>NC_135359.1:29806488-30124386 GCF_051622035.1 Arctopsyche grandis
CTTTAAGTAAATAAATAAATAAATGTTGTCAGATTAAGCCGCGTATAAATGCTCTCTATAGTTAATCAATTTTTCGCCTGTTAATCAATTTTTAACTATTTAAAAGTTAAAAAACATACTTGAGCGAAAATTTAACAAATTTTTAAGACGATGTTTGACCTTGTGCTGAACTCACATGAGTTTATCATCAAATAATTAGTTTAAGTATGAAGTAATGTACAATAATTTGTAGTTTAGTTTTATTATATTATAATATTGGGTCATAGTGACATAACAGGTATGCCAAATTCTTCAAAAAAATTAAGTACATTTACATTTGTTTTTCAATTTAAGTGTAACTTTTTAAAATGTTAATCGTTATATCCGCGCAATCCTACATATACATATATAGGAACTACGAATTTGAGTCAATATCAATGAAGCGAGAGTAATTTTTTCCATTAAAAATTCATAAGAATATGTCATTGTGCTATCGGAGAATTGTATTCGAATTATAAATGGATCAAATTCGAATCCAGTCTTAACGGAACGAAGATCGGATTCGAGAGTAAAAAAAGCGTATTAAGCAATTCCAACGAGACGGATTGATATTGTTAACGTAATTGAAATTTCATTTGTACGAACAAAAGGGAAAAATCTCAGATACCAATTTGAAAAGCATTACTTACTTATCGTCTGCATGGGAATAGACGAACATTTTTAATCGGACAAATGAGGCACATTAATTGAACGGAACGAAAGCATGCAAAATTCGATACATATGTAACATTCAAGACAGTCAATTTGGTTACATTTTATTTTTTCATTCACATTTAAACCTCTTTTATGCGTGCAATATATTATACCTATATAAAGAAACAATTTTCTAAGAACGTATGTATACAAATACGAATAAAGGGAAAATATCGCTGTAGGATTTCGATAATAACATTCAGACACATATTGTGAAATGTCTGTCAATCAATTTCACATCACACGCGCGTTCAAATCGCATGAAATAAATAATATGTATATTTTTAAGCCGCGGCACGACGCATTTGGCGTGTTTATCGATATTACATACAAAGGGCGAATTCAATCATTCAAAATTTGAAACGATTTCGCTAAACGAAGTCGAGAAAAACCGGTTTAATTTAGTCTCGTGTTTAAACGCGAAACGTTATTACGGGTTAGAGCTAACCGCGCATAAATAAAACGGGGACCAATTTAATTTTCGCCAGGTGCGTCCAACCTTTTCACACAGACGATCGAACCCCCACCCCCACCAATAAAGTGCGAACGATTTTCAGAACCGACCGCGATAAATTCAAATTACGGTCGACTGCAATTATTTCTAACGACTACACATTTTTTTTAAAGCCGCGAACTTTTCAACGACCCTCCCCAATACGATCCAATCGTATGTATTCGGTTCGAAAGTCGGAAAATTTCTATAATATATAAAAGGTGATCAATTTTTTTCTTTAATAAAATCAAACATTATGTATTTGTAGCTGAAAAATTACTATTCCAATACGTCCATTACTAAAGAAACCGCCAAGTGCTGTACCTTTTTTTGTTGTTCAATATACGCCTATTACCTAAGAGAGTTTATATGTACACATTTATTTTGATCTTACATTAGAAATTTGAAATTCATAATTGTTAATTTTGAGGAAAAAACATTAATCAGAGAAAACCTTAAAAAGCCAGTTTTCGGTTTTTTGAAAAATGGTCAAAAAGCCGGCTTTTCGGTTTCGGCTCAAACCGGCTTGGAAGCCCTACTGAAAAATTGATTTACGGCAATTGTGCGAAATATCCTTCATACAGTCAAAATAAATGGTTGACGGACTATTGGACGAATGAAAATTTTTCCGACGGACGTTTGGCTGAACGGATACTTCGCCGAACGGACATAAGAACCAGCAGAATAGACAAATGGTTAGCATATAATGCTTTGAACAAAGTGGTCACGAGTTAAAATCCCACTGGTTTCTGCTGGCCAGACCTTGGATTTGTGATTCCAGGTGGATCGTTTCCTATCAGAATTTGCCAATTTATCTGATTTTCATTGAAACGGTTCCAAAAATTGGCAACCTTACCCATTTTCTCACTCAATCTCGAGTTTTCAGCAATCTCGAATTTCGCTGAATTAAAAAAAGCTGCAAATTTAAAAATTGAGCATATATGTCCGTTTGGCTAAAAGTTCATCGAAAAGTGTCCAATCGGCCAAAAGTCTGCGCATGAAATAATTTATGGTAAAATTTTCGATACATTTTAACAATACATATATCTGTACTATATGTACATATGTATATCTTGAATATTTTGTTTGATTAATCATACAAAATCACCTCAATGTGACGGTTAAAATTACTCAAATAAAAACAAGACAGTGCCACATATGTATTATATTAAAGTCATAAAAAATCGCGTTATAGTATTTGATGTTTAATAATTGAATAATTTTCAGTAGCTCTCAGAGTATTGAAGATCACGTAGTTCGAAGCCAATTGACCTTGGCGTTTCTGAAAATGATGCAATAATTGAACTTCATGGCTTTTAAAGCGATTATTTAATGACTTATGTAAATAATTGTGCCATCATCTTGTTGATAAAGTAAATTCAATCTAAAAAAGGTCAGTATAATTTGAAGTGAATATTTTTGTCTATAGGAAATAATATGCACGATATTCTGTTCTATGTACATAAAATTAAGCTTTAAGATACATTTAAGTTTCCAACGTCAGTCATAATATTGTAGTTTGTTTAAGGAATACTTCTTTATTGATCTTTGGATCATTCTTTATATATTTTTGGTACGTGTGTGGAAAGGTGTGATTTTAGAGGTCGCAAGAGGCAAAAGGGCAAAAGGAAGTTGTGAGATGAGAGGGGTGTATGAAAGCAGGTGCCCCTTCTTTTCCTTAAACCCTCCCCTTTCTTTCCTTCAGGTGGGGCGTTAATTGAAATCCGAGGGGGAGTCTCTGGCTCTGAATGAAACGAAAAGAGAATCAATTTTTCTTTTGAATTGCTAATTTTTCGAATTGCAAATTTCCATAAATATACGCAGGTGCTTTCCCCGACCGGAGATTTAGATAAAAAAGGTTATTCGCGCAATTAAGCCGTAATATTTTTTAAATTAAATTTATTATATCGCAAAATCGACGCTTCGTATCGCACGATTGCATATTTCGACGAATTTCTTTTCGATTTAATTAATTTCGCGATATTTTCCACCTTGGTGAGCGTAGATTATCGGATATTATTTTAACATATTTATCTGGTAACCTGCGCTCATCATTACTTTCTTAATTTGAATGAGATGTGTGAGTGGTATCTTAATCTACTCTCTTCCATTTGGGCCTCGCAGGGATGTTTTATATCTGTAGCTTGTTCTTATTTATTGGAACAGGCTGCAGGAGCATGACTTTCCTGTATTTGTATTTTTTATTATTTTAATTTTAATTACTATAAAATTCTTTCATTAATATAATTGCTATTGTTTTTTTATGATTATCTATACATGTATTATTGTCTATGTATAAACATATGTTTATATTTATTTTTCTTTCTCTCTTTTCTTTTATAATAAATTCCCTTCTTTGTTTTTTTTTTATAATTTGTAACTATTATTATTAGTTGTTTGTGTATATACATATATGTTTTGTTTTTGTTATGTCTAATTTCTTTAGTTATTATTTTGTTTATTTTCTTTTCTGTTATATTTTTGACCATTGTGGCGCATAAGGAATTAAACCTGTAATGCTGCAATGGTCCAAACTTTAAATAAATAAATAAATAAATTGTTTATATGTATATCAAATTTGGTGTTTTTTTTTTGCTTAAAATTATATATGTATTTGTTTAGTAATTTTTATTTAACATACAAATAAACTTATTAAACCACGAAAAATCTTGAAATAAAAAGTTAACATAATCCAAATTAATTCGCGCCAAATATGTATCACATTTGACTCGAAATACCGTAACATCACAACAAAGACATTTTCCACAAATCCGAATTAATCTGATACGATAACACCCTGCGTAAATTTATAAGGGACGAATAAATCAAATTATTATTCCTTTCAAGAATACATACCTATTATTATATAAATATAAACAAACACACAGTTGAATTAGCACGGCTAAATATAATATAATTTACGGGGTCAACGGGGACCCAGCATCCATCATTCGTATTGGGAATACGCCACTGCGGCCAACCTTTTGGCACACGACAAAATTGAAATTCGTGCATGAGTTGATTAAATTCGTGATGGAGGATACGGGGGATGGGGAGCAGGGGGCGGGGGGTCGATAGGACTCACCTCGGGCCTCAGCCTCAGAGACAGGAACAGGGTGAAATCCTTGGGGAAACCCTGCGAAGGACCTGTCTGATGGAAGAGTTGAGCTGAGGGTAGCCACACGTAGGAGTCGGCTCTTAGTCTCCACGCCTGGGGTCTTCCGGGAACGCGGGCCCATGTTGCACGCCCCTGCAGGGACCTTCCACGCTCCTGCTTCTCGTCCAAAGGACTCACAGCACCTACGTAGAAATGTCATTTCATAGTACAGTGAAATTAATTCTTTTTCGTAATATAAACATAATAATAATAAATATATTTGTAAGAAAAAGGGGCTAGAACCCGCATAATAGACTAGTGGTGGTTAGCATATAATGCTTTGAACATAGTGGTCTCGGATTCAAATCCCACTGGTTTCTGCTGGCCAGACCTTGGATTTGTGACTCCAGGTCGATCGTTTCCTATCAGAGTTTGCCAATTCATCTGATTTTCATTGAAAATAAATAAATAAATGAATATTAGAGTATACTTTCACATTAGGGCTAGTGGCAGAGAGCGGTCTTCGTGACGAGCCAGAATGTAAAATTACAGAAAACGCAAATATCGGTAAATTCCCTTATAGTGATAGATTGGTTTCAGAAGAAAATAAGAATAATATACATGCATAAATACGGGTCTACGTGACGAGCCAGAATGTTAAATTACATAAAACACAAATATCGGAAGGCAAAGATCGAAAATCGAAAGATCTTAAGTCGAAAGATAAAAAAAAGGGTGCATGATAAACGGTACATACTCACTTAATTTGCGCGAGCAGGGTACAACAGGAACAAGAGGAACAGGCTTTTCCTCCCGTATTCTGCGCGCGCACATTAAAACGGGAGGAAAAGCCTGTTCCTCTTGTTCCTGTTGTATCCTGCTCGCGCAAATTAAGTGAGTATGTACGTGAGTATGTACCGTTTACCATGCACCCTTTTTTTGATCTTTCGACTTAAGATTTTTAATTTAGTTACTAAAGAATTAAAAAAAAAATAAAAAAAGAGAATAAAAAAAAAATTAATCAATTTAGATTTTTTAAATATATAGTATTTTATAAATTTCTCTAGTAACTAAATAAAATAATTCATCATCCATCGGATGACATAAACACGTGCGAAATGTAACTGTTATGAATTACATTTTCAATCAATATGTATGTACATGTATTTAATTGGGTCAACGTGACTATTTAATTGGTCAATGACCTCACATAATGTGTCACGAGAAGTGAATGATTTATGTCACGTATTCCAAGTTATACGCATTTTAATTTTGTTTTTATTCAATTCAAACAATTCAATTATAGTTTACTGTAATATTTATAAATTTTGAAAAAATCTTTGTTTTTCTTGTTTGGTTTTAATTTTTAAATTTCGGTGCGCCGAAATGATGCCGCGCTCAGTTGCACCGCGCCGAAATGTCGCGCGATTTTATTCGCGCTGAAATGTCGGGACACCACCATTCATTCATGTGTTACTTCTTCGTAAGATTATTTTTATGATCGAGTTTGTTCCAATTTCATTTTTACTAAAGTGCCATTACAGCTGCCCAAATCGACACTTATGGCCAAACTTGTACGTATTTATGTCATATATACAGTATAAATAGTTTGAAATTATATCTAATCAAACAGTATTGGCAAACAGAGGGCAGGTAGAGAATTCGTGAGAAACTGTTTCAACAATTAAATAAGATAATCTGGAAAACTTTGACAGGAAACGATCGAATCGGAGTCACAAATATACAGATCTGACTAACCGCATCGTAAAAAATACTTCAATTAAATTTAATGAATTCTGTCTGTGATTAAAGTTCATATAGTAATGCTTCTGCAGATAAGTCTGTCGTAAGATCTTTATTTTATTTTATTTTATTTTATTAATTGAAAAATCAACAGACAGGATGTACATAGATATGTATAAAAAACAAATAGTAAATAAATAATATATGTAACATCCGAGTCCAATAATAGATTTTTACAAAAATGAAAAAGATAAATATGAGGAAAACAAATTGAAAAGTAAAGAATAAAGGCATGACAAAATATGTAGAACATTGCATAATTAAACTATAGTATTAAAATATTTGGAAAAGGTTATAAAATAGAATATAAGAAGAAATTGAAATTTACAAATATAAAATAAATGAAAAAGGTAAATACAAAATAAACAAATGAAAAGGAAAAGAATGAAAGCTATAATATGATTAAATAGCACATTACATAACTAAACTTAAGTATATAAATCTTTAGTTATTAAGTACTGTCTTAGCTACATATGTATGTATGTAGATACGATACGAGAAAGAGTACAAAATAAAAATATATCAGCTTCCTTTTTAAGAATCTATTTACGGACAATGAATTATTTTTTATCAAACGTAATTTTAGAATCATATAGACGTAAAAATAAACTTTTTCGTTAGTATATAAAATAAACTCCTATCCTTGGTGTTTGCTATTGGTCAGACCTTGGATATGTGACTCCAAAGTCGATCGTTTCCTAAAAGAGTTTGCCAATTTATTTGATTTCATTGTTGAAACGGTTCCTCATCTAATTGGCAGAAACCATTCTACCCAATATGTCACCACTATTTGAATGATTTTATAATTTATCACCTTTCAATTAATTATATGATTTAAAATTATTTACATAAAATTGAGTATATAAGCTATGCTGCCTTTCCCAAAGTTTAATAAATAAATAAATATTGTGACTATAATATTCGGTTCGTTATTTTATGATATGAACCGTTTTATTTGAATGTGGCAAAATTTCAATTATCAGTTCCAAAAACATTATTTCTGTTCGACTTAATTCACAAATTGTTATCACTTATTATAATTCGATACGTCAAGAAATTTCGAAAAGCAGAATATACGTACGTATTACAACAGGCCACCAGTATTTTTAAATATTGTTTGACTTAAATCATAACGTTTTGCGAAATAGTTCTCGGAATGAAGATAAGTGGAATTTTGCAACTATCAAATATAACCGCTCATATTTTGAGGTCTTCCATACAAATCAGTAAATAATTCACATGGCCGATAGAGTTAATTCACATAGCCGATAGTTTTACGTAAATGGTTACTCCAACAGATAATATTATATTTATGAGGTGGTTCGTAGATGATTGAATCTGGTAATTTAATCTATTTATTGTGCTTTCCTAAGATTGAAGCATATTTAAATGAATTTTTGGAAAAAAACGCTTGGTATCATCGAATTTTTTGATCTGTTTTGAAATTTCTCCTTTTAAATGATGTCATATGATTGTAAAGCTCTTTTGTACCTTTGCAGTTGAACATGTTGCAGATCCGAAGTCGGACTTTCGGGCCAGGACATGATATTTCGTGACGTTGACAGGACCTCTCTTGACGTTGATTCCCACTACCACATGAGACACTGCAAGGTGTCCATTCTGTCCAATCACTCCAACCTGTGGATTAGATATTTGATTAAATATTAAAAAAAAAACACGTCAATTGATCAAAAATTGATTTTAAATATATGTAATATACACACATAAACTGTTTTATATGCGATTTCGAATACAAATTAAGCTATTTTATTACACAATTTTGCTGGAACTATACATATTATATTATAGGAAAATTTGGTTATTTTAATAGGAAAAGGCAATAATATGATGTTTTTTTGTGACGTCTTATAATTTCGTATGCATAGAATATGTCAATGTGAATAAATCAAACGAATTTACGATCGTACGCCTCGTACCATACGAGCCTTTTAAAAAAGCTATTTAATACATACATAATATTATAGACGAAACCCACGCGCATCAATCATATCGATTTTTCACGCGCGAATTTAAATCGCATGTACGTGCGAAATTCGCAAGCGAATAGTTTTTCACCCGAACTTTCACCGGCGCGGAAAGTTTTAACCTGTTCCCGGAAAATCGAGCGAACTCGACTGAAACTGAATTTTGATTTTTTTTTTCGTCGTCGCACCTCGCACATTAAATCACTATACATACATATATATTATATATGTATATATATATATATATATATATATATATATATATATATATATATAGATACATAAGTATGTATGTATGTATGTAGAGACACCGGGGAAATACGGTCCGTCTTCTAATGTTAGGCAGTTTACTGCCGAAGTTGGGATCGAACGAAAAAAATTGGGGGACTTTGTTCGTATGTGGGATGGGATGAGGCGGGATTATTGAGTCATCCCTTTTCCGACATCCGTTCACGGTGACGGGGTGACTAAATCAATTTTTTCCCGTGGAAGCCTATCGGGAAAAGATTGCAGCGCGAGATAACTCGGAAATATGGGTTGTTGCGTTGTTGTCGTGTCCGTGTTTCTGTGAGATTCTTTGTGTTTTCCGTTTGAAGGAACATAATTTTATGGAATGTTTGCAGACAGACAGCCGGTTTTCTTTCGCTACGATGAACTGAACAATTGCAAAGTTGGATTGAAGCCCATTTAACATTCAAGGATATTTAAATGTAGTCGTGTAATGGAGTTGATCTTTGCGATTTTCTTTTTACATTCACAATTTAATTTTTATATAACAACTAACTGAATCCGACATGCGTTGCAATGCCACAATAACGCATGCAATTCTCGTTCCCGTTCCCTATCCCGTTCCCGTTCCCGTTCTCGTTCCCGTTCCCGTTCCCGTTACCATTTGTCGGAAAAACGCAAGCAGCGAAAACATTTGAAATTATAGTGTTGCAATGACACCCATTCTCGTTTTTTTTCACAGTAATCTTCTCGGACATGCATACAACAAATTCCTTAAAGTTCCATCGTAATCGGTTCAGTGGTTTAGGAGCCTATTCGAGACACATACACAGACATCATAATCATCTACAGCCATTCACTATCTACCATCCATGGATGAAGGCCTCTCCAAAGAAGACATTATATGTATATACATATATGTATGTAGTGTATGACGTTTTTTATATTTTTATTATTTTATGTATGTACATATGTACATATGTATGTTTGTATATTATTTTTATTTTCTTATGAAACCAATCTATCAATAAGGGGATTTACTTTGTTTTGCTATTTTATTTACGATTTTTTATATGCTAATTAAATTTCAATATTGCGAAGTATGAAATACCATTTTATTTATTTTATAATATGTAGAAACAAATGTGAAGTTCGTAATGTAATAAGAAAAATATTGAAACCAAAACATTTTCAAAAACAATCATCTTTAACAGTAATCACAATAATGAATTAGTGACTTCAAGTAACACATAAACTTGATGATTTCCAAAAATCTAATGAGTTTTCTTAGTTTTTCTTTTTCGAATTATTCTTACTGTTATTTTTTATTATATAATTTTATAAGTACATATGTATTCTCTACCAATTTTTTTTGAAAAAATAAATAATATTATAATTGAAATTGTTTTCAAAATAATCACAAAAAAAATATGTAAGTTTAAAAAAATCAAAACGGAATAAATTAAACTAAATGCAAATGAGTTTATACACACAATAAAGACATAAAAAGCGCAAACAATAAAAATAAATTGGCTCATATGGATGAGAATATTATTATTTAAATGATAGAATATTTGAAAAATAATTCGATAATTTGATATTTATGAACTTTCTGAATAGGAAATTTTATCGATATATATATGTATATATATATATATATATATATATATATATATATATATATATATATATATATATATATATATATATAAATATATATAAATATATATATATATATATATATATA
This sequence comes from Arctopsyche grandis, assembly GCF_051622035.1. Classification (NCBI taxonomy): domain Eukaryota; kingdom Metazoa; phylum Arthropoda; class Insecta; order Trichoptera; family Hydropsychidae; genus Arctopsyche; species Arctopsyche grandis. Next base: position 29,816,574 of record NC_135359.1, read on the forward strand.
TATATATATATATATATATATATATATATATATATATATATATATATATATATATATATATATATATATATATATATATATATATAATTTATGGAATCAGAATATATTAATTGTGATTTCATACCCAATTGAATGATCACCCTTGTACACCCTTATGTGCACCCTTTACAGTCATTCGGATCACACATCGTTATAATTTATGTTTATGTTTAATTGTTATTTTGTTTTTTTTCTTTTTTGTGTTATATTTTTTGACCATTGTGGCGCTTTACGAATTCCTGTTATGCCACAATGGTCTGTTTAAAATAAATAAATAAATAAATAAATAAATAATTTAAGTTAATTGGAAATTTTTATTTATCTCGACCCTTGAAAATGTATTTAAATGATCTGTCCCCTGTTCCTATCACTTGATTCCGTGTTTTTCGCATCATTCAATTAAATTCCTAATAAGATGCGATGCAGAAGTTTTTACATTATTTTAGTGGCCTAATACGTGGCGCACAAATGTATTAGGCCACTAAAATTTGTCCACGCCTGTATATGATAATATTAAACTTATATTGGACTTTGAATTCAATTTTTTTCAGAAACTCTTTCATTTTAAAATAGGCTTTTAATTAATTTTAATCTAGTATCCCGCTCTAAATTGAAACGTCGCGTCGTGTCGTTTATCTCATGCGAATAATCAATATTGAAACGTGCATCCGTTGAAACGGCACACACTCAGATGCATTGTGTTCTACGAATGCAGAGCAATAATCCAAGCATGCACATACTGCACGTGCAAGGCTCGGTCTTGTGTTGGACCATGTTCATGACAACAATTGCAAGGTACTCAATCGATTATGCTACAACACTGTTGAAACGTTCCCCCATTTGCGCCCATTCCCTTTGAGGACATAGGGAACTTGTATGTATATGAATGTAATTGTGTATATACTATGCCACAAAGACCACACCGCAAACTCCATTAGGTTCGGTGAGTTCATGTTAAATTTATCGGAGAAAATGTACAATTAATGTCGTCGCAGTATAAGGAAAATAAAATAGTTAAGTTCGTGGAATAAAAGGCGTCTGGGGTGAAGTTTTCAAACAGAGGGATAGATTGTTGGTAAACATTGTGCAGAGTGGAGTGAAAAAAGAAAGGTTGCTTGATGGAAAAGTGTTGGAGAGTATTCTTTTCAATACTCGGCAAAGTCTACAACCGATTTATCTATACTGTGACATCAAAGATGCTATAATAGTGAAGATAATAAAAAAATAGAAGCAGTAAACAGTAAACAGACTATCGTCTACTACACACAGTATACCATTGAATTTCCATACACGTACATATATGAATATATGCATTATTCAATAGTGGTGAATTTATATATTTTTTGAACATGAATAATGTTTTTAATACATATGTATATCATATTTGATAAATAAAGTATGCAATGTCAGTATATGCAATGTTCATTCAATAAAATTTTAAATAATACATTAAATACATTAAGCGGACAATAAAACAGACTAATGTGTGACTAATAACACTGAGCAAATTCACCACTATTCAAAATGAACGAAGTGGAAACAATCCAATCTTCACTAAATTGAATAGAAATATGTATATTTTGGACTTTTGAAATTCGCTAGACTAATAATTATAAGTATTTTAAAGCAATTATATTCACAATCAATAGAAAAAACATCCGACAATTGATCTGTATACTCAATTTTGGCCCAGAAATACTAGGTTTTGAATTAAAAACTGTAAAAACCAAAAATCTAAAAAAAATTTTTTTTTTTTTTTTAAACACTCATATATCATTAAATGAGAAAAACCCACAAAAATTATTGTTATATTCGAATTAAGTCGGCCAAACTTAATATAAAACTCAGTGTAATTGAATCACTATTGAAATTCTAGAGAAAATATAGAAATGGTGACGGAATTAACTTCAAATGACAATACGTTTTCAAATTTATAACGCGTACTTATACGCTGTTTGAGGATTTTTTTATATTTAAAATGTTAAAATGTAAAGAATATATCATGTTTATAGTCATATTTTATCTTGAAGAGAGTAGTATGTGCTTGTATCCGATCACTGAACCGTACAAACATACAGAATTTAATACACACTGACGTGATTTAAGTTAATTTTTGTGGTCCTTTCTTGCTTGTTTATTTTATGCGTATAAATCGATGATATTACAGAGACATACACGATTATATTGGTATAAATAGACTTCTAAAACTAAATTCGTCTCATTGTATCTGAGTTCCATATGTATGTATGTATGTACATAGAACCGCACCTATGAAGCTCAAGAGAATGTAACCAATGTCAAATCTGATAAGATAATTTTATCATTTGATATTTGGATTGTAAATAGAAAGCATTAAGTTATACAAAAAATCTATATTAGTAAACATGACAATGTGGAAGTAAATAAAAGGTTGATTTTATATATTAATATACGGCATATTGTATGTACATTTTCGTTAGAAATGTATAGACAATTGAGTTTCCTTTCACTAAAGTGTCTGACGGTGATTTTTATTTGAGTCTGAACATTTCGAAAAATCACTGAATTCTCACGGGAAATGTCTATAAATGTAGACATCACTGCAGTGACAGGCTTGAAGCTATCGAATTGCATTCGTAAATGTTCTACATACGTGCGGCAATTCAGGAAAATTCTCGGAAAAATCGAGAAAATTTATATTTTTAATATGTGTAGGGATAGCGGGATATCGGATTCTGTTATATGTAAAGTTTTAACGCCGTATAACGTCGTTCTGTAACGATTTACACGTTTTGTTTTCAAGTCACTCAAAGAGGAAGCTGCAAAGTTGGCCCATTGAAAGTTGGACCACTCTTGTAACGACGCTCTCCGTATAACCTTTTTCACTATCGACCCTTAAAACTGCGAGGCGCAAAAGAAACGCTCCAGCATCAATCTGGAAACTTGGAAAGGGATGGTGTATCTGCGAGTCCTTTTTTCCATCTTGTTCTCAAAAAGGAACTGCGTCCGTCCAAACTTTGTCTGCTCCTCAGCATTTCTTCGAAATGATTGATCGATGATTCTTGTAAACCACTCGCAAAGTGTGCACAAGTATTATTTTACAACTGTCAAACAGTATGATTTAACACACTTTGTTAAGATTGTTCAATTCGATTGCGGATTCGTCACATTAACGAGTGCTTAAAAATGTACTAGATTTTTCCAAAGATATATTTAAAATTAGTATGATGAAATTGTATTCCGAGTATAAAGAGGTAATAAGAATATTTAGTATAAATAACAGGTTACCTAACAGTATTTATTAGCTTTGTTGGAATTGAATGTTTAAGGGCTTTGTTTATGTCTTTTTATGAGTATTTTAGAAAGCTTTTGCCCAAATTTTACACCATTTGAGGATTAGAATTAAATTACGACAACGCTTTGTGAAGCAAGATGAGATTTTTATATAGAAATTCTTTGTATCAAATTGAATTTGAGATGAACACGAAAGCTGATTGGTATTTTATTGGTCGTTGTAAATAAATGTTCTTGTTGTATTATGGATACGACTTCAAAATTCACATGAATCAAATATTAGTTAGGATTTATTTTAATGTTTGATTATAATTAAAAGGCAAAATTCGCTTAGGAATATTTCATTTTATTACGATGAATCGAAATGTTTTGGGTCAACAATGAAAGTAAATTATCCCGCATATACAAACATAAGATTATAAGCAAATACACGTACATACATATATGCACATATATGTACATACATACATATAAGTAATGGGAGAAAGATTATAGTGTTAAGAAAGAATCATTACTCGCTTAGACGAGACAACTGGATAGTAAAATGAAGAAATATCTTATTTAAAATGTAAAAAAAATGTAAACGGTCGGAATTTTTCAATAAACAGTAAGATGATTTTATAGAAATTGAGAATAATAACAATCTAATAATATACTATATACGAATATTTTAAGTGAATTATTACACTATTTTCGATCCGTATTTTTTAATAAATACATAATTTTTAGACACTTGATTTACTGTGTTAAAAATAATCCGATAACTACTGTCCTGGACTCACAGCGTCCAGTTAAAATCTTTTGTTTTAAGTTGAAATAATGCAAATTCTGCAAGGTTATCTATTGTAATTCCCTATACAATCGTTTTATTATGTATTAAACATTAAATAATGTAAAATTTATGTTGCTTTTGATCAATGTTTTATTTTTTAATGACATAAACTAAATCATAAAGGTGTTAATGAGGAAGATATAAAATATCATTCATTTGGAGAAATAAAAAAATAAGTTCGGTCACTCTCCAACCATTACAGTGCGGCAAGTATTAATAAATCAATGAGTGAAAATATAACTATTTATAAGCAATTTACTGAAGCATTGAAGCAGGTCTTAAAATATTCACCAATTAAATTTTTGTAGATATATGAATATTTGGAGTGCGATGAAAAATAAAAAGAGGCTTAAGTTGGGTGAAAATAACTTGGATAAATACTTTATAGCTTAAATACTATCGTAAAAGTTGCTCATCTTGATTTTGATTGTTGAAAATTTTAAAATAATTTCGTTATGATTTTAAAATACATTTTATTCCATTATTTAAAAGCCATATATGTTCACAGGATGTCTCAAGTCTACATATTGAAACAGTGACTGGTTCAGTCATCATTATCATCATGCTTTTTATTGTTATTTATTTATTTATATAGCAAACTGCTAATACATATAATACAAAATAACAAAATAATAACAAAAAATTATAAATCATCTTCCACAATGGTATCCATTAACACCCTTCAATTAAGTATTTTATTTTTTACATATTTATTTTTATTTTATTTTATCTTTAATTTATACCAAAAAGGTCCAGCAGGTAGTCCCAATGCGCCTTCCTGGCCAAAAACATTGTTCATTTAATACAAATATTATCAGTGTTATACAAAGTACATAAATACATATCAATTAACATCCACAGAGACATTTATGGTGAAATTTGTAAATTTGCAGCATTTTATACAATTCAGCGAAATTGGAGATTGCTGAAAACTCGAGATTTTGCGAGAAAAGGGGTAAGGTTCCCAATTTGTTGGAACTGTTTAAATGAAAATCAGATAAATTGGCAAACTCTGATAGGAAACGATCAACCTGGAGTTTAAAAATCCGATATCTTGCCAGAAATAATCAAATTCACTTTCTCAAATTCATATACGTGAGTAAACAAGTCCATTTGATAGTGATAGTTAGATAAGATAGGAATACCGGACTTTGGCCAACCCAAGAGATCATTTATATAGATCACGATTCGACCACATTAGTCAGTCAGCACCATCGAGACTCCGAGAGTGGTAGTCATCACCATCCAGATTTCGAGAGTGGTAGTCATTAATATCGACCCCGCAAGTGACGGCAAAGTGAACCAAAGTTAGTTAAACAAAGTTCTACGAATCTCATTTTAAATTCATCATCGTTCCATAACACTGTTCGACAATTAACGACTTTTTTTTTGATTCAGAGACAAGATATGACTTTTCTTATAGATCTATGTCCAGTAAATACGAATCTGGTAATAAAATATGTTGATTGGCTCGAGGTTCGGAGATATATGTATTTTTAAAATCGCGCGATTTTACATTATCTTGGTGTTGTTCAATCAATGTCTCAAAATATATCAACTTTCTGTTCAAAATAAATATTGGAATCTATAATCGGGTATTTTATCTTTATTTTGTAGTACTTTTGAGCTTTAAAATCTTTCTAAGTAGTCGTCCAGTTCAAATCAAAAGTCAAAAGTACGTATTTTCACTTGGGATTTTTTCTCACTGTTAATACTATTTTATATTGAGTATTTTCTATTGAAACATATTTATTGAAATAGTATTCAGGCCACACTATTTTTTTTTTCGTTTAAAAGGGTTAATTGGAAGTGTGCTGTATTTTAAATCGGTAAAATTTCGAGGTAAAAGCTCATACTATTATTTACTCGTATTTACACGAATCTGAATTGAATTGATAGGGATAATATATAAAATTGTCTTTATATGAGAATTAAATAAAATTCAACTTTCGTTATCATATTTCGACCATTCTTCTGGATTAATAACAAAAATTCGTTTATTTTATCGAGGTAAGCCAGTTATCAATATATATTTTTTAGCAGATTCGTGTTCACTGGGCATAGATCTATAAGAAAAGTCATATCTCATCTCTGAACCAAAAAATTAGTCGTCATTTGTCGAACAGTGTTATTATGAGATAAAACCAACGAACTCTTTCAATAGACAAATTGATTTTGAAATCATTCCAAATTTTGCCGACAGTAATAGTCATACTCATAAACGTTTATTGATTTTGATCGGAATTTGAAACCACAACCCTGCAGTTGGTAAGCATTAGTGACATTTGTACATTTATGTATGTACATGAAGCACAATTAAAGCTGATGGTAAAATGTAAGTCCTGTAATGGTAAAATGTTTTATATAGAAAATGGGTCAATTTGTTTTCACGATGTTGGAATCGTTGATTCGAAGCTGGACAAGTGTGACACCACTACGTAATCAGGCGTCACAGTTGCGATTTTCAGCAACTATCTCTGGGGACATCGGTCAATGCACGAATGCAATTACTAAAGTGCACTGGCCAATTTCAATAGAATTTTTGTTATTAATCCACAAGAATAGTCGAAATTCGATTTTTCTAAGTGGAATTTTATTTAATTCTCTTATAAAGCCAATTTAATATATTATCCCTATTTATTCAATTTAGATTCGTGTAAATACGAATAAATACTAGTACGAGCTTTTAGCTTGTAATTTTACCAATTTATAATTCAGCAGACTTCCAACTAACTTCCGCAATCAAATTATAATTCAGCAGACTTCCAATGTGTGGTAGGCTATATGAAGTGTGTGTGAGGTGCATGGCTAGGAACGAGTGTGTATGGGGTTACTTGCCCTTAGGCTAGCCCGAGATAAAGACGTACAAATAAACACTATCTAAGCTACTCTATGGGTATCATTTGGAGACCCCTGCATCCAGGATCCTACATACATAATAACTTTTTAAACCCTTGCAGTAAATAAATTTTTGCAGTAATGCAAAAAGCTCAAACGAATTCCTCTAGTCACACTATTAAGAATTTAACCGAAAGTCAATTGAATAAATATATTTTTGTTTGCAAAATTGAAAGAATAGCTATTTCATTTTTATGAGAGAGCTGTCTTATTTTTTACTAGCTTTTCTTCCCCGACTAATCTGCTTTATGAGCTTGTGAAAATCAATTGGTTGTGCGGCGTTCACCAGTAGGCCTTCAGCGATTGCTCCCGATGGCACTTCCCATAATTGGATTGGCGTCCTGAAAACCCCTCATCCCTTATTCCAGCATCCCTACATACATCCGTTTCCTGCTTTGGCTTCCGTTTCTACACTCGGCTCCGGCGATAATTACATCTCGACGGGATATTGCCGCAACACCATCATTATTTTCTTTCTCGGTGCCATTCTTCTCGCTACGTGTTAATCACTTCCGGTTGCAACGAGAGCGCACGGACGGGATGTAAATCATCTCCCATAACGTAGGCTAATTTGTACGTCGTAAATAATTCGGGCAGTAAATTATATGCCCGGGGAAACGGAAGTAGCGAGCGCGACTCGGTTCGGCATATGGAAAATGCGTAAATTTCCCACTCCGCGCGAAATCCCCGCGGAAAACTGCCGTCTGAAATTTTCCCAAGGAACAAAAAATTTACATTATCATCTCGCTGCGGTGAAATAATATTACAATTTATTACACGGCGAATGACGCAAATTTCAGACGTCATCCGTAGAGTCAGAATACACATTAAAATATAATTCAATAAGGCCCGATCACTCCAGGGATAGTAACAAGATATGTACGTATTCTTTTTAAATAAATATTAACATAAAGTGAAAAGTTTGCGGTGAAATATTATACAGATTTTAAAATGATTCATCTTTTTATATACGTATGAATGTGTTTTGAAACAAATTGAAATATCTACGGATATACGCGAAAGCTATTACGAGAAAAGCTTCATCAATCAAAGTTACATCAAAAGGGTGCAAGTCTTTGAGTTTGACGTTTTGATACGACTGAAAAACGAAACGAAATTTACGTATGTTGTACACGTTTGTATATGTTGAAATGGAATGCGTATATGGCACAATGGTAAAAAATGCTTTTAAATAAAAGCGTAGTAAAGGAAAGCATTCGAATATGTATTGTACTTGTAAAAAGTGTTTTATCATTAGATATTTATAGCCTGATATATAATTTAATACGTATGTATGTAAGGCAATTTTGTTTTAACGTAAGAAAGTGACTCATGTGAGAACCACTTACGGTAATGAAATTTCAAAGAGTTCACGTAATTTTCTAAGTTGAAATTTTTAAGTGACATTAGCCGAACAATTTTAGTTAATTGAAATTAAATAATTATAAAGATGTAGCATGTAGCATCCATGTTTAAATAGTAACACATTGCATTGACACACATTCTTAGATTTATTTTATAACTTAATATAATGAATTTAAAAATGTTTTCGAATTTTTTTACTATTTATTACTTACTTCATGATCATCATCTACATACAGCCATTCATCATCCACTGCTGGATGAAGACCTCTCCAACACGTTTCCACTCGTCTCTGTTTTGCGCAACTCTCATCCATCTCACACCACAGATTTTAGTTTAGTTCAAATATTAGTGGATTTTTCACACAAAATTGACATTAGCCTGTCTATGATAATCAATTATTTATATGTCAGAATAAAATAAAATACTGTTTTAAAAAATATATATTACTTCCGGATTACGAATTCTGATCAAACCGTTTTCAATTATAAGTCAGTACACAAAGAATACAAATATAAATTTTCAACTTGAAACGTTCAGGGGTGTGGAAAAACCGTGTGGTCATTTTTGACTTTTCTAAGAGGAAAAAATTACTCTTTGTTTTTTTTTTTATTTTCATCACATTGATAGAAGGATTATACTTAAATTTTCTCGTGAAGAGCACACATACCGTTAAATGTCGACACATGTCGTAAATATACTGGAAGAAATATTGAACAAGAGTAAACTGCCACTTCCTGTTGACTAATGCTCAACAATTTTATATATAATTTGGTATTATATTTATACTTCTAGATATGAAATTTCAGTTCAATAAACTTAAAAGTTTTTGAAACATATATAAACTTCAATTCTCTAGAGTAAAAGTACTACTTCCGGTTGAGGTAAAAATATTAGGGTATTTTCAGTCTGATTCGGTTAGCGGCTTGGGAGATAATTGAATTCAAAATCTTAAAAAAAAATATATATATACATAAACAAAAGTTGTTTAAAAACATACCTCTTCTATAATTTGTATATAAAATTATTATTTTGAATAAAAACAATAATTTCATTTTACTACCGCCATCTATGTTTAAAACTAATAAACAAACGATGGATAAACGTCGACGACTATCTCGCCGGGCAGATATTAAACGTGTCTCACACGATATTTTTGCACCATCGTAATGGCGGAGGATCCATTTACATACTTTTTTTTTTTTAATTTACACCAAGAAGGCCTAACAGGTAAACCCAATGCACCTTCCTGGCCAAAGACAAAGACCTATTTCCGATTTCCGATTCCAAGTTTCAGTTTGATAGGACTAACGGTGTTCAAAAAAATACCAAAATACTCAGCATACATACAATGTACTAACAGGTTCCCGGAAAGATGCACAAAATTGCACTGAAAAGTAGCGCAGTTTCGAGAAGTCCTATTTTCAAAGGGGCACAAAAAGTACTTACGCAACAGAATTCAACAAAAAAAGGTAAACACCCTCGGATAACATACAAATACCCTTTGACACTTTTTTGTGTAATTCTATCGCGTTAGTTCTCCTTGAGCATCTTTAAACGTTAGATGTCTCGAGAGTGCAACTATCTCGAGTGCATTTTTCCAGTCACCGTACTAACACACACCAAAAATACCAATAATTTTATTTCACTACCGCCATCTATGTTTAAAACTAAAAAATGGACAAACGTCAGGCACTTTTCAGAAATTCAAATTTCAAACACGTCTCACACGATATTTTTGCACCATCGTAATGATGGAGGATCCATCATTACAAAATATCGTGTAATTTATATCGATGACCAAAATGAGCAATATGGCAAAGTATGAAAACGATCGGATAAGAGGCAAATTTTTTCCTGAATTGTAATCGTGAGTGAAACGTAAAGGAGGTATGTAAAAATATATAAAAACAAATGTATGCTGTGCGTTTTTGAGCATTATGTAAGGACCTGAATCTCTGTAAATAAATGATAAATTTTTAGATTTTTCAAAAGTTGCGAAAAACTGAAAAGCGCCTGTCGGATAATTTAAATTTTTCATCGGTGAATATTGTTTTCTTTTTAATGCGAAAATTCTCCATGAAAGCAAATTTATCATACACGCCCCTCTCAAACAGGTCGGCAAAGTAATGGGCCGTAACAATTGTTGGAAAAACTTTTCGAATTTTCCCTCGACAAAGTAAGGCCTTAAATTACGTATCGCATTAACCAACGAGAGTGTGGCCCGGTGTTTAAAAAACAAAAAAAAAAGAAGCACAAAAAGGCGAACCTGTTTGCTCTTATCGCTTTTGAAACTTATTCAATTCATTTTCGTACCCCAACGGCTCGGCATAAATTAAATCGCAAGTACAGGGGGATCCGGAAGGCTCACATACGGCCAACGGCCCCCCCCCCCCGAATTTACCATCCCTGTCGTCTCTTAACACACACATATAACTTTTAATAAATTCCTATCTCACCCACCGACGCTCAGATAAAAACTTCAAGTTCGCATTTAACTTTGAACACCTCTGCCGAGTCGAAATTATTGCTCGCCGTGCGCGAACCACGCGAAAACTCTTAACTCAATATTCGCCTCTCGTACGTTTTCGCGGGAAAAGCTATGCAACCGGAAAATTTCAGGGGCTGTTCCGCCAAGAATTTGCGTATGTGCTTTCGATGTTAAATTGGATATGATGAAACGAGAATACTGTATTTAAACTCGGATGTGTCAATATTGTCGAAAGTCAAAGACTACCAATGAATGAACGATCAACATTTATATATGGTTTTCTTGTGATTCATATTTTCTTCTAATAATTTAAAATAAATCATAAAATTTCATGAAATAACACAATAATCTTTTTTTCGGCGAAGACACATATTGAATAACAGCACAATAACTAAACGAACTACTCTCGAAATATTAAATAATTTTTTTTAAATAAAAATATTGTTATTAGAAATAATATTTTTTCGGAGCAATTCTATAAATTCAATATATTTAAGATTGATGAGCTTTCATTTCGTATTTGTATAAAATCATATCGGCAAGAATTCGATTGTCTAAAATCGTTGAAAAAAGACTTACATAATCATAAGAATATCTTAAGTATTAGGTTTTTCGTAGTTTTTTTTCAATTGAAGCTGATTTTTTATTTATTTTTATTATTTGTGCTTTAAGGAAGCAAAAATTTTATAGATAATAAATTTTTTTCTGCGTCTTTAATTAGCACATGTTATTAAGTTACTAAACTCCGCTAACTACTTAAAATGTGTGTTTTAATATAAAATAATGCAAAATCTGAAAAGTCAATTATTATATTATAGCTATAAGAATCATTTTATCATGTTTTAGGCGTTGAATAATAGAAAAAAAGTTCAAGAAATGAAATAATAGTGGATGAAGCAGAGCTGTATTTCCAAGGCGGATATCATTCTCACACCGTTGAGCGCGGCACGTACTGATTCCCCCCCCCTCTCTCTATCGCTTATGTCAGGCCTTATAGAAAGGGCTTCCGACAAAAATAATTATTTCTGTTGATATTGTTCTATATTTTTATTTTTTAATTATTTATAGGGGTTTTAATGAGGGAAACGTTGAATATGAAGACTGCATTCAGTTAATTTGAAGAAATAAAAGAATATATATGTATATGGAAGTCCCGGTCACATTTATAACTTTTGAAAATTTATATACATAAATATATACATAGGTATATTATATTTTATTTTTTTATTTTATTTTATATTTTATTAAATTTTATACCAGGAAGGCCTTAAAGGTAAACCTCAATGCGCCTTCCTGGCCAATTACAAACAATACAGCATTTTAATTGTACAAGTCGCTAAATTACGAGACATTGAAAACTCGCAAATTAACGAGACATCTATGAATTGTACATACATTTTATTGTGCATCAATCAAACTTCAAATAGTGGTGACATAGTAGGTAGGAAGGATTTTAGCCAATTTTTTTTCCGGGAACCGTTTCAACAATGAAATCAGAGAAAATTGGCAAACTCTGATAGGAAACGATCAACCTGGAGTCACAAATCCAGGTCTGACCAGCAGCACTACAGATATACTCAGTAAAATTCTTTTCAATCGAGGTCAGCTAATGGGATTGAACAGAAGCTTAACGACCGAGCTATGCTGCTGGCTATGATATTTAAAGGTAATAAATTTTACTATAATCCAAAATAGAAAATTTTTTATTATTTATAAAAAAAAATTAATGGAAATGAATTAAACATCAAATTTATGAACATCGTTTTGTATTTTGACACACGATTACAGTATGTATTAAAAAGCGTCACCAATATTTTCATAATATTGAAATACCGTGTAGACATATTGTCTAAAGTTTTCGATATTAAAACGAAAAGCTTTGTATACTTTTAATAATAAAATTCAAACGTTGAAATACGATGTGTGTTTTATGAAACGTTTGACGTTACGCAACAACGTAAGGCTTTGTTCAACACATGGCTGTGCCGTATTTTTTGTGTCATATTTTTTACGACCACGTATGTATGTACATATGTATAATAAATTTTCATCGTAAATTTTAATTTGTCACGCGATAAATTCGAAAATATTTCACTGATATACAACTATGCCTAATTTTCGTGCACATTTTAACCCATCACCCCTTAGCTCCGAGTGGGTTCAAAATCCATTGTCTCGCACCAACTGTGGCTTGTAATGTGAATTTAAGCGGTTTTATTTAATTTGCGATGCGTAAGCGCGATGTTTGTTAGGCGAAATCTCGCGAAAATCCGGAAGTGCCGGAAGATAAACACGCGTAAGCTTGCGAGTTCCGGTTTTCCTCGACGAAGACGATAATTCGCGATAGCGTCGCTCTTCAGATATCGGCGCGAATACAAAACGGCGATAAGCCGATTTTCCCGGGCTTTTCCCGTTCATAAATTCGATTCTGGATCGTGTGCACGATCGAGCGAGCTTCGATGACTTTTGCCACGTTCGATTGTTTCAGAAAATTTCGATTCGGTTGCATTCGTCGGTCGATTCGAAAGTTTTCCCTTAACTTGAAATTGGGTGGAAAATGAGCGGAAATTTTGGGGCCAATATTTGCGGTCTATTTAACTTTGTAAAAGCTCGGTTGTTCGAGCTATTTTAAATGCTGAGTTGATCATTTTTATTTAAGCGACTCATTTAATTTTATTATACTTTTTATAACGTTAAATTATTTTATGTTTATTATTACTATATAATACATTTTTACATCATATTTGAAAAGAAAATCTTTGTTAAAGTATATCGTAAGATCTATGATAAACAGATCCTACTATTCCGGTCCATTATTTGATAATATTTTGACCCTTTGAAAGATGTTAAGCATTTAACATAATATTTTGATATTATAGTGTATCGAACAAACCATATATTTTTGTTAGGTTTTCGAGCTCTTTTTTCTGTTATGCTGTACATTAAAATTAGAAGAATATTATACTATTATCATTAACAAAAATAAAATAAAATTGTTAAATAGAAAATTATCAGTAGATCAGGAGCTATTAAAATAGATATAAGATGCGTTGTAAACATAATTTAGTATTACTAAAAAGCATATAAAAATCAAAAAAATATATTAATCACTTGCTGTTGCTGAAAAACAGCTAATACACATAATACGTTTCTCATTTTTTTTTGCAAAGAAGTCTCTAAGTTAGTTGGTTATTCTAGATAACCATTAATAAATACATATGCATATGTATACAGGATCAGTTTATTAGAATCATAAAAACGATTCATGTATTAAATGAAATGTCAATATTGAATTTGTTTAATATGTATGAAAAATTACGAGTAGTGCTCTTTTTATAAAATAGTCGCTATTTTAACGAAAAGGTTTTATATTTACATTGAAAATTTAATATTATTTGAATAATACTTCAATACGCAAAATGTTATTAGATATTTCAAAAATATACGCTTTCATTTTATATTTCTCTTATACATTTTTTATTGAATATATGTTTAAATTATAATATTAATCTTGGAAATGTGTCTTGGAATTATTTCGATATAATAAATGCTGTATTTAAATTGATGTATTATGTTTAATAGCTACTATTATTGAAGGGACAATAAAGTATTTCGGTTAATAATTCACCACGCGTTTAGGTATGGCCATAATTCACTATTCACAAACGAATATTTTATAATAAAATTTCCAGCAATTAGTGTGGAGGGAGAAAGTACACACAGAGTGAAAATAAAACAAAAAATAAAATTCAACCCGAAATATCGTATTCGACAAAGTATCGAATGATTGATATGGGTATTCGCGCAGGCGAGTAAAAAGGGTCTCATAATCAAATTTAAATTATCCGACAAAGCGTGCAAGTAATTTTTATGGATACAAAAGGTTGGAAGGTCCATTGTATTTTACAGATTCACATTTGCATTACAATGGGAGGCTTTTGTTGTCGGCTTAGGTTGCAATTTAGCCGGCAGCGGTCAATTCATAATTCAGAGCTTCATTGTCAAAGTTCCCGACGGCTTTTTTACAATGAAATATCGCTAAAAACGATCAATTTCTACACTGATAAGACGTTGAATAGTTTAATTATTTATTTTTTAAATAAAATTTTACATACCTAGTTCGTGTTGGACTGTGGATTCGATTTCTGCAGACCATGTCTTCGGCGCTGCGATTGCTTTGAGTCGTCCCAATGTGGAGCGCGCGAAGACTATTAACCCTTTGGGTGCCAGGGCACCCGTTCTCGTGCGTGGTCTCGCTACAAAACACGGATGCAGACTGTTCGGTATCGTCAGATTCACTTGTCTGAAATGAACAATGAAAAATAAAAAAAATAAATCATGTTTTTTGGGAACGATTTTCGCTCGGGTCGAATAAAAACGTAGGCACTGAATTCATATAAATGGTAATTTGGCGGACGGGCGTCGGCCAGAATTTCAATTTGAAAATCGCGAGCGAACAATCGCAATTTAATAAAGTGCCAGGCATTGTAATTCATGGCGTGAAGACCCCTCCACCTGTTAACTGGCGACCTCCCCTTTCCAACCCCCTTCTGGGAATCCGTGCAGAGTCGACTGTGGTGCAATAAAGCGATATTGCATTTCGATCACTCTCGAGGATGGTAAGACCCCTAGGAATTTGCCAGGACGAAATTCGGGAGGCTGAAATTCGATTTCAGGCTAGTCGAAGCTTCGGAGCTTTTGAGACGGGACTGTTCGCTGGTTGGTGTAATTTGGCTTAGGCTTTGATCAATAGTTTAATTGAATTGATTGCAAAATCCTATACTGAATTATGTCTATATGTACATAAAATGAATCCACAAATCATATATCATTAGTAGAGACCGGTTAAAAATTCACAATTAATGGTAATGCTCACTCATATTACTCCTATCTAATAGTAATTGTCATTTTCTATTTGTACCATTAGCTTTGAACTACATGTATTTTATAATTACTATTGATTGAAAAATATGTCTTAACTAAATAAATGCTAAACTGATCATTCTATTCGCTAAATGAAACATGAAATCAAAGTATTCCAAATATGTAAATCTCCAGTAATAAGATTATAATAAAAAGCTGCAGGAGATGCTTTCATTTATCACTAAAGATATTTGACGAGAAATATATAATATACAAATACATATTTATATATTTTATTATTTTATTAAGTAGTTTTATATTACCTTACAATATAACATGGTTATAAGAAAAAAATAACAAACGAATAAATAGGAATAACAAATGAAGAGGAAAATAAAACGAAATTTAAAAACTAAATATCATACAAATGAAGAATTACAAAAAAAAACATTAACTACATATATACATACATATATATACAGTTATTAATTGATTTAGTTAAATATTCACAGCTTTTGCCACTCAATATGTCTCTTATTTTCTTATATGATGTTTCATTTCGAAATCTGAGAGTATTAGCTTTTACGTGAGAGTTTTTACTGTAGGTTGAGAGGATATTCAAAGGATTATTTAAATTTTTGAATACTTCTATAAAATAATATACCATTTAATAATTTGAAAGCTTTCACTGTATGTAAATAATTAAAATATTATATGAAATAATATTCAAACATCTACAATATGATTTTAAATAATTAAAACAGGGTCAATTAAATTGGATTGTACGATTTATATTCTCTGTAAAATTTGATATGAGAGAATATTGGTATTAAAATAACCCATGAATTATTTAAATAAATATAAAATAGTTATCAGATTATTGGATTGTCGGCATTCTCACAAATACATGTTTATAAAATAAGGAATAATATAGGTATAATTGTTAATTAAATACTTACGGCAAAATAGCCGCATTGAGCTTTCGTGGATTTGCATACAGAATTAACGTTCATTGGTCCATTTAATTCGGCGCGATTGATCTCGTTTAATTTTTATTGCCAAATAAAGCTCTCAAAGCTTACTTAAATTCTACATTCCCTTAGAATACACGTTTCAATATACATACGTACATATTTAAATGTATACACAAAGGTATATAATATTGGAGACATTGTTCGAATCGACCCTGTGTCGTTTTGGGATAATTAAGATTCTTTTCGCATCGACGCCTATGATTTTCCTCGCAAGGTTAAACCGGAACAAGGGGAAAAAAGAAAATGAAAATGATTGAAAGCGAAAATTCGATGGGAACGGCAAACGGCGGAGAGTTTATGCGCTAATTGAGTTACTTTCGCTCTGTTGAAATTCGAGATATAAAAGAAATAATTTGTATTGAGCTTTCTGTCATTTCGCATTATATATACATATATATATATATTTAAGTATGGAGTGGAAACTATATTTTGATTTATTTGTTATATGAGCCATTATAATTTGAAAGTCCACTTTTCTTCATTTCGGGAAATATCTTAAAAAATAACAATACATTTGCGTTACATTATTTAAAAATACTGGTGGCCTGTAATACGTTTGTTGTTTCAAAATTTTGGACATATCTAATTTAAAGAAATGATAACAATTTGTGATTTAATTTAAACTGAAATAGTGTTTTGGCAGTGAAAATTAGACTTCCGCCACTTTTAAATATAGCAGCTCATATAAAGAAGTTATTATTGAATGCTTAAATTTATTTAGAGTACGTTTATAAAATTAGAGTTAAAAAAATGAATAAAATACCTGTCTGTAGTATTGTAGGGTGATCCAAAGAAGGGGCTGAAATCAGAGAGTTGGTCAGCTCCTTTGTATATGGTCTCCAGTGAGAAAACAACCCCTCTCTCCTCCTGAAAAACATAAAAATAAATAACACGCCACAAAAAAAGAAAAATCTTCACACACCCACTATCTGCTACCTAAGGTTTAATTGTTACGGTCTGGGGAAATAGTTACTAGGGTAGAATAGTACCACTAGCCGAGATTTACACGACCCTTGAATAATTCAGAGTCTCTTTTGATTGGCTCCGGGGCAGAAGAGAAAAAGAAAATCTTGTTGACGCCGATAAATGTATCCGCAGGATAAATTGAATAAGTATTTCTCTTGTGAATCTTCTTGACCCAATTAGGCGAAAATGAATAAAATCAAGCTGTTGCTAAAGAAAACGTTTTTCATCTTTAATTATTTTGTTTTCTGGGCGTAATGAAAAATATTTACGAAAAATTTATAATTCAGAATAAACCGAGCTCATTTGAAACATCATCGCTTTTAAAAAATGCAGAAATCAAAATATAAAGCCAAAATTATTTCAATTAAAAATCTGGTAATATTAGTTTATATAAGATGACAGTACATAAATGAGAGAGAAAAAAGTAACTTTTAAGTAGAAGCCGTGGTAGAAAGCTACGGTAGAAGGAGTGGTAGAAAGCTGCATTTGAACAGCTGGTTGTCATCGCTTAGATCTGATCATATATACATACATATATTCAGATGTAATTTTCAATGAATTTTTTAATGACAATGCAACAAAAAAATTTATCGGAATGGAAACTAATTAACTGAATTCAAATATGACAATATATTTTATTGGTTTGGTGTCCTTTGAGAGATATGAGGGTTTAAAAATGTTCTTTTGCAGTCTTTATCTTTAAAATCTAGCATGGTTGTGCCAAAAGTGAGTAATGGAATCTATAGTTGGATGCTTTTTTCTATTGATTGTGATTTATTATTACTTGAAAATACTAACAATATATTATTTGTTTTATTGTCTTAATTTTATATACAAAATATAGAAGAGGCTTGTTTTTAAAAAACTTTTTTTTTATTAATTATTTTCCCCTGCACTACAAACGATTTCAAACCAAGCGGGCGCATGCTTATTTCGCCGCATGCTTATTTCATACTTTTGTCTCGGTTTTTGCCATTTTAAACTTGCCAGAAAGATCTAACTCAGTTTTAAGAATTGCCATTCATCAATGTACATCGAAATGTCATCTGGGCAACGCCATGAATATCTCGTCTTTCGTGCATGCTAAAATTCAAACAGTTAAAATTCAATCGAAATGAGCATGCAGCCGGGTGGTTTGCAATCATTTGTAGCAAGCCCCTAAATATGACATAACCCATGCGATGATATTTGATCAGGCAAAACACTAGTATATTTATAAACATCATGAATTTAAATTACATTATATATACATATATAAAATCGTTGAATTGAACTTTTTTTTATTATTAATTTAAACGCTCATATCTCTCAAACGAGAGTAAGCCGACAAAAATTATTTTCATATTTATATTCAGTGGGTCAAACTTAGTAATGATCAATCTTTAGTCACCACTCTGGGAAGTAAAAAACGTAATTAAACTCAGTGTGATTATACTTCATGTCGGAGACATTAGCTTACTTCATTGTTAGTAAAATATATATTTTTTTGATTTTTAAATGCTTTTTATTATTACTAAATGATGTTCACAATACATCTTATATCTATCTTAATAGCTACTGATCTACCGATCATTTTCTATTTTACAATTTTAATTTAATTTTGTTAGTAATCATAGTATTATATTATTCTAATGTTAATGTACAGCATAATAGCAAAAGCCTATTTACAATTCTTATAAATGCTCATAACACATCTAATACATAATATTAAATAAAGACTATCTAAAGTCGACGATCTAAAGCAGATTGTGTTTAGGTAATCTGTGATCGGTAAAATATAAAAGCGACCTAAAGAGTGGAAGTGGTTCAAAATCATATCACAATTTTTTTATGAGCAGAAATTTCACTGAACTAGCAAAGCTTGTAAATAAGCTACACAAATTCAAGTAAACTTTGAAATTTATAGTATAAAGTAAGGATAATTCAAGTTGAATAATTTAAACACCCACATATATGTATGTCTGAATGATTTTTTTTATCAATAGTATTCTCGTATATTTTTGTAAATCCATATACGGAGTGCGCAGAATGTTTATCCGGCATCACAATAAACGTTCAGAGAATTTTCACCCGATGATAAAAAGTGAAAAAACACGGTTAACGAAAAACTTACTTACGCGCGGGTGTTACGCATAAACACGCGAATTTACAATCGTTTTATTCGGCCGGGAAAAACTACCGGCATCCTAACCTCAATTTTTATTTTTATTTTCGAAAAGGGCTCGGGCAGGTGGGTGTGTGTTTGTGGGGTCCGGAGTAGTTTGGGCCGCTGTATTTCCACGCAGAAAAATAAAAATAAAAATAAATTCTAGACGTTTTCGGTGACCCCAGATTAGGGGCAACCGCGCACGTGATCCGAGTGTCGGATCGTTTTCTAACCTTTTCACTGCCGCACGCACAACGCACTTGCGCAATATTGCGCAACTGGGAGCTCGACAATAATGCACGGGAGACTTACAGATCGATTTTCAATACCGTAAGTTTGAAATAAATTATAACAATATTTGAATAAAACTTCGAATGATCATTTATTTATTTAAATACATATTACATAATTTTATTGTTTTTTTTTCAATCAATAATGCACACTGACCCCAATATTTTTAAATAAAAATACAGCTTTTCTCAATATAAATGGGTTCAATATATATCTTATTAATCATTTTATACATCAACATAAAAATTTTTTAGTCCTTTAGCATGTTTTTGACTATTATTGTATTAAAAAATAACGACAAGAATTAACATGCAAACGTACACAGGTAAGGCCAACAGGTGACTGCATGACAAAATTGCCACGCGCCATTAGCGACGAAAACAATACCTTGTGAAAATATAGCTGTCTCTTCTTCTCACATTGATTCATCAATCAACAAGAATATGCAAGCAAACAGTCAAAAACATGACTTATCGCTTCCCGCCTTTAAATCATACTTTGGAACAAAGAAATGTATAATTTCGAATTTTCGATGTACCCCTTTTTTATATCATACAAAATCTATTAAAATAAATTTCTTGTAGTTCATTCTAGGAATACAACATACATCATAATATGTAACATGACAGGAATTTCCCAAAGGAGATACCTACATACATACATATGGTTAAATTATTTTTGTACTTAAGAACTAAAAAAATTCCAAACATAACAGTATATAAAATAATAAATGAATGAATAAAATAGATAAATTTACAGATCATCAACAAAACTTTTGATACACAGAAAATTGGCAAGAAATACATTATGTAGCATTTATAAGAAACAAATTCGATATGATAAAAACTGATATTTTCTGGAAACTGAGGGGGAGGATAACGAAAATTCGAATGAGAGACGGTGCAATATGCAGTTTCAGTGCAATACGCAGTTTCTAACATTATGTACACATGCGAGTTATCCTTCCACCTTTTTTATTTGTTCGATATGAAAATCGACCATTTTAACCACCAAATTATTTAGATTTAACACCTATTATTTAGAACCACCAAATTTGGTGTACGGTTACTAAACTGAAGCGTTTCATTTCACATCTACCCTAGACTTGAAAAATCTAAGAGTACACATTCAAATCGCGGTTACATTATAAATTGATCGCACGTTTTCGTGGTTTTGTTATCGATTTAATCGAATTCCACGGTTTTTATTGGCGTTATGGGTTCGCCTTGCTGACACACGTATCTGAAATTCGACAAAAGCATTCAGCCGAACGTACATTGCGATCAGATTCGGTGCGAAATTGCATCGTGTGCAGTCAAAGTTGCATTGTTCGAGTCGGGGCCAAATTCGACGGTCGGCCATTTTGTAGCATGGCGTTCGACGTGTTCTCGGAACATCTCATTTCCTGATCGTGTGTCGAAACATCTATCGGCCATTATGAGAGACCATGTATGTGTATATCAGCCATATATCAGTCGCACACGACTGGCGGCAAGCTTTCTGGGGTAAACAACGCAAACGTGACCCCCATGCGGATTGGGGGCGAGATATCGAACAAACTTCCATAAATATTTTGATTTTAGTGAGAATACCCCCATCAGACTGTTTCCTATGCCCCCCCCCCCCACCCATTTTATCCCATTTGTATTTTGTTTGCGAATATCCAAGTGTATTTTATTTTAGACAATGGCGAAATTTTACGTTGAGTTTGATTTGGAATTATACCTATTCGTAAGCGATAGCAGTAAGTCCGAGATTATTTATGTGTACTTAATGCTTTGTAAAAATGATCTGTTGATTTATTATCAGCTTGCCGAATTGGGTAAAAAATTTGCCGCAATAAGCCAAACTAATGATAATTTCAATGATGTTTATAAAGGAACTAGTGAATATTGTCAATGGTGAATATTGTCAACTAGTGAATATTGTCATCATCGCATGGGTATAAAATTATTATATACCCGTATTAAACCAAAAAAAAAAAATCCGGAACCGGAACCATTATTTTCGTAGACTCTATTAGATAGTTTTCAATTCTTTATTTGTAATAATTTTCAATTCTTAAAGTTAACATTAACAAAATGTAATATTTTCCGATTATACACAAACGGTCATTATTACACATAACAAATTACGTGCATATACATATGATGTGTATTTACAACACGTATTCTGGGTGAGGATATGGCGTGCGACGCGAGCTCATGAGGACATTGCGTTTGGATTTGGAGGGTCCGAGGTTCGATTCCCGGCGCCCGCGGTGAATGAAATCAATTTTTTTTCTCGAATATCGTCAAAATATACATAATTTAAATTATAATTATAATTTAATTGAAAATAAATACATAAAAAAATGGTTCAAAACCTCGCTAAATGAAATTATTAAAATTACGGCGAGAAGGAATATTTCAATTAATGTTTAAAAAAAAAGGCGAAATGAAAAATTGGATTTGGCGTGATGTCCGAGACCATTAGCTCAATTTAGACCCATATTCAGGCTATTTGGGGTGATTGGTTCGAGTCTCGACATAGTCGTCTCGTCGAAAAATGAATTTATCGATTTTTATCGATTCGTTCATTATGTTCGGCGAGAGTTAGGACACACACACACACACACCCACACACACACATACACACACAGATTACCGTCTTTATATATATGATGTAGTAGGTTACAGCGATGAAATCAATGTATCTTTGTATAACAGCAACTCTGTTATTTTTACATATGTACTTTTTATACAGTTCACATGGTTTTCGTGTTAGTGGTAATTTTTTATATCTCTTATCTCTTATCCGATCGTTTTCATACTTTGCCATATTGCTCATTTTGGTCATCAATATACGTTAATGTATCGTCTGCCATTATGTTGGAAATAAATTATCGTATACAATGCGTATCAAATATCAACAATTTTGGGTACGGTGACGTCTAGCAAGCTACTATAATCTATCTTCAACCTTTTCGCCGTGATATGGCCATATCAGATTTTAATTGTTTAAACGCCTATAATTCACTCTATATTTTATAAAATTTGCTCTATAGGTTCTCATTATCTCTAATATATAAATATTTATAGTTTTAACTCTCATATGTATATATAAATTTCAAATTTGGCGTGTAATCTTCGTGTAATGTAATACACGATATATATTGATTTTTGGCCAAATATGTCAGATCTGACATTTCACTGCTAAAAGTATATCTCTTCACTGAGTTTTATCTGCGAGATAATTAGTTCATCGTGTTTTAAACACAGTGATTGTACACCCGTAATTGTTTTGATAATAAGATCAATTAAGCTTGATAAAATTGTTTTTTTTTTAACTGGGTAGTTGTTTATAAATTGGAAGATTCTAGGCTTAAATTTTTGCCAAATTTGAGTTTTCATGAACCTCATTCTTTATCAGAGAAATAAAATCGTAAATATTGATTCTTTATTGGGATCATGACACTTTTTTGTTGAACAATAAGCAACAATATGAAAAATTAATCAAAAATGTGTAAATCAATGTTACGAATGTATAAATATTTTTCTTTATTGAAGACATCCTACGTATTTATAGTAAATTTATCACAAATACTAAAATAAACCAAAAAAAGAACACCATGTAGTTGACTTAAATTTTTTTTGAAATTCTGGAATCTAATGACAAATAATAAATAAAAAAGTCTTAAAGAAGTCATAATAAGGAATTTTACAAAGAGGAGAAATAATT
This sequence comes from Arctopsyche grandis, assembly GCF_051622035.1. Classification (NCBI taxonomy): domain Eukaryota; kingdom Metazoa; phylum Arthropoda; class Insecta; order Trichoptera; family Hydropsychidae; genus Arctopsyche; species Arctopsyche grandis. The sequence continues at coordinate 29,840,490 of NC_135359.1, forward strand.
GGTTCATACGAAATACTTTTTTCTTAGAAAATACACTTAAATAACTCTTTGTTTGGATTACAGTTTTTTTTATGCTCTTACTTATAAATTATGTGAGTTCTTGAAATAATTATTACATCTCAGTCTCGTAAATCAAATATCATAATATATTATAAAAATTACTTATAATATTACATTGAGATACAAAAGTAGTTCTCTTATTCCCACTTCAATTATAACAAGACCAACATGAATTATAAATTAAACAAATATTTAGAATAATTGATTTTTAAAGGATCGACTTTTAAAAAAATATTTAAAATTAAACTTCCATGTATGGATATGATTTTAAGGTAATATAATATGTACAACCTAAGCTATTATATTTGGTCATATAAAGAAATTCTTCTAAGACTACTTTTACTATTCAATATGTATGCTAATTGCCAGTATATATGTACATGTATACATATTAAGTTTATATAGAAATTGGAAAGATAAGACTATTTTTAATTATTCAATATTTATGCCGAAAGCCAGTATACATATTATATTAAGTTCATATAGATCATTAATCTTATGCAGCAATTTAGTTATTATAGCGGGTAAATTACATTTTTTTTTAATTTGAAACCAGGAATAATTTTAATGATATATTTGCATTTATACCAGTCTTTTCGTCTTTAAAAATAATCATATCTTTTTAGTGCTTATAAAGATTAATTACAAGTCTGTAATTGGACATCTCTTTCAATTTTTTTCCTTATTAAATAATATCAGTTTATCAAATCATTATGATGGAATGTAGATATTTACAAAATTTTCAAAAAAAAAAAAATTAGAAGCACTCGTTTTCTTTAATTCAAGTTGGCAGAGATGATAATTATTGAATGCCTTTGTATATGATAGATTGGGTGCCAAATAAGTCAATCGATCGATCATATTTTTAACAAATGACGTAATAAAAATAGCCTCGTGTCCCGGTTGATTTAAGATATTGAAATTGTTTGCGAATTCATAGAATATTTAAGCGATGTTGATACCGAGAAATTCAATATAGTTTGACAATGTAAAATAAGCAGAGGCAAAGTCGCAAAGTTTTCAGTAGATCTGCAAAACTTTGCTAATTACAAATTTTGCTAATTACATATTTCATTACATATTTTCTCGTTACATTCGGGAAGATATATGTAAGAAGTTACATTCTGATTTATTTTATATTCCGTGTAATTTTATTTATTTACTTTTTTTATAAAATTGGGATGGCACATTCTGTAGTCGAACGTTTTTCGAATGGGTCCATTTTCCGATGTCCTCTGAACCGTTAAATTGTAAAGTCGAACAGTACAATTTATCTTCACTTCGTGTTTAACATATTTATACATACGAACAAACATAGCAGAGTTAAGTCGATACACGAACAGACTCTTGAAATGACAATTCAATCTCTGGTTTTGTCGAAAGTTTTGTTTGTTTTCATCCAAATAACGAGATTTTAGTATTTTTATAATCCATATAAGCCATTTTCTGTCTTTGTATAACTCATTTATAATAAAATAGTTTCATTTAATATTGGGATCATTTAAATATACCCCTATGAAATGCCATTTCCAAGAAATTACTGCTATATCATTTCATAAATAGATGTAATATTATGTTTGAAAATGTATGTAAGTGAAATTTCTAATGGTTGCGGTTCAATGGCGAGGAAGCCATAACGATGATCATAAAGATTATACAAGTAAAGATTTGCTGTCAATATTCCTAAAACACAGTATATTGCTTCAATAAAAAAAAAATAAGGAATGAGCCTTTATATTTGAAAGTCCAATTTTCAATACTAAAAACACTATTTGTGTTTGATTTAATTCAAAAATTGTTAACACTTTTTTTAATTCGATATGTCCAGAATCTCGGAAAAGCAAAATAAACGTATTACTGGCCACTAATATTTTCAGTATCTATTGTTAAATGCAAAACATTATATTTAATGTTTTGCGAAATATTTCTTTATAATATGACGGATCATATGTACATTTTCACCATTTCTTTTTTTTTTTTTTCACTTATATGGAACTAAACTTTCGTGTTATAAAGAGATTAATTGTATTTGCAGACGAATTAGGAGACATACATATATATGTACATATGTATGTTTAACAAATAAAAAGCATTTCTTTAAAAAACTAAAAAATCGATTAGGTCTTTCTAGTTATATTTTTAGATGTTTTTCAAAGTCTCAAATGTTTAAGGACATTAAATGTACATTTTTAGGCCCAAATATTTTAACTGTATCTACATATTTACGAAATATCAATGAAGTTTTGTAATCAAGATATAATTTGACTGATTTGAAAACATATGTCTTATCAGATTATATGTAATTATTAAAAATTAGAAACTGTATCTATTGATTACTTAACAAATCGGAATATGTACATACATATATAATGTATAGATGATTGATTTAGTTAATATAATCTCAAAATATTTGACAAGAGATAAGAGTCTCTCAATGTTTACATTTATGTATGTTTGTATGTATATTTTTGGCTGAAAAATTTTCCGTAGTGTGACTTGCTTACCGAGAAAATTTCGTTGTAATACACCTTGACGTGTATTACAACGCAATTACAATCTGTAATTACAGTGCCAAAGGTCTAAATAAGGCACTAAGCTCGCAGTCACGATTCGGCCGTGTAATATGTTTACGTTGGACATTCTATAAATTAATTTTCTTATTCGCAACTGCGAATGCGAATTATCGTCTCGGGCAAGATAGTACATTATATCGGACTAGCAGTGCGTAATCCCGTGGGATATTCACCTAATACTTTTTCCTGATATCCAATTATCGCGAACATCACTCACGGTAATCGTCCGTGGATTCGGCACCGTGGGTCGGCGTATTAAATACATTATTAGATCGGACGAACCGTATCGGCGATTGAAAAATGGCCCTTGTCAAAAATTATTAATCAATCCGGCTTACTAAGTACCGGTGGGAGGAGATTCGGGCCCCGGGACTTGGAGCCACATTTTCCCAAAGCTTATGGAAAAAAATTAAATTAGATTGGGCGTGTTATAAATTATATTTCGATCAAACGATGGCCGGAGTATAAAGCGAGGATCGATCGAAGTGTGAAATATTTCCGACGGGTCTATTTTTAACCACTTTCCAATTAAGTAGCCGGCTTACAATACTTAACAACTTGTATTCATACAAAATAGGAAAACATTTCATGAGCCGTTCTATTTGAAAGCGGCGGGAACCCAATTTCAGTTCCAAAAACCCTATTCCTGTTTGACCTAATTCATAAATTGTTATCACTTATTCGATATGTCCAGAATTTCGGAAAAGCAGAATAAACTTAATACAGGCCACCAGTATTTTTAAATATTGTTAAACGCAAACGATTATATTTAACGTTTTGCGAAATATTTCTCGAAATGAAGAAAAGTGAACTTGTGCCACTTTCGAATATTTCGAACAGCCAGCAGTTTGTCTTAGTGATAGCGTATATATTTAGCATCACTGAGGTCATAGGTTCGTGTCCTCGCCACTGCTGGTTAGATTTGGGGGTTTTGTGACTCCAAATCGATCGTTTCTCTATCAGAGTTTGCCAATTTTATCTGATCATAGCTGAAACGGTTCCTGAAAATTGGTATTAAATCTAATCCTGTTGTCACAAAAATCTGCCTGTGTATAATTTGTATTAATTATACACGGTAATCTGAAATCCATAGATGTCACTATGATTATTATTTCTGATTAATTGTTATATTCTATATATTCTGATTGTATATGTATGTATTACTGTATTTCTGATTTCTGATTGTTCATGTATTTCATTAACGTACACCCGTCGCATTGGAGCAAATCTGTAATGGCGAGTGTGTATTGATTTGTGACAATAAAATAAATAAAATATGGTAACTAAATTAACACATACTAGTTATTAAAAAAAAAAAAGGTCTAATTATGGTCTATTATGAAGAAGCCAGCAGTTTGGCTTAGTGGTAGCGTATATATTTAGCATCACTGAGGTCAAAGGTTCGAGTCCTCGCCACTGCTGGTTAGATTTGGGGGTTTTGTGACTCCAAATCGATCGTTTCTCTATCAGAGTTTGCCAATTTTATCCCCAAATGCCCCAATTTTTACGTTTTTTGTAATAACTATGTGATTTTCAAGGCTATATTTCTTTTATTCCTAGAATGAACTACAATAAATTTATTTTGTATGATTTAGAAAAGGGGTAGATTGTAAAAAAATACATTATACATTTCTACGTTCCAAAGTATGATTTAAAGGCGGTAGCGATAAGTCATGTTTTTGACTGTTCCCTTGCATATTCTTGTTGACCGATGAATCAATGAGAGAGAAAGAGACAGCTGTATTTTCGTAATTTATTTATTTTTTATTTATTTATTTATTTAATAGTTTTGGACCATTGTGGCATTACAGGAAGAACCTAATGCGCCACAATGGCCTACATTTGAAAAATATATAAAAACATGATATTAAAACAAGTAAACTGTAAATAAAGGAAAAAAGCAAAAGCAGAAAACATGGTAAAATAAAATTACAAAAAAAGTAACAAAAGGAAAATAATACATCATTCAGAGAGAAAAAAAAAAAAAAAAATAACAAAAGTGTAAAAATTAAAAATAAAATCCATAAATCCCATTCTTTGTTTACACTGATCAAAATTAAAATAGTATATAAAAATGTACAAAAGAGAAAGAAAAAATAAAATAAAATAAAACAAAATATGAATAAAAAATAAAATCACAGCGAGGCCCAAATGGAAGAGAGTAGATTAAGATTCCACTCATTCATCACATTCAAATTAAGAAAGTAATGATGAGCGCAGGTTACCAGATAAATATGTTAAGATAATATCCGACAATCTACGCTCCCCAAGGTGGAAAATATCACATTCAGGGACAGCAGCAACGATTTCATTGAGAAGTCGAATAGCTCTTGGAATAGGAGCCATTCGAAAAAGAACTGTGCGAGCAGCAGGTACAACCATTAAATGATGATGTCTACCACGCACATAATTATTAGGGACATAAAGTCCCAACTGTTCCAGCAACAACGGGCATGACGTATTACCACGCAATAGCTGGAGAACGAAACGAATTAACGAGAAGTTTCTCCGAAGTTCAAGGGAATTATACCCAAGCATGCCCAAAAGGAAAGGAGTAGGATAGAGATATGGGTAGTACCCATACTCTTTCTTATAAAGAAAACGAAGAAATGCTTTTTGCACTTTTTCTATAATAAGAGAGTAGTTTGCTTCGTGCGGATTCCACACAATTGCATTATACTCTAGCTTACTTCTAACAAGCGAGTTGAAAAGCAAGCGAGAAGACAAGGGGTTGGAGAATAATCTAGCATATCTCAAGACAAATCCAAGTCGACGAAAGGAAACGTCAGCGATTGTCTTGATGTGGTTGTGAAAGGTGAATTGAGGATCAAAAGTGATACCCAAGTCGACCATTGATTCCACGCGCTTCAACAATACGGATCCAATGGAATATCCGTGACAATAGAGCGAATTCGCACGTCCATAACTCATAATAGCACATTTACTAGTATTCAGTTCAAGCCCTAAACTGGAACTGAACTCTAAAACAGCGTTAATATCAGCTTGAAGGAGAGAGGCTTGCCTCTCATCCTTAACAGCAAAGAATAGTTTAACGTCGTCAGCAAACAAGAGACATGAAGCATTGCGTAGTACTTTTGGGAGGTTATTAATGACTATTGTAAATAGTAAAGGGCCTAAGGTGGACCCCTGAGTTACACCAGATCGCGTAAAAAATGAAGGAGATTCATAAATACCATATCTAACAAATTGCTTCCTATCACTAAGATAAGAAGCAAAGAGTTTAAGAAGACGTGGAGAAAAGCCCACTTCAGCTAATCTGATCATAAGAGCGTCATTGTTGACAAGATCAAATGCTTTTCGAAAGTCAAAGTAGGCTACATCAACTTGTTGTCCACGGTCAACTTTAGACATGGTATAATATGAAAAGCAGGCAAGATTAGTGGTAGTGGAACGACATGGTGAAAAACCATGCTGCTCATCACACAACAATCTTTTGAACTGCAAAAGAATCAAACGGTGAAGGATATTATCGAAAATTTTGGGAATAGCCGAGATGATAGCAATAGGTCTGTAATTTTCAACCTCATTTTTAGAGCCACTTTTATGAATGGGAATGACTCTAGATAATTTCCATTTATCAGGATAATTACCAGAATCCAGAATAAGGTTAAAAATAAACTGAAGAGGCTCTAAGAGCGAATTACAGCATGCCTTTAATACGTCCTATTGTTTTCGTCGCTTCGGCGCGTGGCTATTGAGTCGTGCAGTCGCCTGTTGGCTCTACCTATGCGCGTTTTCGTGTTGATGCTTGTCGTTATTTTTTAAAACAAAAATAGTCAAAAACATGCTATAGGACTAAAACTTTTTATTTTGATGTATAAAATGATTAATTAGATATATATTGAACCCATTTTTATTAAGAAAACCTGTATTTTGATTAAAAAATACTGGGGTCTTACTCGACTCCGGTTCAGGACACTCATTAGATGCTCCGTCCTTCATTGGTTAATTGGCCAGTGCATATTAATTAAATCAAAATGACTATAAATATAGGAATGCGACAAAATTTCAGTCAAAATATAAAATTAACCATCTCATAAGTAGTTTTTAATATTTATAAGTACGCTGAGATGTTTACTTAGATCTTAAGAGGGCTGTATACCCGAAACCTTAATTTTGTTGCCGTTCCTTTATTAGATATATGTATATATTGAGTGAATGTATATATTGAGAGAATGCGACAATATATGTACATATGTATATCAATATATATATTGAGTGAATGCGACAGTTGCGCTTCAACCAGATAATACGTATTTTAAATCGACAAAATCGAGGTTTCGTATTCTCCAGTTTTCTCCTCCGAAACTGAACCAATTTAAAAAAAAAATCATCATCGGTATGAGAAAGATATTTTTCATGTTTGTGTTCTCGTATTTTTTTAAAAATCAACCGTTTAATATGCACGCTGGACTCTTTTCGTGGGTGTAAAAAAGTGGCGATTTTATAGATGTTTGGCGGCTCAAAGCTTCTATAAAAAATAATTAATCAAAAAAAATAAAACCACAGAAACATGCCTATGGTGGATACCCATAGCATATTAAAAAAAAATTCTCCAGTGCCATAATCGAGGAAGGGAGAAGTGTAATACGTTTGTATGGACAAGGCGCTGGTGTTCAGCCCTCTTAATGAACCCTAGTTACAAAACGGATAGCTGATTTGATATATAAGTAGCATTAAAAACGGTTTATTCTTTAAAATGAACTGAGAAAAGTTTCCACGGAGGTAATTTCTTACAGCATCGTAATAATCCAGTCGGAGAAGAAAACAGGTAAAGATTTCAAAAATAGAACAGAAAATAGTTCAGAATGTAGAGAAGCTCGTTTAGTGTAAGTTTAACGACTTACATTAAACGATGTTTAATTCAACAAAAAAGCAACTCGGACGGAAATTGAAACACTCTCGAGCTTAATTTTGATTATTTAAACACACTTTTACGTGCCGGTTAAAAGCTCCAGGATCTATGTATTTAACAAGATGGTGGGATGGGGCAGCCGATGGAAATCTTCTTAAGTTAAGCGAAAACTTTGCAAAATAAATTTCGGGTTAAACACCGCGTGCTACAGACTGCGCTCGTATCTCATCCCATAGCACTCTGCTTGTTGTTGTGCACATAAAGAAAATGTTTAGCAACTGCTATAGCATAGTAGTTAAAATATGGAACAGACCAGGTTATTAGATGAGAGAGAGAGAGAGAGAGTCGTACCCTAAATTACTGCACACGCTGTACAAATTAGAAACTACATATTTAAACGTTGAGATTCATTTATAAGCGGCGTAGGTAATTTTCCGCTGGGTTTAAACTATGCATGTTCTGAAGTCGTTGTGTTTTAATGATTTTTTTTACTGTCTGCCTCGTAATGAAATATTTTGAAGATGGTACATCTAGAGGTTTTATTACAACTATATATGTATGTATGTATGTATATATATATATATATATATATATATTACAAATGTACCATTGGGAATAGTAAATAATATTATGATATGGCTAATTCTGTAAGGAATCGTTTTAATAATTAACCAGTTGAAACCTATATATATATATATATATATATATATATATATATATATATATATATATATATATATATATATATAATTTTAATAATTTTATACGTTTTAATAATTAACCAGTTTAATAATAAACCAAAATATATATATACGTTTTAATAATTAACCAGTTGAAACCTATATATATATATATATATATATATATATATATATATATATATATATATATATATATATATATATATATATATATATATATATATATATATGTATATATATATATATATATATATATATATATATATATATATATATATATATATATATATATATATATATATATATATATATATATGTATGTATGTGTACAAAGATACATACGTATTTTATTATTAAATGATTGGTACAATAAATAGGCATGTAAAATTATAAAATTACTCTAAAAAATCGAGTTATTTTTAAAATAAATTAATTACAGCTCTTTTCAAAGAGAAATTATCGCCTTTTCAAAGAGTTGATCTTTTAGGTCTTTATTCAAGATGTTCCTAAATCATTCCTGAGAATAGATTAATCCTTTCTCTGGATTTTTAAGTAATTAATTGAGCTGTAAAACGTCTGAAATTATTTCAATCAATTTAATTATAAAAATATAAAATATCTCGTCTTCTAATAAAAGGCTTAGAAAATTTTAATGGTTTTCAACAAAAATTCCTAGTTCAATTCGTAAAAATAGTTTATTGCAAATTAATTATAATATAAGAGGTTATATTGTATAAAGATGTAATAATTTTCATAGTTTTCTTGTGCACTTTATTTTTTTAAATCATTAGAATGAACAATATTTTAACTAATTACCAGGGCTGTGGAGTCGGAGCATTTCTAGTGAAGTCAAAGCATTTCTAGTGAAGTCGGAGTCGTAAAGTATCGACCTATTCCAACTCCTTTTTTAATACGAGGCCTCTTATAAGGTTTACTTCGCGATTCAGTATCTTTTCCTACAGTCTTCCGATCGTTTTAAAACTTTGCTATTTTGTGCGTTTTTGGTAAACGACGGAAATTTAAATCGATTTTGATAGTTCGATGGTGAAAAATAATCGTAATAAATAATTTTTGAAGACGGTGAAGTTTTTATCATTATCTTTATTACAGTATGTGTCAACTAGTGTCCAATTGTATTTAAGTAAATCAACCAATAAATTGAAATTAAATAATTTATTTATAAAAATCGTGAATTTAAATAAAATTGTTGATTTGCACGTATTTTTATACCAATTTTTTCCTCCGTCTCGTACTTTTATTTGGATTAAATTAACTTGTTTATGTACGCAATTGCCATACAAAAACTCACTATGAATGTTTATGTACAATGTAATGTACACAAACTCACTATGGATATACTTTTTATTTATATCTTTTTTTTTATACCTCTTTCATTACCAAAAACTCAAAATATTGGGTTACATTTTGGGTCTCCAATTTGAGTATATTTGCCTATCTTTAAATTTGGAGTCGAAGTAGGAGTAAATTTTGTATCAACTCCACATCTCTGCTTATTACGGATCTTTGACGCAATACTGCAGAATTATTTCAAGTCGTTAATTAGTATTTAAAGAATGCGCTTTTCTTGCTTTATTTAATGAAATTAAGTGTTATTTCTATACGAGAAGTAATATCGGATATATAGCGATTTATAAGGCAACAATATTACCACTATTATGAACCCTTAAAAATAGCTTCTACATTAATGATAAATGATTAATTGATGCTTAGGCATCATATGAATTTTATAATACATGACAAATAATATAAATATATGATAGGCTAGATTTTCTAGTGTTTCTCACCTTGCGTTCGTTTGGTATGAATACGCCATGAAAAGCTATCTCGGCCCTCCTGAGCCTTTCTTCAAGGGTTGCGCCCTCTTTGCAACCTCCTCCAGGAGTTGCCAACACCCATGTGTCGGCTATGGACAAACACAGCAATACACTGACTAGCAATTCCATATTGGTGATTTTTAACGGCAACAGATCGACGATTTTGTTAGCGAAAGTGGGGCGTCAGAGCACGACACACCCCCGTCGAACTGACATATTTACGGACACGTGTTGAATTTCTCATTTGTCACCGATATCCTCTTATTCTCTCTGTGGAGTCGAAACGCACATCTGAAACAATAAAAATACATATTTAAGAATAATTAGTTTCAGCCGTATACGTAAATGGGAAAATTAGTAAAAAAAGTCAATTTGTTCCCGTTCAGTTGTTTCAGCAATGGCTCTAAAAACCTCTCTGCAGAGTCAGAAATTTCAGCAAAAGAATGAGGTGGAAAAAATTAGTCCGCTTGATAATTACGGCGAGTAGAAGCGGCGGATATCCGGATGAAATTTCTCTACGGGGAATTTTATTGGACTTTTACTACTTCGGCGTGCCTGTGACTAGAATTTAAATTTAACGCAGAGATGAAGCAATATAATTTCTATGTATAGGGAAAAAATTGACGATATCGGATTGGATTTAATTAAAAAAGTCTCATTGGATTTATGTCGATAACGAATCATATTTTGTATTCGTTATATAAACATATACCTTCACAACAGAAAATAATGGTATAATTTGAACTTATTAATTATTTATTTCGAAATATAAAAATTCAGTAAAATTGACAATGAAGACAATCCCTATAGATTTATTCATTTCACCTCTGAATCAGATGTGCTGATCTAATGATGATTGTATCATTTTATCAATTTAATCTACGTAACAAGGTATTATTATATAATAATCAATCTAGAATATAATAATTCTACCTATAAAAGATGAACATTTTCTCTTCCAGTTGTGCAATTCTTTCTCTTCTTAAAGGCTATGTCAGATAATTATAGAAATATCATTTCCAAGGATTTATATTAATAATAAATGATGTATAATGTCATACTTGACAAATATTATACCTATATACATATGTTTTTCCCTGAAAGTACATAATATAAAATAAGTTTGTAAAGGTAGTTAATTGCTATGTATACTTGAGACAAGTTATCACGCTTTCCGAAATAAACATTGTGAGATAAGTAAATAGATGAGTGACGATGAAAAAATATTAAGCTACAATGTAATTTATATACACATATGTACATATTTACATGAAAATAACAGTTCGATTCGTTGAGCAATTATCTTGTGTCGATTAGCATTTCAGTAACTGATAGATAGTTTCAGTTCGATAGGACTAACAGTATTCAAAAAATCTCCAAGGATTGTAAGTAGGTTTTTGAGCTCTTTTTCCTATTATGCTGTAGATTAACATTAGAATAATATAATACTATGATTACTAACCAAATTAAATTAAATTGTAGAATAGAAAATGATCAGTAGATCAGTGGCTATTAAAATAGATATAAGATGTATTGTGAACATAATTTCGTAATAATAAAAAGCATTTAAAAATCAAAAAAAATCTCCAAAATACACCGACACACATACATACTAATATACTAACGTATTAACACATACACATTTTTTTCTAGATGATGAAAATGTAATCAGTGATTTCGAAACAGTCAAAATCTTGAGTTAAATTTTTCACATGATCACAAAACTTCATTTATTGTTACTACGTAGTACATACATATATAGATAAAGTCAAAAAAAGAATGTTGAATTTAAGAATGGTTTTGATTAACTTTGTAATGAGTATCATTATTGATTTAAGTACAGAGATGAAATGTAGTATTGAAAAACACAATGGTGCAAATATAAGTATGAAACTGTCCATATGTAAATGCTCAGTATACAAAGGAAATATATAAAATGATACACATAGAAGAGATGTATGACTTGGGTAATTGACATAGTAGTACGACTGAAGAGATTGAAATGAAAATGGATGGGGAATGTTACTAAAACGTTAGACGAGGAATATATGTACATATATGTAGGTACTTCAGAGTTAGAAAGTGTGAAAGAAAACAAGGACTCTGTATTGAATTGAGTCTGGTTGTGAATTGTGAAAATTTTTAACAAAGACGAATTGAACATTAGAAATTTCAATTATGAGTCATATATATAGTGAATGGAATTTTACCTCTACCAATATAAAGTGGAGTTATTCGAGCTTACAAAGACTAGCCGAACGGGAATGTCCAATATTTAATTACGGCCCGTTTCGCTATATACACAGAGAGAGAGAGACACACAAAACCCAAGTTCTTTCCACAGACCGAAAGCAAACATTCGATGATCTGTCGGTACTCGGGATCTCAGTCCCACGTATGTATACATACAACTGTATCTAAATATACACTATCGTACCGTTCGAGTTGTGTATATGTATGTATGTTTGCGGTTTTGGCCACTCGAAAACCACTCGTGTCGTGTTTTTCCAACCCGCTAACGAAACGAGTTTTCGCACAAGTATTCCGAAATTCCGATGTCGGATTAGTTGGATAGTTCTGTATTGAAAATTCTACCGGGGGAAATTCCTCGAAGAAACGGGATATGTACAAATCAATGTGTACGCATTTGTATATATTGTAGGTATATAATTTGGTTATTTATGAATAATATTTCAGTCTTTACCAACATAAAATATTTTTTATTTACCCACATAAGCTAAAAATATTTTCCCCGAATCACTACATCTGTATATCTATAATTAATAATATGATTTATTATTGTTTTGTTTAATTGAATTTAGCAATCATCTTTACATATATTGGGAAAGATATCAATGTATATTTTCAATTCAATGATTTACAATATAATAAATAATTCTCTGTTTGTTTTGTGATTGATTTTACATCAGCGCATTGATCAATATTTACATTGACTAAGATTCGTTCATTGTGATAACACCGAGCAACAAAAAAATTACTAGATTGGAGAATTATCAATCTTTATTAAGTTTGACCCACTTAATTCGATTATGATAATGATTTTTCTTGGTTCGCTCTTGTTTATGAGATATAAGTGGTTTAAAAAATGTTAAAAACTTATATTTTTTTGGCTTTTGTAGTCTTTAACACAAAATCTGGAACTACTGTGTTCAAAATGAGTATTGTAATCAATAGTCGGATGTTTTTCCTATTGATTGTGATATTTCATTGCTTTTAAATACTTCTAATTAATTGTCTAGCGAATTTTAAAAGTCAAAAATATATTTTTTTCATGCCATTATGCGTTTATTTGGCCAGTTTTTTTATTTCACCCCGTTTATAAGGATTGCTTTTCTATCTCAATATATTTTTTTTATAGGAAAAATACCTAACTATTGATTCCAATACTCATTTTGAACACAGCAATACTAGATTTTGAGTTAAATACCGCAAATGCCAAAAAACTGTAAAAATTGCGCATATTTTAAACGATCATACATATCTCGTAAATGAGAGTAAACAAAAATCATTATCATATTCGAATTCAGTGAGTCAAAGTTAGTAAAAATTGATTAGTCTCCTTTCTGGTAACTCAAAAACGTGATTTTTTGTTGCTCAGTGTAATTGAAAGCAAAAGACAATATATTTTCATGGAATTGTGATGTGTATTTATTTTATTTATCCGACGCTGATAACAATATTGCAATGAACTTTTTAAATTAAATTTAATTGGTGTTTTTAAAATGATATTTTTGAATTGGCATGCTGAACTCAAATGAAATCAGAAAAAATATAAAATGCTGTGTTGTTGAACCAACATACATAATTTAATGATTCCTTGAATTCACGCTTTTTGATATACATAGATTTGTAGACTCAAATATTATCATATTTGAATGAATTTTCGATTTGGATTTCATATTTGAATGAATTTCGTGAATTAGTTGTATTGTTCTAAGAAATATGGAATTACTTTTGATGCTTATTATCTACTGTTGTTATTCATATAATATTATTAACAATCTCAAATGCTGCATATATTGTATTATAAATTTCCAGTCATATCGATTCTGTGCTGTTGTCTAATTAGAAAGGAATTTCTGTTTTTAATGTACATAAGTTTGTATATGTAAATACGTATATTTATGCATAGACAGGTATGAAATTTTTTAATTGAATTTAGGTTTAATGTTGAGATGAAAGGTTTTAACTAGTTTTCTCTTTGGGAATGGGTCATTTACTCGGTCATATTTTGGCTTCGAGATTATTAATATCGATTTTCGGAACCGGTCGTAAATAAAATGATCGGAATATAATTGAATATGTTCGGATTGGTTTTAAATTTATTTTCGTCGCTCGAAAGTGATCGCAGAGACTAACTAATACAGCCATCGGATAGATTTATGGTCGAACTTGGACCATTTATTTCTTTTGTAATGGAGGGAAAATACGAAGAGCCGTTTCGTTGGCCTCTTTGATTACACTTCGCTTCGTTTGATCAGATTTTTATTTCCTTCGGATTAGGAAAAACAATAAGGTTTTATTGCTGTTGTGTTCGACCGACTATAGGACATATTGGATTTAACGTAGGAAATATTTCAAAAATTTACTGTAAATAAAATCAAAGCTTTTACATGAAAGTTTAGCTACCACCAATCACATTTGATAGAAAAAAACGAATTTTCTTTTTTATTTTTGTTATTTTCGTACATATGTAAATATATACTTATAATATATTTCTAATGTTCAATAGTTATTGCATGCCTGATGGCATTTCATTAGATGAGAAACCAGTATAAGTAGTAAATAATTATTTTTATAAAGGTCAAATAATTAACATGTCGGGTAATAAAGAGGAAGAAATAAAGAGACGTATTAAATTAAGATGGAGTGCATTTGGACGAATGAATGCGTTTTTTAAATCAAAAATGCCACTTAGCCTTAGATTATGTATGGATATGAAACTTGGACATTGAACACCAAGTTGCTACACAAGTCCAATACACTCAAATAAGTATATACCCATATGCACATGTATACATACATATTAGGTGTAGGGGGTCAAATAAATTGTATCAATAAACATTATTTTTTCAATGGAAAATAGTTATTTTACTGTTGTCATTGGAGATTACTTTTTTCTTTGAAGTTTTTCTCTTAAACCTTCAAATGATTTGAATTGAAATTTCATATCTATACATTTCAACTTAAGACTACATACATACATACATAAGTAGTTTAATAAACTTGATGAAGATCTTCCAGATGAAAGAGGTAGTTCAGTATTTTAATCGTCCTTTAAAATACTTGTGTTATAATCCTTTTTTGAATTTGTTTCATTCACTAAAATCAAAAACTTTACTACACAATCTTATCGAAACTTTTTAACTAGGAATTCCAAAAATATCACCATTTGCCACTACCGGTACTACCGTAAAAATTTACCCACTGTCGATACTATCTGTATCTACCATTTTTAATTTATTTAAGCAACAAAATTTTATCAATTACCAATAAAATATTAATTTTATCAATTACCAATAATATTAATAAATACAAAATAATGTATTGAGTCCTTCCGCCCTTCGCGAATTATTGATCAGCGAGTGTCAAAAAAAGCTATATACTTCAATCATTTTTGTGTGGAAAGGATAGTTTTAGATATTACATACATTTATGCATATGCATTTAAATAATTTTAAAGTAAAAACAGTGAGCTTAAAATCAATATAATTTGATTTAAAATTTATGACACACTTAGCAGCTCCTTTGAATAGCATGTCGAAAATGACGTTGGGCTCGTTGACTTTTTCTTTGACTAATTATTATATTCCGATACTAAGGGTAGTTTATGTTGTACTACTTATAGTTCCGATTGTACTGGTTTCGGTAGTACCGGTATTGGAATACATCTTGAGAATAAATTGAGCTGGAAATTTGCAGATATATTTTTATCATCTCAGAATTGCAATACGAACTGGATTTGGTAATTTTATTTTGAGTGACATTTAATTTTGTTAGATTGTAAATGGAGTCCTTGAATTGAGTTCTGTTTTACAGATAATTAAAGCACGCTTAGATGACAGGCACATTTTCGTATTATTAAAGTCCGTGGCACGACCGAAGGGATTATTCCACATGAAATTTTTATTTCAATTAAACTTTCCATCCACACAGTTTAATATTAATTCGGTCACGCTTTCAAATGAGATTTCGTTTTCGTAGCGTTTGATACTCGCGCACTTATTCCAGATAATTATGGTGGAGTTTGTTGTTAAATTAGGGATAACTGTAATAACACAGTTAACGGTTGTTTGTGACACGACCAAACAAATTAGCATTTTGGCAAACAGCAGTTATGGGAACTCTCGCGCCGAACTTTGTTTGACTTCTGGCTCATCAAATTTGCAAAGAAAAACGCTTATGTTCACATCGCGAACGCTAAGTGAATTATTGCTTTGCTCTCGCGCTCTTGTTTGCTCTCGCAATGTGTGCTCCGGTCGTCAAAGGGTTATACGACTCATCGGAAAAGCGACACCGTACCAGATGGGATCATTCAATATTAAAAGTTCACTTTGATTATTTAAATCGCACATCAGTTCTAAGCTTTAAACCTAACGGGTAATTTTTTGGCATATGCGATTTCTTGACTCTTTTTTTTTACACTTTGGAAAGTAATTATACGGGAAATATAAGCAGAAAAAAAACTACAGCATCGAAAGTATACTAGAGTGGTATTTATTATGTCCGAAAATTGAGATTTTTCGCTATCCAAAATTTTTAAAAGTTTCTTTGCAAAAGTCCCACAGCCTATCATTTATCAACATGATATTTTTATTTGATTTTATTTTTATTTAAATACACATATACCACAATGTCTTCACAGGTTATCCCAATATGAAATTTTGGCCAGCTAATACATAACTGTATATTTGTGTATGTATGATGTACATACAAATAAATTGAAAAATATGTGATTATTTATTTTTCTAAAATTGTAGGTGAAGAATTTTATCGCGGAAAGTGACATTTTGCCCTTGGAATGGCCGGGTAACAGCCCTGATTTGACCCCGATTGAGAACCTGTGGGCTATAATGGATTATAAAATTAAAATAAAAAATCTTCTACTCAATTAAAATTGATAGAAACAATAATAAATGTTTGGTATATTGAAATAACGGATGAGTACTTGCAAAATTTAATACAATCTATGCCTCGAATGGTTGAGGCAGTGTAAAAAAATAAGGGGGGACCAACCAATAATTAAAATAATTGTTATTTGTAGCCACTATTAAAATAAATAAAATGCGGTTTTCAGTTTTTTAATTAATACGTTTTTTAATTACACTTCTTGAAATTCCTAATAATTTAAAAAACATGGTAGTTTCATTTAAATTTCATTGTATTGCTACTTGATATCGTGTCAAACATAATAAACTTCATTTTAATAAACAAAAAAATATATGTAACATCTTGAAACAAGGAAATATTGATATTTTCAAGCTGGAAACCTTTCATTGACCGCTACGGTATATGCTTATATGTATGTACGTGTATATATTTGTATATTTATAAAAATAGTATATGTTTATGTAATTGTTATTGGCCAGGAAGGCGCATTGGGTTTACCTGTTAAGCCTTCCTGGTACAAATATATAAATAAATATAAAAATAAATAACAAAGATTTTATATATACCTATACATACATAAATATGTACATATAAAATATTATAAATAAAAAAAAAACATTTAAAATCTGTCGTAACCAATATTTATTTTTATCGATTATTTTTTAATAATTTATTATAATTTACAGTACACTTTTATTTTATAAAACAAAACGCTTCTCAGTAGATTAGATTTTTCCAATGTAAAAGTGAAATTGAATGCAGCAGCAAATATGAGATTTGTCACTTGAAAAATGAGGTTTCAAGAATTAGTAAAAAAAATTCGCATGCGGTGGTAAATGTTATATTTTTTTATAAATTTTGTGTCCGTATTAAATTAAACTGGGTTTATTTTTATTAATACCTGAATTTTTTATTTTTTTAACCTCTTCGTATTAAATTAAATATTATTTGAAAATTGCCTTTTTTTTACTTTTCAGTTGGCAACCCAACAAAACTTAGTTTTTTTTTTAATTTCGCTCCATCCCTTTGAAAAATATCTGGATCCATCACTGAATAGATTAGCTGTTTCTTAGAAATTTTTCTACTTTTTCAGGAAAAGAAATATTCACTATTTCAAAATGATTTTTATACTTTATGTATTTATATATTATAGTAAGGGAAATAAAGATTAAAATACCCATATATGTATATAACATAATACCTACATATATATTGAAATTATTCATCAAAATGAGAACCACTCTGTTTCATATATATGTATGTACATACATATGTATGCATGTACATATTATAAATAGATTTAATGCTATTGTTCACTATAGTTTGATTTTAAAAATCACTATATTAATATTGATAAATCTTAATTAAAATAAAAATAGTATTACGTGCAATTAATGTAATACGTATTCAAAATATAATTTTAGTGGTACTTAGTTGAAAACTTTGATTTGAATAAGCGACTTTGTGCTATAGAAATAAACTTTGATTTCTATGTATTATATGTACATAGAAATATGTAGATGTGCTAATATAAATTAATTCTAAATAAATTATACATTGAAATATATAGATGTGCTAATATAAATTGTATATTATACTTGTTAGTTAATAGTTGAAAGGATAGAAAGCTCGAAAGGATCAAAAGAAGGAAATTTAACTATGAATATATCTTCCATATTCATCAGTCGCTTTAGCGTTCGTCTACTTTCAGGGTATACGTTCTTATTTGTAAGATAGTAGAGATGCCAATATTTTTTGTATTCGAGTTTAAAAATCTCGGGAAACTCCATAACGCTAAATCCGACGGGCGAAAATGTGCCGTAAAACCCATTCCGACGCATTTACTTTTACGGTTGATCTGAGGTCAATGGTTTCGCGATACGGAACCAAACCAGAAAAAAGGAAAAATTGGGAAAGAAAACGTAATACACATTTCGTATTATCTGACCGTATAAATAATATCGGCAGGACTATGGCGATAGAATAATAGCGAAAGACGACGTAAAATCCTACACTTTTGTATCAAAATCGGGTCACACACATTCGTACATACCCACGCAAACGTACATTCATTCGGAACATTTTTAATATAGAAGAAAATTCGTTCGTTTTCCACACAAAGCGGAGAAAATATTCGATCGGCGAAACGAATAACGATGTTAGGTATTAAAAGCTTCGCGTGATTCAAAAGCTCTAGCTGTTGCTTTGCACTTTATACGTGTCGAGTTTTATCGCGTGAAAATGATTATATCAATGGAAAACTATTCAATGGAACTATTTTCAGACCACTATAAATACGTCTGAAATTCATTTCGAGATATTACACATCTCGACGTGTAATATATCGAATTGTTACATATATAGTTCACATTAAGAATATTGTGAGATCACTTCATATAAAATACATAAATACATTATAGTCAGATAACCTATGTAAGGCTGCTTTTGATAAACTCGCTTTGATAACTTCAAAGATGAACATTGATTAAAATTATAAATAAAAATATTTACTTTATAAGTTATATTTTATTATATATTTGCAAAGCATGTTCTCTGCAAATTGAAAAAGTTGGGAGAAAATAACGGACTTGCCCCGGGGTCTAATAAGAATAAGGGAATGCTTTATTCTTTTTAGTTAAATTGACTGTCAAAAAATCAGTGCCGCTTCATTTATAAAATAATAAAATCTACACACAATGAGGTTGGCAAAAAATAATCAGGACTTTAGTTTTATTTATTATTTAGTTTGTATGTTATATACCGTTCATTTCAATAATATAAGCAAACCATATGATAATTCAATGTGTGTTAATATACCTATACAATCAATTTTGCCTATAGTTCCAATTTTTCTTAATAATGTATCTATGTATTTCTATATATGTATGTATGTAATGTTAAATTGTAAAGATTACTAATTGAGACATACGAACGCTTAAAAGTTATCAGAAAAAAGGATACACATATATAATATTATGAAGAAGCTCTAAAAATGGAAGATAAATCAGTTTAAAAATGAACTACAGTCGAATGAATTGCGTTTAGTAATAGTAAATTCTCCTTTACTTAATGTTTAATACCTATTTCATTTAGTTTTATTTTTCGTCGAATCAAACCCTTTCCATAGAATAAATTGACGTAAAAAGGATGTGAAAATATACGACCAACACAAAGCTCTGGAACAATTTTTGATGTGCGCTCAATGAAGCTTAAAAAAAGCTTGATTGAGATCGGTCGGTTTGACCTTAATTCCGACGAATCTTTCTCCCTCACAATAAAAGAAATACATTACTAAGGATTATAGAAATTCGATCCAAAAGCGGCCGTATACTTTTAACGTTGTTGTAAGCGATTATTTATTTATCGGATAAGAGGCGAAGATTTATCGGCGTTTTCTTTTTGCACGAAATGTGTACCAAACGTTTCCTGTAAAAATAAATTAAGCGTACCAACGATAAGATTATTTAAGCTTATGTTTTTGGTCTAAGATTAGATGGTTTTACTTTCTGAGATATCAAAATGGGCGTCTATATACATACCTACATACATCGGATTGTATGTGTATATTTGTCCTTTATAAACGAGAGTGATTGAAATTATTTTAATTATTGGGGAAAACTAATGTTATGCTTTAAGATAATTGCATTTATGATAAGCACCCAGAGGCTACCTAGTTTGATACCGTGCTAATATTTAATGCTGCTGGTCAGACTAGAATATTTGTGACTACAAGTCGATCGTTTCCTATCAGAGATTGTCAATTTATCCGATTTAATTATTGAAACTGTTCCTCCATCAAATTGGCTAAAACCATCTTACCAACTATGCCACCAATATCTGAATTTGATTTATATTCAATATCTAAAAAATTTATGAACAAGTCTAAATCCATAGATGTATCTTTGGATTAATTCATGAATTAATTATTAATGGTTCATTTTGTGTTCTTCAGCATCTCAAAATTCAGCGATTTATGTATGTACAAAATAAAAATGCTGCAATGTTTGTAACTGTCTAGGAAGGCGCATTGGTGCTTACTTGTTAGATCATTTATTTAAATAAATAAATAAACTAATAAGGATTAGTCTTAATCAAGCGGATGGAAATTCTATAGTTGCCTATACGCAGTTATCCAAAAAAGAAAGTGTGGAGACATATATACCTTAAATATTGCAGAATTTTTATTACATGAATATAATTGGAAAAACTTTGAAAGTCAATAAATTATAAAACAGTATTTTATTTTATTTTATTACATTTTATACCAGGAAGGCCTTACGGGTAAACCCTAATACGCCTTCCTGGCCAATTACAAACAATACCAGCAGCGTGGTCTAGTGGTGAATGTTGAATTATTTCGTACTTGATGTTACGAGTTCGATTCCCCGCTGTCTCGAAGTCTCGCTGTTGGCCAGACCTTGATTTGTCTAGGTCGATCGTTTCTTATCAGAATTTGCCAATTTTTCTGATTTTCATTGAAACGATTCCTGTAAAATTGGCGTTTCCTTCCCAATTTTCTGTTGCGAACCTTTAGTTATTGTTATATCTTAGGTTTCGCCATATTGCCCACCATAGATGTCTCTGTGGTTGTTAATCGATTATAAAATTCGTATAGTTACATGAAAGTTATTCATCGTTATTTATCATATTAATACGATGTTTGTAATATATGTATACCGACCATAGATGTCAGATATTGTTTAGATTTACATGTATCTATGTAATACTTATGTGGACCAGGAAGGCGCATTTGGGGTTTACCTGTTAAGCCTTCCTGGTATATTTGTAAAATAAAATAAAATACAGTATTTTTATTATATGTACAAGTCACTGAATTACGAGACACTGAAAACGAGACGAGACATCTATGAATTGTACATAAATTTTATTGTACATTAATCATACTCGAATAGTGGTGACATAGTAGGAAGGAAGGTTTTTAGCCAATTTCTAATCGGGAACCGTTTCAACAATGAAATCAGAGAAAATTGGCAAACTCTGATAAGGACACGATTGACCTGGAGTCACAAATATCCAGGTCTGACCAGCAACACTACAGATATACTCAGAAAAAATATTTTTAATCGAGGCCAACTCATGGGATCGAACCCGGCGTCTCTCGGTGTGAGGCAGAAGCTTAAGCTATAAGAAGATTATATTGTATTGATTATATGATTTTTAAAGCAAAAATTCTGGCTGAATTTGGTTGATTCTATTGTCTTTGAGCGGTGTTTGAATAAAGTGGAAAATTCCAAAGGCATGTTATTTAACTCGCGGCTTCATCTCAAAGAAGGCTTTACTTTGCGTATAGTTCCACTAAATGAGATTCATTAAAAACTCGCGTAAGTTTGCGATTCGCGAAAACAAACAATCCCCGTCTCCGAATAAATCTCACGAGCCAGGACAAGCAAAACCATCCCCATCCCTGCACCCCCCCCGCATTTTATTATTTAAATAATATTGTCGAATAAACGTCGGGGGCGGAATTAGTCGAATTATTCGGAACAATTCGCGAGCGAAAGTCGGAAATATTTTACGCGTATTTTCCGCGTAATTCGAGGGCAAATATTTGAACGCAACGATTTCGACGATTCAACGCAGAATAATATGGAAATAATTCTATTGCGTAGGATCGAATCAGTGTATTGAAAATTTCACATTTCCATTATTCAACGTGGAGCTTTCGCTTGAGGAAAACTCAATTCGTCGTCTTGAGATATTGTTTGGTTCGAGCACGATCAAAGCTCAATTTATAAGCCGTAGGTGTATAAATGTGTATCTATTATGAGATTTTTTTTTTTGGTGTTCACCAGTGGAGTAATTTAATTAAGAGTTTATTATTCCGCTCGGAAGAACGCAAGTCCAGGTCATGGAAAAATAATATGAATAAAAATTCAACCCACTTCTAATAGAGAGCTTTTGCGATTTGAACGTTGATTGCGTATTTATAATGATTTTTTTTCCTTTTATGAGAAATCTAGTTAATAATCTCAATTATGCATCTAATATATGTATGAGTATAACGTTGTTTTATGTGAGAAATTAAGTTTAATTAAGTCGTAGCGACATTAATACTAACAACAAGGTTAAACATATGAGTACCTATGTATATGTTATTTTTAATAACCTAGTATACATATTAACGAACAGGTGAAGCTTTCATTAAACCAAGTCTGAATTGATTTACTCTTTGCTTACATACTTTTAATAAAAAATAAGTATGTTTGATGGATTTTTTGAAGTCTCATATTAAAAGAGATTAAAGATTTAAAATTTAATACCGAATCTATATATGTATTATTAGTGTTGTGCCCGATAAAATATCATCGCATGGGTTATGGCATATTAAGTTATTAAAAACGGCTATGGCATATCAATTTATTAAGAACCTGTTGGTTCTGTGTTCGATTCGCATCGCGGTCGTATTTTTTTCAAACAATTTAATTAGAAATATAATTAATTAAATATATTTATTTAATTGTATAAGATGAAAAAAATGGTTCAAAATCGTGCTAAATAAAATTACCGTTATGTGTTTTTTTATATGGCGTGACGTAAGCAATTTCTTACCTGTAATATAGTGATAGACCCGATGAAAATTGAATCGGGTGTATTATAAGTAAATACTACCCACCTACCTACACATATAAATAATATAAAACACCAATATAAAAATTATTTAATTAAATAAATTTTCAATAGATGGCGCTAAATGCCCTGAGACTATTGCCCTAGAGGAAATACTGGTAGCAAACAGTATGTATAGAAGTTTTATCTTGAGCTGTTATTATATTCGTACGTTTTATTGGCAGTGTTTTAGCTGTGACGAACACATGTCCAATAGAAACGATTATTATAGTACGGTGAGCGTTATCGCACACAGACACAAATAAACAGAATTTATGTTAATTAATTAAATAAATTTTCAATAGATGGCGGCAAACGCTCAGAGACTTAGCGCGGTCTATTTTCTTAGAGGAAACATTGGTAGTAAACAGTATATATATGTATGTAGAAGTTTTTTTCTTTTGTTATTATATTCGTATACATTTTGGCAGTGGTTAAGATGTGACGTATATATGTGTGTCGAGTCGAAATGACTATTATAGTACGGCGAGCGTTATATCAGACAGACTGACAGACAGACACACAGAATAGCGATATTATATGTATATGTATATGATATGTATGAATATTTTGATATTTACAAAGCCAAGAATCTGAGCTTCAAGTGCTTTTATAATGCTTACGAAAAATATTGATAAAATAAGTATTAGGTGATATCATTCAGGCAAATATATTGTTGAAATTTTCCGGTGGCTTTAATAATATGTGAGGTCACAATTTTATGGCTTCTTGCTATTGACGTGGATGAATAAATCGGCTATGAATCAGAAACATCCACGTGGCTGAATATATGTATGTTTATTTGTAAATAAATACTCGTAGTCAAATTCTTTTTCCATCAACGTTTTTCCGCCTCGTCAAGGTAAATAAAATATCTAGAACAATACAAAGTTTCTTTTCTCTCGAAATAAAAGAGCGATGGAAAACAGATGCCTTAATGGAGAATAAAACTTTTCTTCAAAGTGTATGGGCATGGATTATTTTACGATCCGACGAGAAAAATGTCAAAACGTCATTTGTACGAGAGGAAAACCTTCTCAGAGCGGGAACAGGGATGCGGGGGAGGCTCGAAAAAATGTCGAACAAAATAAAAAAAATAAAGGGGAGAAAGGAAACGGGAACGTTGTTAAATTTTTGATGACTTATTGTAAAAGTGGAGTGTCAGTTAAGGACAGACAGATTTACTCTCGACTGTCAGGTGGATGTTTTCCAACAATAACGAAGAAAAATTATAAAATTTTCGGCTTTGATCATTACTCCATTACTTCGTATTATTAGAATTTCGCGTAAGGCACTCGATATTTTGGGAATGATTATTAATTATGTAATTGAATTTGTAAGAGTTCCTTTAATTAGGTTTTCCTTTGATTGCGACGTCGAAGGTAATACGGTACGAAAATTTGAGGCGAAGACTTTATTTTTTCATATTAATTTACTTTTTCCAGAACAAAAGGACTACGAGGCTCGAAAGGGTGAGAAAATAATTGAAAACAAAGCGTTGAATATTCATGAAAAACAATAATTAATAAGAGCATAATTAGCATTCGCATATTTTATCCCGGTGAGTGTAAAGAGGGTTTTTGTTCATAAGCACATATTCATACTCTAAAATAAGCAATTAACGATACGCGTTTAATATACGAAAATGCGAAGTAAAAATAATATTTTATCTCTGGTGCGGTATTAGATGTTAAAATTAAATTTGTATATGTACACTAAGCAATATGCGTTATATTCGTTGGTATAATTCAATTGATATCAAATCAAATGATATGCTAACGTAACGGAAAGTTTATAAAGTTTTGTCAATACGCTTCGTATGTATAATGGAAAGTTTAATATTGGCGTACGTTTACTGGTAAGTTTGTTTGAAAGTTGTTGTATTTGTCTGATAAGTTTATCTTTGTTACCTGTATTATATGGGAATTTATAATATTTGCATTACATAAATGAACTATTATTATACATATAGTGATAATATAACAAAACTTGTTCGGTAATTATATTGGAAACATAAATAACACTGTTTGACACGAAAAATGGTTCAGAGAAGAGATATACAGCGCACACAACACAAAACCGTGCTCCGCTAGTAAGAGTTTTTAGCTCGCAATTTTACCGATTTAAAATTCAATGCGCTTCCAATTAACCCTTTTAAACGAAAAAAAAATAGTGTAGCCAGAACATCATCCCAATAAATATGTTTCAATAGAAGATACTCAATATAAATAGTATTAACAATGGGAAAAATTCCCAAGTAAAAATACGTACTTTTGACTTTTCATTTGAACTGGACGACTACTTAGAGAGATATGAAAGCTGAAAAGTACTTCAAATGAAAGATAAAATACCCGACTATAGATACCAATATTCATTTTGAACAGAAAATTGACAGATTTTGAGACATCAACCGAACAACAACAAGATATAGAAAAATCGCGCGATTTAAAAAACACATTTTACCGATTTAAAATTCAGCATACTTCCAATTAACCCTTTTAAACGAAAAAAAAAAAATAGTCTGGCCTGAACACTATTTTAATAAATATGTTTCAATAGAAAATACTCAATATAAAATAGTATTAACAGTGGGAAAAAATCCCAAGTGAAAATACGTACTTTTGACTTTTGATTTGAACTGGACGACTACTTAGAAAGATTTTAAAGCTGAAAAGTACTACAAAATAAAGATAAAACACCCGAATATAGATACCAATATTCATTTTGAATAGAAAATTGACCGATTTTGAGACATCAACCGAACAACAACAAGATATAGAAAAATCGCGCGATTTAAAAAACACATATATGTACATATCTCCGAATCTCGAGCCAATCAACATGTTTTATTACCAGATTCGTATTTACTGGACAAAGATCTATAAGAAAAGTCATATCTTGTCTCTGAACCAAAAAAAAATCGTCATTTGTCGAACAGTGTAGTTAATATATTGATTTTAATTACAGTAAATATACTTCGAGAATATTCAACATTATTAAATATACATTTTAGTACAAATTTAATAAAAAATATGTAATGTACATATATGTATGTAGATATTATGAATAAAAAATCAATAATATGAGAAGTTGAAACCACGACATCGTGTTTAGAGATAGGTACTGAATACAAATCAGTCAAGTCGATTTTTTCACGATAACAAAACTACCTATTTTGATATTTCGTAAACTTTGAACAGACAAGTTAAGCCAAATTAATGCTTTCAATTGAGTGGTCATGGGTTTAACCCTGACTCAGTGGTGCTAGATATGTGTCTCTAGGTCGACCGTTTCCTATTAGAGCTAGCCAGTTTATCTGATTTCATTTAAACGGTTTCATTAAATTGGCAAGCCTCTCCTTTTTCTAGAAAAGTTGAGCTTACAGCAGTTGGAATTCACTGATTTATAAAGTGCTGCAAATTTGTCCATCGTTAATCAATATTTATAATTGACCTTGAATAGTACCTACAATATTTATATAAAATGTTTAACCATAGACGTCGAGTATAAATAAAAATAAATGGGTATAAATAAATAAATAAAATGAAAATCATCTTTAGATACAATTTATAAATTACACTGAGCTACAAAGCATTACGTTTTTCAGATATCGTAGCGAAGTCTTATCAATATTGAAATCAACCAGCAGAATAGATAATTGCTAAGTATATAATGCTTTGAACAAAGTGGTCACGGGTTAAAATTCCACTGGTTTCTGCCGACCAGACCTTGGATTTGTGACTCTAGGTCGATCGTTTCCTATCAGAGTTTGCTAATTTATATGATTTTCATTGAAACGGTTCCGAAAAATTGCCAATGCAATTTTTCGAAAATTTCGAGTTTTCAGCATTCTCGAATTTTGCTGAATTGTATAAAATGCTGCAAATTTACAAATTTGACCATAGATGTCTCTGTGAATATTCATTGATACGTATGTATGTACATATATACTTTGAATGATACGAATAATACTTTCTTGCCAGGAAGGCGCATTGGGTTTACCTATTAGGCCCTCCTGGTATGAATTAAAAATAAATAAATATTTACTATTTACTATTAATATCTATAATTCAAATATGATGATGATTTTTGTTGGTTAATTTCAATGACTAAAGGAGTCAATAGTCAGATGTTTTTTGTATTTTTTGTCATTTTTTATTGCTTTGAAATACTTATAATTCATTATCTAGCGAATTTTAAAAGTCGAAAATATATCTTTTTACACTTTTTTCCGTGATATTATGCATTTATTTCGCCAGTTTTTCATTTTACCACGATTATAAAGATTGGTTTTCTATCTCAATATACTTTATATATTTTTAATATACTTCAATATATACTTTTATGTACTTCAATATTTTTATATATTTTATTTAAACGTACTAATTCAAGCGGTAAATAATCTAAAGAAAACATTGTTTTTTCTAATCTGTATACCTAAAGACATCTTATATTTACTTTATCTATGTACGTAGTAACAATAGATGAAGTTTTGTGATCATGCGAAAATTCGAACTCGAGATTTTGACTGATTCGAACTCAGAATCGATCACTGATCACGTTTTCATGATCTAGAAAAAATGTGTGTGTGTGTGTCTGTGTGTGTGTGTATTTTGGGGATATTTTTTTGTATGTTTTTTTCATAGAAATGGTCAGTTTTCACAGAAATGGTCAGGTTAAAAAAAATTAAATTAATCTGTAGTCCATTTTATAGAAATATACATATACAAATAGTCAGCAGCTTAGGCCTAAGTGTTGTCCTTAGGATGTAAGTTTCACACGATTTCACAAAATCCATATACGTAAGCGAATAAATAAATCGTCGAGGGTAGCAGTCATTTTTGGGCTCTTTCCCGTTCAACAGTTACGAAGGCCCTCTGGCCCTCTGGAGGAAATGAAGGCTGTATTTGCGCTTACGCAACCCTTTGTATAGAGACCACCCCTAGAGGGGCACCCAGGCACAAACTTGACATACACACCCTTTCACATGTAAATTACACCCGTTTTCATAAATTTTCCTTCGAACGCACTCATCCTACGCGCGTTACCCTTCCGATTCGAACCCGGCCTCGTATGGTTTATTTTGCGAACAAACTACCCCATACTCTCCACTGTGTACCTACTACCCTCTTTGCCTCATCACCAACTTTCCAATTCGATCAGATCTTGAATACAAATTTTTCGCAAACGCGCGCACGCACGCGCATATAGGCCTTTTCTTCTCGCTTTCGTAATTTTTTCCCCGATCATACTATTTTCGTACACATAAATATAGAAAAATCTATATATGTACATATAACATATTCAATTCTTCTATACGCCTTTATTTATTTCCGTATATTCTCTACTACATACATAGCATATTTTTCATGAGAAATTTCTACGTAAACATTCTCTGATATGATTGTATTTTAGTATCGATTCATGATCATATCTACGTGTGTACACGTACATAGATATTGGATATAATTTGAACTCCACTAATCTTGATGAATTGATTTTTGTCATAATTTCATTAATTATAAACAATATAATGAAATGCATAGAGTTTTATTACTTTTCACTATACGTTTTCACCATATTACGATGTGAATATCGATTTTAATTCATTAGTAGAGCTTCATTACAATATTTAAGTGTTTAATTAAAAACTTTGCCGATACTCATAAGGCCAACACCGTGCCACTAGCTGGCAATAAATATGAGTTGCAAAATATGAAAATTAATAAAGCGAAAGATGCGTGTATTTATCTTAATTATCGTCGTCTACTGGAAGTAATAATTTATTATGAAAGTAGTACGACGCTTATGTAAATAACGATTCCTGCCAAGAGAGTGAATTAAAATTTTACCCCGCTGTTTACGATTTAATAATTCATTGTGTTTGATCTACTCATGATGCCCACACACATCAATTATTATTTCTTTACTTATATTGTCACAATAATACGAGTTCGGTATAAAACTTTAATGTATTTGACATAATTTAGCCCTATTTATAATATACTAGTGTTGTGCCCGTTGATATTTCAACAGGTGATTTCTGAAAAGGCATTGATCCATGAATTAAAATAAAGTTATATGACATCGCAATTGTAATATGACACCAATTCTGTAAAATTTTAGTCATTTCTATCACTTAGAAATATTATTATCAAAATATGGTAAGCCCGATGGAATATCATCGCAGGGGTTATAAAATTTAAGTTTTTCAATAAAAAAAATTAAAAGAAATATGTCGGCTATGTGTTCGATTCGCATCGTGGTCATATTTATTTTTTTTAAATATCTCAATTTAATTAATTCAATATTTATAATGAATTGTTTAATATGAAAAAAATGGTTAAAACCAACCTAAATCATATTACCGTTATGTATTTTTATATGGCGTGACGTAAGCGATTTATTATAGGTCTGTTACCAAGAGTTGGCGCGAACAAATGCGCTTGTGTAGTGTCTGTGAATAGGTGCATGTGCGTGAGTATGAGAACGCGCCAACTCTCGGTAACAGACCTGTAATATTGTGATAGAACCGACGAAATTTCAGGGTGTATTATAAGTAACAACTACCTACAAAAATGAATGAATTAATTAAATAAATTTCCAATAGACGGCGCTAAATGTGGGTGAGACTATTTTCCTAGAGGAAATATTGTTAGCCATCAGTATATTTGTTACAGTGAAAGCATATTTCAAGTGAAAATATATTTTCACCAATTTAAGCAGTGAAATTGTATCAAACAATGAATTTTCAACGTTTAACTCTATAGATTTAACCATAAAAAACCAATATTAAATGAATAGGGCCAACCCTTAATTAACCGAAGCTATCCTAACTTTACTTGAACGTGTACACAAATATGTATAATATATCAAATTTATATTTAACGAGTTGCTAGAGAGCAAAGGTAATTTCTCCCCAAACCTTATTTTGTTTGGGCAGCTTTTTAACAACTGTATTAGATAAGGGGAAACTAAAAATAATGATATTTTTTAATGATTCACTTCAGATATTAACTGTGTTTCACTTTTATTTTCTACAACGTCGATATTTCGATGGATGCTTTTTGGAAATCAATTTATATATGATTTAAAACAATCATTTTTTGACAAAAATAAAAGACATTATTTTAAAAAAGTAAAAAAAAAAATTCGGATTTGACCAAACTAGACATTATCTATGTATTTGAGGAATATAAGAAGGTTACAAAATAAAATTCGATATTGAACTGTACAGACAGATTATGAAATACTAATAACTATGACAGCATTTAGGTACAAATTTCCATACATTTATATACAAATGTATGCACAAGACAAAAGTTCTACTTCCGGTTGTCAGATTTTGTTCAATTTTTTTTTATTACTTAAAATCACTATCAGTATTATACACAATAAATATCAAAAATATTAAAATAATTTAAAAGGTCAAAATAAAATAATGAAATATTGTTTTAAAAACAAATACTGCTTCCGGTTTACGAATTCTGACCAAAATCTTAGCAGCTCTAAGTTAGTATATAAATAATAAAAATATAAATTTTCAGTTTGATACATTCAGGGGTGTGGACAAAATAGTGGACACAACATTTTTGACCTTTGTAAGAGGAAAAATCCCAATTCTGGTTTATAAAATTTAATATTGATCTACTGGCAGTGCGTGGATTTCCTTAATCACCCAATAAATGCAGTGAAGCGATTTTGGCTTTTTATTTGGATCCTCCACCCACCCCTACGCAACAATAGTATTTCTTTTGATATGGGCAGAGTTTATTACAAATATGTTACATAGTGTACACAAAATAAATTTACGTGTATGTAAAAATTACACGTCCTTTCAGAAAGTTTTTCGTGATATCTGTCGTCAGTTAAATAATTGACACGGGAATTTATATTATTCGCAGTAGAAGATTTATTTT
Source organism: Arctopsyche grandis (assembly GCF_051622035.1). Classification (NCBI taxonomy): domain Eukaryota; kingdom Metazoa; phylum Arthropoda; class Insecta; order Trichoptera; family Hydropsychidae; genus Arctopsyche; species Arctopsyche grandis. The sequence continues at coordinate 29,872,212 of NC_135359.1, forward strand.
AAAACTCTACATACATAATTTCCCATACGATAAAAATAAAATTTCGTCTAAAAAACCCTTTTAAAATTATATCAAACGTCATGAGTTATAAAATTTGATTAATCATTTCAAATTAAAACGGGTCGCCCGACCGAGACATTCCCAAGGTATAATAAAATTCACAAACATGACTATTAGCTTTCGCGCCGTAATCCATATAATTGAATTAGCGTTTGGCATTCAGTGCTTCGTTTCAATATGGCGGATTGCCACCGTTCGTCTGAAACAACGTTTTCAGACTCCGGAATACATTCAGCACAATTTCGAGTGCCGTTAAATGTAACTTTTACGGCAGAGTTACCTTAACGACGGCGCGTCCGCATCTGAAAACGGATTACGTACTGTTTTAACGGTATTATTGCGCGTTAAGAAATTAACGGATGCGCCGTTATCTCGTTAACGTTCCCCGTTTTCGTCTCGTCTCGATACATCGGCTAAGGCACTGAGACAATAACTTCGGCTAACCCTCTACGTGCGAAAGTTCGTAACAACCTTCAAAAAACACGACAATCGTACGAAATATATTGCGTTATGTTTTGCTATAATGGGGGGAAAACTCGGAGTTTTCATTATTATAATGTGAAAACCCTCGGCGCGGAAACCTCTCGTGGGATGAAAATAAGAAGGGTCGAGTTTACGTCTCATACAGAAAATGCACTATGTTACTTTTAAGTTTATTTGTTTTGATATGTCGGAAACATAAATCAGTTTGAAAAGCATAATATGAATAGTTGTATTAAGACTTTTCATTGTTTACCCCTCCCTCACCGAAGTGCGGTATGCAAGTGCCCTAATTTTTACGTTTTTCGTAATAACTATGTGGTTTTCAAAGCTATACACCCTATATTTCTTATATTCCTAGAATGAACTACAAGAATGATTTTTTAATAGATTTTGTATGATTTACAAAAGGGGTACATTATAAAAAAATATATAACATAAGTACGTATGTGATATAAAAACGGCCCAAACCTCTTAGTAATATATTTAATTACATTTGTTTTAAGCCGGGATCATAATTTTAATTGAAACCCCAATCATTGAAAACTCTTTGATTGAAATATTAATCATGAAATCCCACATATTTGTACATTTGTTGTTGAAATATTGTTTACATTGCGTTTTTATTTTATTTATATTTTATTATTACAGTTTTATTAAATACATTTATTTTTTTACTACAGTTTATATCTATATTACTACATTTTTACTACAGTTTATATCTATATTTATATTTTATAATTATATATCTTATTTGTCTGTTCACTTGCATATTCTTGTTGATCGATGAATCCATGCGAGAAAAAGAGACAGCTATATTTTCGTAAGCTATTGTTTTCGTCACTTTTGGCGCGTGGCTATTGAGTCATGCAGTCGATTGCATTTTGATGCTTGTCGTTATTTTTTAATACAAAAATTGTCAAAAACATGGTATAGGACTAAAACTTTTTTATGTTGATTTATAAAATGATTAATAAGATATATATTGAACCCATTTGTATTGAGAAAAGCTGTTCTTATGATTAAAAAATACTGGGGTCTTACTCGACCCCAGTTCATCACACTCGTTCCATCTCGACGCTCCGTCCTTCAAAGGTTAAGGAAAATGTCTAAAAATCATCTCTCTAATGTAGTGTTAAGTTAAATAAATATTTCTTTAATAAAAAAAATCAACGGAAGAATGAGATTTTCTAAATATTAATAAAAGTTTTAAACCAATCTAATCTTTAATTTGATAAAAAGATTTCTTTTAATTAAACTAGCGATAACAAATTTGATTTTAACTAAAATTAATCTAGTTTAAACTTAAATGAAGAAGCATATTTTATGCTTGAAAATATGTTGGTATGATATTATCAAATCAAAGTTAAATCATTGAAGATTATATAGTTTGGTTTCACGATTTCTTCTATTCTAAATATATTTATTACAAATAGTTATGTAATAGTTTATTTTTTATGACTTTTTCTGAGAAGGACGAAATCGAATACATCTGTTACAGTAAAATATTTCAAAATTATTAAGAGTAGATTTATCAAATGAAATTTTATGAGATTGATTGTTAATAATATCTGATAATGCTACAATTATTCAATTTTTTTGATTTTATACATATAAATATGTACATACATATATACGAAAGAGGCCTAACGGGTAAACCCCAATTTGCCTAGCAGATAAACCCCAATTTTACCTAAGAGCTCAAAAGAGTCATCTATGAAAATTTTGATAAAAATTTTTGCAGCATTTTATAAATCAGAAAAAATTTAGGTATTGGAAACTCGAATTTTGCGAGAAGTAGGACAAGTTTGCCAATTTTTTGGAACCGTACCAAATAAATTAACCGGCACAAATTTAGTACACGATAAAATAATTTTTATAGCTAATTACAATAATTAACCTCGAAATATTTTAACGTAGAACACACATTTTTAACTGGACGCTTGGAGTCCAGCACAGAGGCTAACAGATTCTATAGCACAGTAAGGCAAGTGTTAAGCATGCGTCTTTATAGTTATTTATAGTTATAACCAGCAGCGTGGTCTAGTGGTGAGTATTGAATTATTTCTTGCTTGATGTCACGGGTTCGATTTCCACTAAGAGTCTCATTGTTGACCAGACCTTGGTTTGTCGAGGTCAATTGTTTCTTATCAGAATTTGCCAATTTTCTGATTTTCATTGAAGCGATTCCTGTAAAATTGGCTTTTCCTTCCCAATTTTCTGTTGCAAACCTCGAGTCATTGTTATATCTCAGGTTTCGCCAGATTTCTCACCATAGATGTCTCTGTGGTTGCTTATCGAATGTAAAAATTAGTATTGTTACATGCAAAATGTTATTAATCGTATTGCATTTAATATCTGACCATATATGTCAGGTATTGTTTCGATTTACATGTAATAATTATGTATTTAAATGTCTCGTTAATTATGAGTTTTCAATGTCTTGTAGTAAATTAGCCATAGTGACGACCTGGAGCTAATCTGTAATATCACTATGGCGATTGTAAATAATAAATAAATAAATAATATTAACAAGCATTTTATTTGATCAAAAGTGAATAGATTAGCTTTATAAGTTAAAGTAACATATTTTAAATTTAGCATTTATATAGTAAATACATACATATGTATTGATACTTCATCACCCAAGCGATAAATGAAATTCAAAACATTGTTAAAATTATGATTGTATTTATGCTTTGTGACTGCGGTGAGTAAATTTCGATAAGATATGCACGTTGCATACAAAACGAGAATCAAAACCAACGCGAAGCGAGACTACAGCAAGCGGAGAGCATTTTCGCAAGTTTTCCGACGAATTTTCACATCGTTCATCAAGTTGCACGTACTTACTAGACGAAGGGGAACTGCATCGGAGTTCCGAGAGAGAGCTTGGGGGTGGGGGATTGCATTAGATGGGCGACGAATGCGACTGCAGAGTAAAATAGGGTTCGGTGAAAGGGATGGGGATGGAAAATATACGCAGCAATCTCTGGCGAATAAAAAGCTCGGCTTTCCGGTGACGTATTCGGGTGAAAAATGGCGACCGGGACGGATGAAAGCTTTCCGCTTGAAAAACGCGCCAATAAAAAAGATCCAGGGCCCGTCTGTCCCTTCGAAGGGATGCGTATCCCTGGTCTGATGATGTATGCGCGTCTCGCCCACCGCCAAATCTCTAAAACAAAAAGCGGACTTGCCTACCGTTAATAAAAATAATAAAAAGGGGGCCTCTGCAGAGCCGTGGAAAACGCTGAGCCGAAATCAATTTTCGCTCTCTATATTGAAATAATTTTTTAGGTCGCGTCTCTGCGTACTGAAGCGGAAAATACATTTTCGCGTTTTCCTCCCCTCTGCAGCTTGGCGTGTGAGCTTAATAAAGAGTCGTATATTCTTCGTAATGTGACAGCGTGTCATAATATCTGGTCGTGAATTTGCAAGCAGAGCTTTTTAAAATTTACTCCCGTTATAAATTGACAAATTATATTCAATACTTGTCAATAATTGAAAACTTTGTATTACAAAGCGAAAAGATAACTCATAAATGGTACAAAATAATCAAATGTAGGTAACATAGTGTATCAACAAGGTCAAATAAAGTGTGCTAATTCTATCTTGATTTAAACATATTCAAATTTTACCAAAAGCAATAATAAACTTTTGAGAAATCCAATTAAACCAAATAAAATAAGTTGGGTGAGCGTTTAGTTTTAAAATTAATGTAATGTTTTGAATTAGTTTGTGTCCTAAAAGTTAACATATTATGAAACGCTTTTATAAACGACAAAAACAATCTTTTCGACGATAGTTTACTTCAAGCAAACTTATTAAATTAAATATTATCTATGTAAGTTTTTGTTCTCTTAAATGAAAATTTGATCTATTGATAAAGTTCTTCTTCCAAGCTTGGAGATATGTACGTAAATTGTGTGTAGTTATTTATTGCTCTTATTTTAAAATAATAGTTGCCTGAATCGAGATACATTAGAGTAAGTGATTTTTTCTTTATATTTGAATTTTTTATTTTATATTTTGTTTAATGTTAAATTTATGTTGTTTTGTTTCTTTAAATATTTTAGGTAGCATATGTATGATAGTGATAACAGTTTTTATGTACATATATGTATACTGTTATCACTGTTTGTTAAATAAAATGAAATATGTTTTTTATTTATTTATATGTACGTATGATTATATTATATGTATATATTGTGTATATTATATTATTAATACATTATGTAAACAGTACATCTTATATATATTTTAATAGCTACTGATCTAATGATCATTTTCTATTTTACAATTTTAATTTAATTTTGTTAGTAATCATAGTATTATATTATTCTAATGTTAATGTACAGCATAATAGAAAAAAGAGCTCAAAAACCTTTTTACAATTCTTATAAATGCTCATAATACATCTAAAACATAATATTAATTAAAGCCTGCAAAGTCGATGACCTAAAGTAGATTGTGTTTAGGTAATCTTGTTAAGGGTATAGACATTTTGTTGTAATCACCGAGACTCTTCACAAGTGTGTTAGTATGGTTATTAGTGATTCTGTCATAGAACCTACTGGTTAGTTTGTTAGTAATGTCTGTAACTAATGGAATATTATATATGGCATGCAGTTTTTTCAAGTTAGTATATATGCGTATGTTATAAATTATTTTTGGGTATTTATTTTGTATTATTTGGAGCTTGGAAAGGTTAGTATTCCAGGCGTTATTTATGAATTGTATGTATAAATAGGTATTAATTTCTGTACAATTAATTTATTTTGTTTCTTTTCTGTTATATTTTTGACCATTGAGGCCCATAAAGAATTCTTGTAATGGCACAAAGGCCTTAGATTTAAATAAATAAATATTGGGGTAACCTGTGAAGTCACTGTGGTTTGTGTTTTTAATATAAAAATTCTGTACACCGTATATTGTATAGGTACATGCATATAAAATTATAGTTTTCTTCATTTAAACTTAATTTACAACTCTATAAGAAAACTATAAGCAAAATAATCGAATTTAGTATTTAATGTAAAAATAGCAATTGTATAATTTATGTATTTTTGTATTATACAAACTCACCTTTAAGTTATCACATTAATTATGCAAAGACATTAATACACGTTAAAGTATTATAACTTGCCAGAACGCCAAACTAAGTGAGAGAGTAAATGCGGTCGCTTAGTCGAGTTTTGTTTGAAGGTTCTATATACGAGTATTTCTGCGAATGTGTATGTGTGTGTGTGTACGTGTTTATGCTCTCGATTTTAGGGACATGGCCTTAAGTCTCGTTCACTGACAGGTATAATAGAAAATTCAGTGAAAACTTTGCCACTGTCGGAAAATTAAGAGACAAAACTTTTCACGACTCGATGAAGCGAGAGTGACGCGTCGTGTGTCGAGCACGACAAGTCCCCTTTTCGCACTTGTCGAAAAGTAAGTTTTCCCCATTGTAAAGTCAAACAAACGACAACAATATTTACTCAAAATGTATATATGCTTTTTAAAAATTGAACCAAACACACTAACATGTCATAATATATCGTAATATGTAGTAGAATAGCGTGCGAAGTGTACATATGTATGTAGATACGTATGTAAATGGTCGTTCACATTCATTGTCATTAAGTAGTTAAAATAGATTTCAAAACCAAAAAATTTATTCAAAAATATTTGTGTATTAAATAACAAATACTTTCAAATAAAATAAAATTATGGGCCATTTTCTTTGAGTCTTTGGCAAAAGTGATCTATAATCAGCGCACGTCCAATTAAAACAGAGGTACAATTATGTAAGATACCAAAAATACCCGAAGGCCAACAAAAATTAACTTCTCATTTCCAATCAGCTCAAGTGTTGTAATTATCTTCATCATTATTAATAGCCATTCTCCATCTTCTGTTGCCTTTCCGGCATGTTTTCATCCTTAGCTGCTTCGGGCAACACTCATCAATCTAACTCTACACATTTTCCAAAGAAACTTATAGTCTTCGTTGCACCCATTGACACTCTTTCAGGTACCATTTGAGCACTTTCCTGGTCCAATTTTCCATCCATTTACATTTCAACTACTTAATTCACTCCATAAGATCAGCTACTTTCATCACATGTCTCACCGATGTACTTTATTTTTTGCCTCTACTCGTTATTTATTTGAATGAATCGAATTTTATATACATTTTGTTATATAAAGCTTTCATACATGATTACTGGCGAAATACATTGAATAGAAACACTCATATCCAAAGTGCTTTTTTAATACACTTCAACACAATTTCATAAATATTTTTTTCATCTCTTCTTCCATACTTCTGGGCATGTTTATTTTTATTTTATTTCATCTTTGACATGAAAATAATTGTCCTAAGATGACACATACATATAGTTAGATTATTTTTAACATTTTTTTTTCAAGCATAACAGTACATATGTAGAATACAATAGAGACATCTATGGACAATCAACAAATTTTTGTTTCACAGCAAGAAATGTATTATTTTTATAAGATTCAACAAATCCGATACGGTAATAACTTGAATTTGCGAGAAAATCAATTATAAAAATTGGATAATTCTAACAGAAGATGGTCGATTTTTGTTTTAATAACCACAAGAACTGATCAGCAGCGTATTTAGCTAGGAATTGAACCCACGACCCCTCAAATGGTATGCAATAGCTCTACCAATGCTTTACGCGGTGGCTTTTAATAATTTATCTCAGATATAGAGATTTTAAGATCGGTCTATCTATTTAGAAGAAAAAAACATATACACTTTTAAAATAATTTTTTTTTTTACTTAAACCTAAAATTTTTACCCGTTTTCCTTTAAGAGATAAAGACCTTGCGCCTTCCTGGACAATTAATTGCAAACAAAGTAGCATTTTATTATTACATATATCACTGTATTTCCGGAAGCTAAAGAACACGAAATAACAATTAATTAATTAATTATTTAAATAAATAATCGATTGAGACATCTATGGATTTTAGATTTGTACATAAATTTTGCAAATTGTACTAACAATAAATACAGAAGATTTGTGACAACAGGAAAGATGATTTTTTGCCAATTTTGAGGAACCGTTTCAACAATGATCAGATAAAATTGGCAAACTCTCACAAGAAACGATCGATTTGGAGTCACATTTACCCCAAAATCTAACCAGTAGTACGGCGGATCGAACACACTGATCACTTGGTGCTAAACATACACGCTATCATTGAAATACTGCTGGCATTTATAATACACCAGCTGAACCCGGCATGCAGTGCAATGCCACAATAACGCATGCAATTCCCGTTCCCGTTCCCATTCCCGTTCTCCCGTTCCCATTTGTCGGAAAAACGCAGGCAGCGAACACATTTGAATTATTCAATTATTTGTTTATTTTACCCTAACAACGCATGTTGCGACGCGAAAACATTTGAAATTATTGCGTTGGAAAGCTACTCATTCCCGTTTCCAGTCCTGTTTTTGGCTGATTTTTTTTCACAGAAAGCTTCCCAGACATGCAGACAATAAATCCTGAAAGTTCCATCGTACAATAACGCATGCAATTACCGTTCCCGTTCCCGTTTCGATAAGTGAATGTTTCAGTTTCAAATTAATACTTAATAATCAAATTAAATTATAGTTAAGTACAAGAACGCATACGTAACAGACAGACAAACATTGATTTATATACATATACATATGTAGGATTGTTATGAGTGGTACGTAATGTATTTGTACGTTGGCATGCGTGCGCGCAAGTTGGTTACCAACGTACACATTTCCTTAACTACACACTGGCGCTTCATACTTTCGCATCGTATAAAATCGTAATTAGGAATATTATTATTCAGAGGTTCTATCCCGTTTTTTTCTTCACAGTAATCTTCCCGGACATGCATACAACAAATCCTGAAAGTTCCGTCGTAATCAGTTCAGTGGCTTAGGAACCTATTCGAGACAGACAGATATATAGACAGACAAATATTGATTTTTATATATAATTTTCATCAGTCCGCAAGTATAAAAAGGTTTAAAACAGATTATTGATCCAAAATAAATATAACTACTTTTACCGGTCTATTATCTATTGAATTGAAAGAAAATTCAGCATTACCCATCTTCAACTCGAACATATATACATACATACATATATATATATACATATATATATATATATATATATATATATATATATATATATATATATATATATATATATATATATTTATTTATTTTATTCTAAACAGACCATATATATATATATAAATATATATATATATATATATATATATATATATATATATATATATATATATATATATATATATATATATATATATATATATATATATATATATATATATATATATATATATATATATATATATATATATATATATATATATATATATATATATATATATATATATATATATATATATATATATATATATATATATATATATATATATATATACATACATATATACAATAGATTTCATTACATTCCGAACGATGTGCACGTGAGCAAACACAGGTGACACTCATGTAGGTGTGCATATCAATTTGGAGCGTACATGAATAGTCTATTAGCAAAGCTTTCAATACACCTAGCGAGTACATACAATACAGTCATTCCTTCCAGAGTGCCCTTTAGCTTGAATTTAATGAACCGACACAGAAGATACATCCTAATTGCATCACAGACGGGTTCCACTCGTATCTAGCATTCTAATTATGCACTAATTTTATCACAAAACGGGTCACAACATCCCCTCCCCTGTTCTTTCATCATCTCCGCGAGAAGATTGTAGCGAATTTTCATTACGGACGGAGGCTGTATATATTTTACGACACGTCGGATAATATACGACGGGGTTTTATGTTCGCGGAGAAGGGAAAAAATGTATAAAAACGAGTTATTGATTTCAGAAATATATTTACCGGAGCACGATATCCGAGGGATATATGATAGACTTCATCCTTTTCGCGGTACAGGACCCGGGATATGCGATGTGAGTGCGGAATAGCAATGAGAATACGTGAGTTGCGAGTTTGATTCGACGGCGTGTGCAATTTTTCCGCAGATTAAAATGACCTAATCGATCGTGAAAATTAATCTGGAAAGTGTGCTGAATGTGAATACGTCAAACGGGAAAACTCTCGGTTGGAAATCAATCTCTCGGATTTATTATTAGTCGCTTTATATGGATTTGTTATGTAAAGTACTAGCTGAATCATTGAGCGAGGGAAAACAAGGAAATTTTTGATTCTATGGATTAAATTAGAGCATCCATAGATAGTATACCAAATTTGATTGTTCCATGTAAATTGAAAACTGCAGATATGAATGGCGGACAAAAAAGCTTTCATCATTACACACATACAAACTAACATAAGTTTATATTTTATAAAAAAAATTACCTTGCTTTTATACAATGATGTAATTATAATATAATATGATATAAATAAAATTTTGATAAATTTACTATAAATGTGAATATTGCCGTACACCTGTGCTCCAATATATATAGTGATGGTAAAAATATATTTTATACAATTTTAAGATATAATATAAGAATTTTCTATATGTACGTTAATTTAATTTATTTTTAAGGGTTTTTCACAACAAAAATATTCATAATAAGTAGAATATTATGATTTTTTTAAATATATATATATATATATATATATATAAATAGTTTTACATAGATATATACCAGAAAGGACTAGCAGGTCGACCCCAATGCGCTTTCCTAGACAATTAATTATAAACATTGCAGAATTTTTATTACATAAATCGCTGTAGTTTGAGAGGCTGAGCATATAATATAGTATTACATATAAAATAGAATAATAGGAAAAAGAGCTCCAAAACCTATTTACAATTATTATAAATGCTCACAATACATCTAATACATAATATTAATTAAAGACTCCCTAGTGTCGATGACCTAAAGCAGATTGTGCTTAGGTAATCTGGGTCAATTTGAGTGGTTTGACAGCTGATCAAAGTTTGATGTTGCTATTCCAATGCATTTTATGCCCAAGAATGTAACTGATTGTGTTCATATAACTAATTTATTGTTGAATTGATACGACAATAATTAACAAGATTAAGATCCGTATAATCTACGATTTTAGGTTAGGTTAGGTTATATTTTATTCATTTATAATATGTTCTTCGTTATAATATCGTCTTCTTTCAGTTTTTAATTTAATTCGTCATAGGCCGACTGTATACTTGCTAAGAATGTCAATTTGTTATTCTTTTCGTAAACATTTACTGCTTACGGATAGCTGGTGTATGAATTTACTGGTAAACGTGTTCATTCATTCTCCCGTGTATACTGTTACTGGTTGATTTTGATGATGCATATACTCACTAGTCAGTGTATATTGATTCGAGCTTTATACTCTTACTGTAACATACATGCATATGTATTATACTTTCAGTCTATTTGATTATATTACAAATGCGTACCGATTTATAATGATTTAAAGGAAAATTATCAATCAATATTTAATAGAATGATTTTGAATATTGCATTTACAGTTGAACGGACCTGTAAATTGAGACTAAAAAGCGTGTTTCTTTTTATACAAATAAACATGTTAGTTGATAAAAGTTGTAAAAAATTCAAAAGTATATTTTTTATATAAGATTTTGCTTTGAATTAAATTTAAAACACCGTGAAATATATGGTGGTACTAAATTGAAAAACTATATAAATGTTAATCTTTACATAATAAGAATAAAAAACATATATGAACGAAGTTTTATATGAATAGATATCTAATGAATATAAAACGAAAAATTATGTTTTTATTCCAATAAACCCTACCCATTTTTATTCAAGCTTATCATAGCTAATAATAGTTTAGTTATTATGCATAAATCAAATGTATAATATGCCTTAAATAAATCACCTACTTTTCAATGAAATGACAAACAGATAGCATTTGGAAAACGAGTATTTGTCGTTGGCAAAACCCCGTAAAGTCAACATCACATTGTTACTCAGTGTTTGCTTTCAAAAGCGCGTCCCCTAAAACTTTGCAGACTGAAAATTATTCATAACAATACTTTGGCAATTGAAACTTTGATATGACACGATGGGGGGGCTGGATCGAGAGGGTGGGTGGCTGGAGGGTAGTGAAATCTCTCCCAGGGGGTGAGCTGACTCGTCTCTTTGTATCTTGGCTGTGTTCCGTTCGGGGACAAATTACTCTCGTTAAGTTTATGGAGAAAACCCCAACCTACACGAGCTTTCACATCGGAGGCTTTAACTACACGACTAACCGATTTGTTCACAGTTTTGGAAAATGGCGACGATTTTTCAGAGTGGCGAAATCTCGGAAAAATTCCCGTGTAATACGAGATCCTTTCGCCATACAGACATTCATTCCCGTGAATATTTCAATTTTATTTTCATATTTCAACTCAAAATAAATTCCAATTTCAAATTTTTATTTTTATTTTTAAGTGTTAATTTAATTTTAACGAAATTCGACACGAAAACCGCTCTAAATATTAAAATCGACTAGAACATGCTATTTTCGTATCGAAATTGAACAGACGTTAAGTTAATTATTTTAATATTTTCTGAAAGTGTATAAGAGTGAAATTTTTTACGTGTAATAGAGTAATATAAATATTCCCAATTACATATATATGTTTTTATTCACCAAAAGCAATTTATCTTAATTACTAAATTGTTGCTGAAAATAATTATAATGCTTATATTGTTTTCCAAAAAACAAGTTCGTTTAATTAATTATGAATTTTATAATTCAATTAAAAACTGAAAAGGGATGAATATTTCATAAATATATTTTACACAAATAACAAATATTACAAATACAGAATTTGCAAATGCTCAGTAATAAAAAAACTGCATTAAGCACATCGCCAAAGTTTTCAGTACGTATTGTAATATTAATTAATGAATATAAACTGTAAAAAATTTCAATTAAATTAAACGAAAATCCATATTAAGACTAAATTACCCATAGAAACACATTGTTTTGTTTATTTTGTAATATTATATTTAAATTTTATTAAAATTTGCGTTTAACGCATAAGTTGGTACTTTATATATTTACATTTATTCAAATTAAAACTGCTTTTAAATTTATGTACTTATTTAAAAAGATGATTGTATCTTAAAAATATGCACTGTATTATTATTAAAATTTTTCAAAGAACGAGTCTGAATATTTATTTTTGTTGTAACCATCATAAAGCAGTGAATAAACAATTTATAAGTATAAATTGTCTTTATTTCGTTCGTCATCTATGTATATCTTCACATTTCTTTTAATTTTTAGCCAACAACAGTCTTCTCTACAAATCGCTACGGCTCATTTGCATTATTATATTTAATAAGCCAGCTTTTATGTAAATAATGCAGATAATAATACTTTCGCACACAATTTACAATTAATTAAAGCTCAGTGGGTCCTTTGCGTTGTTTAATAATAATAAAAGTAAACAATTTAATTGAGTGAAATTTTTTCTTGTTTTCGCTCTAGTATGGTTTATATTATATTACATCAACTGGAAATTTGTAGGTAAATTTAAATATTTATCGAACGTTTATAAAGTGGAACGCCGATGGGAAATGTACGTACCGAGAGAGGTAACGTTACGTTGTTAGTTCGGGCGCATAAAATAGATAAGGGCCTTGTTTGAAGTTTGCAATAAATTTGAATTTAAAATGTAGTCATTACCGGGTAAGATACGAAACACGTTTCCAGACGGCTATTACGCTCTCAGCCAACTTGCAAAACTTTTATATTTACTTTTTTTTTTATCAACTACATACTATGAAAGTTAAACGTTTGAAAAATACAGTTTATAATAAAGCTCGAGAAAATTCAATCAAAAGATAGAATTTTTGCATATTAAAATTTTACCTTTCAAAGTCAAATCATCGATTTTGATTTAAGAAGACTCATGATAATTGAGTTTTTCGTGGAGATTTTGGTTTCAAGAGCTTTTTGTTAATTAAACGCAGCAAACACTACGAATCGAATGTTCAATAGTTATTGTATACCTGATACCATTTCATTGAATGATAAAATAGTAGAAGTAGTAAATAATTATTTATATTTAGGTCAAATATAATAATATACATGTCCGGGAGTAAATAAGAATAAATAAAGTGACTTATGAAATTAGGAAGGAGTGCATTTGGATGAGTGAATATTGTTTTAAATCAAAAATGCCACTCTACCTGAAGATAAAGATCTTTGATGCCTTTTTCCAGTGATGGATGAGAGTTGTGTAAAAGAGAGACGAATGGAAGCGTGTTGGAGAGGCCTTCATCCTACAATGGATGGTGAGTGGCTGTAGATGATGATGATGATGATGATGATTACACTACGAATAGCCGAAAAGTATACGTATAGGTGTGTAAGTTTTGGAAAAAAAAGATCTGACCAATGTTTTGATAACAGAAAGATAACAAAACTTTAAAATATCATAATCGGCAACAATCAGAATAATATATTTTCATTTATTTTGTTGTATTTGCACTATAAAATATGTAAATATCAAAGTTGAACTTGAGAATATTGAATCAAAATATTGAATTTTTTTTACGTTTAATTTTATACTCTACGTAAATAATATTTTGATTTGTTATTTTAACTATTTATTAAGCTAAATTCTGATATCATTCCTGAAAGATCATTTTTTATTGAGAACCTTACATTTAGAATGCCACAGAAAGTTTGTACATATAGAAAAAGGGGCACACACGTTTAAAGGGTCGAAAAAAATAGTGGAAGAAAAGTCGAAGATTAAATGCCACTTCTGGTTGACGGATGCTTACCAAATTTTATACATAACTTGGTATTAAGCTTAAACTTGTAGATATGAAATTTCAGTTCAATAAACCAAAAGGTTTCTGAGAAAAAGATAAAAAGCCTTGATTCTCTAGAGTAAAAGTACTACTTCCGGTATAAATTTATAATTTTTATTACATGTAAACAATTTCAGTCCGATTCAGTTAGCGATTCGGGAGATAATTGAATTCAAAAACTTAAAAAAAGGACACATATAAGGGGAGGTACCATTTCTGGTCAACTTAAAAATTTGAAAAAAGATTACATCGTATCGTTAAGAATTTCAGTAACTGATACTATGTTTCAGTTCGATAGGACTAACGGTGTTCAAAAAATCCCCAGTCATGAATCACAGACACAGACACACACAGAGACACAATTTTTTTTTCTAGATCATGAAAACGTTGATCAGTGATCGATTCTGAATTCTAATCAGTTGAAATGACGAGTTTGAATTTTCGCATGATCACAAAATTTCATCTATTGTTACTACGTACATATATAAAGTAATAAAGATTCAATGAAGTCATTTGAAGAGTTTTTTTCAAATATTAAGTCATTGATTGAGCTATCGCTGCGCGGTTAAAATTAACTGCGTTAAATAATTCGAAATTAGCGTTACAAATACGTAGACGTGCGCGCAATTGAAATTTTCCACATTTTCCAGTGAACCGCGTGCGAAAATTCGATCAATCTCCATTTGATGTTTTCCCCTATGGTAATTCAAACGTATAAATTTCGACGCGGAAATGAGAGCAGTTGAAAGCACGTGCATGTCAACCATGGCATCGCCTCTCAAAGTGTGGAAAACCGATCATTCAATTTTCATTTCAAACGCTAAAATATTGCACAGTTTGTCGAACTATCACACTTTAAATCAATTTCTTATTTAACATCAAATACAATATGTATAGTTAGTGAAATATTATTCAGTGCTCTGAAACCAACGTAGATAAAGTTTTATGAAAAACATGACTTAATAATTATGGTAATTTGTCTTTGAATACTTATGTAGTAGTTTTTGTAATTTGCCTCACAAAGTTGGCTAAATTATCATATTGTTTTAAAGTATACAAAATAGTGCGGTGGAATATATTTAATATAATATTTGGGGCATAAAGCAAAATGTTTATATTGAAAGTTGCAAAAGCAAATAGCACGATAGTAAAGTATATATGTAGGTGTATTTTTTTTACTTTATTTTATAATATTTTAGTATCGTTTTCATGTTCATAATTTTCTTCAGAGATAACATAAAATTTGTATGTCGTATCAAGATTTCACTGTATAACTAACTGTTTTCCTTGATTATCACTAATTGTCTTGTTGTGACACATATTTAGGTCCATTCATACTATCCAGCAATGCAAGGCAACAGCCCGACACAGCAGTGCACGGAAAAAACTATTATTTCTATTCATACTATACAGCAGCGTACGTTCAGACAAGTTTTGACCGAAGTATGATTTTGTCATAGACATTTTGTTGTGAAATCATCAAATATACAGTGATGAATGGAAATGAGTAGCCGTGACAGCAAGAATATAATTTTTCGATACAGAGACACGAGCGTAAGGAGGCCACTCTTATCCTGAGAATAGATGTATAAAATTCTTCATACCATACTATTAAATATATATTTTTTAGCCCAATCCATCGAACTTTTACAAACTTAAGAAAAATAGGAGACCTACAAGGAAATATACTACATACATACTTCCAGATAACTTGTTATTTTATTATATTTAAATCGAACATGTACACTTGCCTTTACAGATCGCTCCAAAGCGACAAGTGTAATACAGATACAATACAAGAATACAACTAGTATTGTGCCCGATAATATATCATCGCATGGGTTATGGCATATTTAAGTTATTAAATAAAAAATAATTAAAGAAACGATCGACCTGGAGTCATAAACCAAGGTCTGGCCAACAGCTACGTGTGGGAATCGAACCGTGACCACTCCGCTTGAAAACATAATATGCTAACTACTAATCCACACTGCTGGTTAAAGTAAAACTTAAAATTAAAACCTCATGGTATAACTTTCAGACAATCACTAAACTTCATATAATATTACTAAATACACGGTGCTATGTACCTCACTTATCAATGTAGTTCCCACAATCATCAAATTCACTTTCTCACATTCATATACGTGAGTAACAAGTCCATTAAAATTCCTGTATAGGGATAGTCAGATAAGACGGGAGTGCTGGACTTTGCCCAACCCAGGAATGCCGGACTTTACCCAACCCAAAAGATAAAAAATCATTTATATAGATCACGAATCGATCAGAGAATGGTAGTCATCACCATCGAGACTCCGAGAGTGGCTGTCATTAATATCGACCCGCAAATGACGGTCAGCACAGCAGCTGAACAAAGTGAACCAACGTTAATTAGTGAAACAAAGTTCTATGTATCTTATTTTAAATTCATCGCCGTTCCATAATTAAATATGTGGCTTTCGAATATATCTACCAATTATAGAAATGTAACGTATTTACATACCTCTTATACAGTTCACATGGTTTTCGTCTAAGAAGTCATTTTTTATATCTCTTATATCTTATCCGATCGTTTTCATACTTTGCCATATTGCTCATTTTGGTCATCAATATACGTTAATGTATCGTCTGCTATTACGTTGGAGATAAAATATCGTATACAACGGGTTTCAAATTTTGAGCTCGTCGAGTTTCCTGACGTCTACAAAGCCGACGTCAACCGCGTTATTCTGTCTTCTAACCTGTTCGCCATGAAATGGCCATATCAGATTTGAATTGTTTAAACGCCTATAATTAACTCTATATTTCTCTATACACTCTATATTTATTTATTTTTTTATTTATTTATTTAATAGTTTTGGACCATTGTGGCATTACAGGAAGAACCTAATGCGCCACAATGGCCTACATTTGAAAAATATATAAAAACATGATATAAAAACAAGTAAACTGTAAATAAAGGAAAAAAGCAAAAGCAGAAAACATGGTAAAATAAAATAATAAAAAAAAAGTAACAAAAGGAAAATAATACATCATTCAGAGAGAAAAAAAAAATAACAAAAGTGTAAAAATTAAAAATAAAATCCATAAATCCCATTCTTTGTTTACACTGAGCAAAATTAAAATAGTATATAAAAATGTACAAAAGAGAAAGAAAAAATAAAATAAAATAAAACAAAATATGAATAAAAAATAAAATCACAGCGAGGCCCAAATGGAAGAGAGTAGATTAAGATTCCACTCATTCATCACATTCAAATTAAGAAAGTAATGAAGAGCGCAGGTTACCAGATAAATATGTTAAGATAATATCCGACAATCTACGCTCCCCAAGGTGGAAAATATCACATTCAGGGACAGCAGCAACGATTTCATTGAGAAGTCGAATAGCTCTTGGAATAGGAGCCATTCGAAAAAGAACTGTGCGAGCAGCAGGTACAACCATTAAATGATGATGTCTACCACGCACATAATTATTAGGGACATAAAGTCCCAACTGTTCCAGCAACAACGGGCATGACGTATTACCACGCAATAGCTGGAGAACGAAACGAATTAACGAGAAGTTTCTCCGAAGTTCAAGGGAATTATACCCAAGCATGCCCAAAAGGAAAGGAGTAGGATAGAGATATGGGTAGTACCCATACTCTTTCTTATAAAGAAAACGAAGAAATGCTTTTTGCACTTTTTCTATAATAAGAGAGTAGTTTGCTTCATGCGGATTCCACACAATTGCATTATACTCTAGCTTACTTCTAACAAGCGAGTTGAAAAGCAAGCGAGAAGACAAGGGGTTGGAGAATAATCTAGCATATCTCAAGACAAATCCAAGTCGACGAAAGGAAACGTCAGCGATTGTCTTGATGTGGTTGTGAAAGGTGAATTGAGGATCAAAAGTGATACCCAAGTCGACCATTGATTCCACGCGCTTCAACAATACGGATCCAATGGAATATCCGTGACAATAGAGCGAATTCGCACGTCCATAACTCATAATAGCACATTTACTAGTATTCAGTTCAAGCCCTAAACTGAAACTGAACTCTAAAACAGCGTTAATATCAGCTTGAAGGAGAGAGGCTTGCCTCTCATCCTTAACAGCAAAGAATAGTTTAACGTCGTCAGCAAACAAGAGACATGAAGCATTGCGTAGTACTTTTGGGAGGTTATTAATGACTATTGTAAATAGTAAAGGGCCTAAGGTGGACCCCTGAGTTACACCAGATCGCGTAAAAAATGAAGGAGATTCATAAATACCATATCTAACAAATTGCTTCCTATCACTAAGATAAGAAGCAAAGAGTTTAAGAAGACGTGGAGAAAAGCCCACTTCAGCTAATCTGATCATAAGAGCGTCATTGTTGACAAGATCAAATGCTTTTCGAAAGTCAAAGTAGGCTACATCAACTTGTTGTCCACGGTCAACTTTAGACATGGTATAATATGAAAAGCAGGCAAGATTAGTGGTAGTGGAACGACATGGTGAAAAACCATGCTGCTCATCACACAACAATCTTTTGAACTGCAAAAGAATCAAACGGTGAAGGATATTATCGAAAATTTTGGGAATAGCCGAGATGATAGCAATAGGTCTGTAATTTTCAACCTCATTTTTAGAGCCACTTTTATGAATGGGAATGACTCTAGATAATTTCCATTTTTCAGGATAATTACCAGAATCCAGAATAAGGTTAAAAATAAACTGAAGAGGCTCTAAGAGCGAATTACAGCATGCCTTTAATACGTCAGGGGGCACACCGCCAGGCCCAACAGACCCTTTAACTCTATACACTCTATATTAACTCTCATATGTATATATAAATTTCAAATTTGGCGTGTGGCTTCTTGTAAGGTAATACACGATATATATATTGATTTTTGGCCAAATATGTCAGATCTGACATTTCACTGCTTTTTTTTTTTTTTTTTTTTTGTTGGTATTTCACTGCTAAAAGTACATATCTTCACTGAGTGTTATCTGCGAGATAAGTATTCAATAAGAAGTTATGTTGTATCCAATTGTTAATATGATTTAGAATAAGTTTTCCACCAACCAAAAAGCAAGGCCACCTTTTTTATAGTGTGGTTCCAGCAAACAGTGATAGTTTTATTTTTAGTCATCAGCTGATTTAATTTATCAGATGATTGAAAAGTTCATTTCTGTAAATACATAATTATGAGTATAAAGAAATCTTGGTTTATTAACCAAGTAATTAAAAATTTATATAAACTGCGTTTCGGAACCTGACAATAGACAAAGTAAAATGTTTAAAAGCCCCTGTCGTTATAACAAAGGTTGGAGCCACATTAAAAAATTAAAATGTCAACAAAATGAAAGCATCGACCCGACCAAAAATGAAAACCACAGCGCGAGATAATTGGCCAGAACTGTGTGTGTATATTTTAAATATTTAACATGCGGAAGGTTTGAGGGGGTGTGTTTGAGTGTGCAGAGGTCCGTAGTAACGAGCGCGGTCCCGTAATGCGGCGCATCTGACGCCTCGCCGATATGGCGCCATTGCGACGCTTAGCGCCCCTATCGGCATCTGTTTGCGCTATTTCCGGTTCAACCACAACCGATTACAGCCTTCGGACACGGACACGGACGTTCTCGCAGAATCTGAGCGATCCGTTTTACGTCCAGATAAGCCGATAACAATCCACAAAGGGACTCGTCATACGCTCGGACGTTTCCAACAATCGACTTCTTGATTTATATATAACAAGTGTTGAGCCCGTTGATTTCAACGGGTAGTTTCGGAAAGGAATTAATACACGAATTAAAATAAAGTTATATGTTATATATAAATATAATGTAAGGTAATTGGAAAAGTGGGGGTGATCAGCCGAGTGTTCCCTGACCCACGCGATCTCTATGGAACGTTCATGAAGCGTTCTCCATCTCACGAGATACTCGTATATAGGTATATTAGTTACAGAAGGCGCGTGCACAGTACTCACACAAATGAATTTTTCATATACAGGCTGTTGTAAGAAACACGCTAATATTTATATATTTTATTTCAACTGATCGTGTAATGTTTTTAAGATCTATGATATAGTTTGGATGGCATATTTATTTAATATTTGAATACGTGCCACGAATAAAATGATAAATAGCCTTTTTTTTAATTATAAGTAAAACAAACGTACGTATGCAAAAATTAATACGAATTAAAAAATGAGAAAAAAATATAGGATATAAATTATATTAAACAGGAAATAAGTGATTTTAAAAGTGTTCGAATTTGGATAATAATAAAGTCCTTTTCATTATAATGTATAGACATTCTTCTTTGTCGGCTAGTATTAAGTCCCGACCTTTACAAATATAATAAAATAAATTCAAATTTGTTTACTGTTGAGTGCCTAGACCATCAAAATATGTTTTCATTATTTTGCATAGAATTGTTTGTCGGCTTTTGTATGCTAAGTCAGAACTTATCATAAATAATAATAAAATAAACTTACAAAAAAAATATTGCGGCCATCTTTGGATAATGCCGCAGTACATTTACGCCTAGAAAGTCTACCCGATTCGGAAGTGTTTCTAATCTAAATAAATACATTGTTCGTTTTATAATCTTATTTTTGAATTTCAATTTCAAACTTTTATATTATAAGACTTTACTTTTACTACTCTACTACTAAACGTACTTCTAGTTTTACTAACCTTTTCTGATTTTCTTTAATTCGTTACTTCTTTGTCCCGTTAGTGTTTTCCCAGATCCAATTTTAGTACAATGCATTTTATTATCATATATCCACTAATTCTAATGAACTAACTCCAATTAACCAATGAGCAAACAATATAAGAACACGTTACGTCAGTTTGTGGGGGTTGATCGGTGACTGACCAGTGAAACTGGAAAAAATCATTATGTAGTGCACACTTTGAGCAATACAAAAAATAATTGTTGTTTCTGTCATGCTCGAAAAGTGGGTGCGTATGAAAGGGACCAACTGATTGTCCTAGAAAACAGATACAAAAAATCTTATTCATATCTTCACGGACACAATATACGTGTTTGTATTGGTACGTTCCAGCTTTCGCTGCACGAGCTATATGATGCAGTTGAAGATGTGCGTCCTTCAATGGGGTTAAGGTAGGTCAATCCTTATACAAGTTGCAGCATGGTCACCACGTGTTGTGTGACCGCAATCCAATTCGTCGTGGTGATAAGGTGTCGTTTCGTGGTATACTGTAGGTTGGTCTGGGATGATGATCTCATGGTCGGAAATGAGAACTCATGAAGACCTTCAAGATAGTAATTTATTACGTATAAAGTATAATGTACATGTGTTCGCCATTATGGTGAGGAAAAAATTCGTAACGTCTTTTCCTGGTGAGAATTAGACGTCGACTGGTCAACTCCTTGTTGACAATGTACTTATTAGCCCAATTGCCAGGCAGAAAATATAATAATTCGTAATTGATCCCGATTATTCGTAATTATGATTAATTACTTTAATTAACGACGGGCAACATTCTCTCAACTGTCAAAACTTAGCAAATAGTTGACTTGTGTCTCGAACAGTAATTAATAGGCGCGTGCGCACGTATTAATAGGAAAAGTTGAGTGCACGCATTACAAACTCGTCGATCCAACCCATTCTCCCGTTCAAAATTATTTAATTTATATATTTTTTATTTATATCAGGAAGGTCTAACAGGTAACCCCAATGCGCCTCCGTGGTCAGAAACATTGTATATTTAATAAATGGGTTCTAGGACACTTACCCTCTGGACACATACCCCCCCCCCGGACAAATACCTGCAGTCAAAAACCCCCTGGACATTAACCCCCCCCCCCCCCGATGAATTGCGTATTTACATATAAGCAAATTAATGATGAGATGCTGAGAAATTATTTTTAATTTCGACATTATTTTTATATTTAGATGTTATTTTTAATTTAATTAATTTGGAAATTTGCACTTTGACTTTACATTTTGGGATAGATAAATATTATAAATTGGTGTTTATTGGTCTATTTGGGATATTAAGTAGAGTAAAAGGTATAGGTATTTCTTTCATTTTATATTCTAATTGTTCTTGTATTTTACGTAAAATTTCTGGAATACAAAAAAAATCTAATTTTATTAAATTGTAATTTGCTTTAATTTTTTTTTAGAATTTCAACTAACCGGTAGTTTAATTTTTCTTTCGTTTTATTAATTTTTCATAATTTCCTTTTTCCATCTTGTTTTATAAATATCACTTCCTATATTAATATAATATATTATTTATGGGAGACACGTTTTTTCAGATACTATGGCCTACTTGGGTATTTTTACATAAATAATTGGATGTTTGAGTTAAACACTTCAAGGATTTTTTTGTTTATCTAGCAAGAACTGTATTTTAATCTTAGTATCAATTAGAATAGAAAGTAATAAAAAAGTTTTAAGAAAACCTGAAATTCGAAATTTGAATACTAACTACATATACCTAGATACTAGAACAAGGGACAAAGATTTACACAATATAAAAATGTACCCGTAAGTTTTGTATTTCGAAAACACTCATAATATGTTATGAATGATTTAATTTCAAAAAAGCATCCAGTTTTTTAACACAAGTGTTTTAATTGTGTTAAATTGTGATAGATGAACATTTGGACCTGTTCAATTGTCATGTTGATGAGCTGGTTAGTTTCTTGAGAATCAACACGAGACTATTTGAATGAGATGAATGATTAGAATTGTTATTGTTTTTATTTTTTTTATTTTCTTTCTTTTGTTTTGTAAAACTGGTGTGACACTTTGGGGCAATCTGTCAGGTCACACTGGTCATTTTATTGTTATTATTATTATAAATAATAAATTTAATAAATAAATATAAATTAAAAAGAATCAAAATGAAGCATAGTAAATAAGCTAAAAGGCTTAGATTTTAACTTTAATTAAGTTTGATTATTCTTTTCGTTCACAGTATAATATTGGATTATATGTATTTTATTTTATTCATATGTATTATTAATATTTCAGGAAGGCCTAAAAGATAAACCTCAATGCACTTTCATTGCCAATTACAAACATCAATAAACAATATTAGCTTCACATACCCATACATCCATACATATCTCTTTAAAGGGGCATTTTCTAATACGGAAAACGATCTAAAGTGTTATTATTATAAAACTATCTGTTCGAGTAAAGTCAAGAATGTTCATTCACTCTACTAGATACTTTAAAATACTCCTGCAGTTCACAGTAAATTTGAATACTGTTTTATAATGTCAACCAGCAGCGTGGTCTAGTGATGAATGTTGAATTATTTCGTACTTGATGTTACGAGTTCGATTCCCGCTAAGTCTCGCTGTTGGCCAGACCTTTTAGTTTGTCGAGGTCGATCGTTTCTTATCAGAATTTGCCAATTTTTCTGATTTTCATTGAAACGATTCCTGTAAAATTGGCGTTTCCTTCCCAATTTTCTGTTGCGAACATTTAGTTATTGTTATATCTTAGGTTTCGCCATATTGCTCACTATAGATGTCTCTGTGGTTGTTTACGAATATAAAATTCGTATTGTTACATGAAAGTTATTCATCGTTATTTATCGTATTAATACGATGTTTTTAATATCTGACCATAGATGTCAGATATTGTTTAGATTTACATGTATCTATGAAATAATTATGTGGACCAGGAAGGCGCATTTGGGGTTTACCTGTTAAGTTTTCCTGGTATATTTGTATATATGAATGTAAAAAATAAAATAATAATTCAAGCTTCAACATATTCAATCTGCGACCAACTATTGTCCTTTTCTACTATATATTTTTGATTACAGAGAAATATGCATATATAAATATTCTTCCGAAGAGACTTTATCATACAAAAGCTTAACAGTTTGCCGCCTTAAAGAATTGTAAAAATGTTACAGATAAATGAAATGTGTTAAATTTTAAGGCTTTTCTTTAAGGCTCCACTTTGGGGCAACCTGTCAGGTCACATTGGTCATATTATTGTTATTATTATAAAATAATAAATAAATATGTAACTTGAATTACTTTCAAACATTCTAAAGTCAAAGAGCGACAAAGCCTAAACTACATACAATACACAGACCCACAAGCTCCAAGTTGAAACGCATAGAGCTCGATGCGACAACCGGAAGTCGACCAATCGGCTCGTCTTGGACGAAGTACATAAGGTCGCAAGTACTTAAATACATACATACGTCTTAGGACAAGTCATGGGACTGAATTAAATAAAGCCCCAGTTCGGCTTTGACCGCGGGAGCTTTCATTACGTAAGCCTTGCGCTTTGTGCGGCCTCGAGTCCCTTCCGCAAGACCCTCCAGGCACAGGCACTGGCACAGGCCCGGAACAATCGCACTCTACTTATTCCGTGCCAGCGAGCAGATAAAGGTACAGAGAAGCAGATGCGTAATTGCCGGGGCTTATCTGGCCAACGGCGAATACGTACGAGTGGATTCGCAGCAATTAGGCTCGTTTTTGTACGGGACGCACAATTGAGACTCGACGACTCCACGATAAAGTCTGAACAATCGCTACCATTACGTGCACGTACCTACATTAATAGTTTTTTGACATGTAACAACACCTTATTATTCGTGAGGGTACTTGTTACCTGAAAAAAAATGTCGCCCCTAAAATCTCTCGGGCAACAGACATTCGAATAGATAAAAAATGATGCCTTGTAGATATTTTAATTAGTCAACCTACTGACTTACAGCAGAAATTTATCAATATTACTTACTAGTGTGTTTTGTCCGTTGATTCAACGGGTGATTTCGGAAAGGAATTGATGCACGGATTGACCTTTGAAGGACGGAGCGTCGAGATCGAACGAGTGTGCCGAACCGGGGTCAAGTAAGACCCCAGTATTTTTTAATCAAAATACAGCTTTTCTCAATACAAATGGGTTCAATATATATCTCATTGATCATTTTATACATCAACATAAAAAATTTTTAGTCCTATAGCATGTTTTTGACTGTTTTTGTATTAAACAATAACGACAAGCATCAACATGCAATCGCACATAGGTAAGGCCAACAGGCGACTACATAGCCATGCGCCAAAAGCGACGAAAACAATAGCTTATGAAAATATAGCTGTCTCTTTCTCTCGCATTGATTCACCGATCAACAAGAATATGCAAGCAAATATGACGTATCGTTACAGCCTTTAAATCATACTTTGGAACGTAGAAATGTATAAATGTATTTTTTTACGATGTAGCCCTTTTCTAAATCATACAAAATCTATTAAAATATTTTTTTTGTAGTTCATTCTAAGAATACAAGAAATATAGGGTGTATAGCTTTGAAAACCACATCGTTATTATGAAAAACGTTAAAATTGGGGCACTTGCATACCCCACTTCGGTGAGGGAGGGTTAAAATAAAGTTATTACTGTTACTCTGATTGACTGTGTATCCACGCATCTGCCACAAATGTGTGAAAATCTTTAACTACTAAATGTAAAGTGTCACGTAGTGAATATACATCTAGAAAAACCTTGGATTAAAAACTGAAATTTTATGCAAAAGGATACAAATGAATGCAAGGAAGATGGATTGAGAATCTTCTTATATGGTGTTGAAATTGTTATTTATATATATTATAATTATTATTTTTGAATAAAAACAAAAATATTTGTTTTTACTACCGCCATCTATGTTTAAACCTAATAAACAAACGTCAACGGTAAACGTCACCGAGTATCTCGCCGGGCAGATTTGAAAAGCTTCTCAAACGATATTTTATCTCTATCGTAATGGCGGAGGATCCATTTACTTATATTGATGACCAAAATGAGCAATATGGCAAAGTATGAAAACGATCGGATAAGAGGCAAACTTTTTCCTGAATTGTAATCGTAAGTGAAACGTAAAGGAGATATGTAAAAATAACAATTTCAACACCATATAAGAAGATTCTCAATTCATTTAATTTGTATCCTTTTGCATAAAATTTCAGTTTTTAACCCAAGGTTTTTCCAGGTTTATATTCACTACGTGACACACGAATGATCTGCTACCATTTATTTATATATATTATAAAAATAATTGGTAGCAGATCGTTCGATAAATATGTAGAGATGAGTAGCTTCTTAATTTAGAAGTTGATTCGATTTGAAGTACATAATCAAGGCGCAAAAAATCTCTAAAAATAGCTTGTGAATTGAATCAATAATAAGCCAACCCGAAGTAAGCCAATTAGGGATACTATGTTTATAGGAAATGCTAGAGCTTTGTATCGAGTGGATTAAGTTGAGAGATCCTTTTTAAAAAAGATTTTCTTTTCACTTTTGAATCTTTTGAAGCTTTTCCATTCGTATAGAAATTTATTAAATAAATGTTTGTATATTTAAGGGCATTCAACATTAAAACGGAGGATATTTTTTTAATATTTGAAATGTAAATTTATACTTCCAAACGGATTTTATTTTAATTGAAATATGGTACTCGTGAATGCCCCAAATACGTCAAGGCAGATATTTTTTGTGTTTTGTACGAGTAGTCGTCAGTGTTTGGAGCGGGCAGAGGCAAAAACTGGGCATACAGAAGAGAACGTTCTCCGGCCAGATTGTTAAACGACTTTTTCGAACACATGAGGGAAAATCTAGATTGGAGAAAAACCGGGAAAAATTGTATTTGATCCGAGTGTTCTATTTCTCTCTCTTTCTCGCTTGTTCTACGTTTCGACATGCCGGGAGTGACGCGAGGATTCCACATCGGAGGAGGCAAAATCTCGTTTGCCGGATTTCTGAGCGTGACAGCCGCCGCCGAAAATTCGCACCGCTTATCCGGAATTGAAGACGAAAAAAACGGAGCTTTTTTTGAAAATACAATTCAACGGGCTTTGAATATATGCTAAAATAAAGAGAGGGACAGAAAACAAATCGTGATTATTAAACCTTTTAATGTCCGTTTCAATAGTTGTCGGATTGCGTAATGAAACTTGCCATCTTTAATAACCAGCAAAATATACCAGTGGTTAGCATATAATGCTTTTGGGTTTAGTGCAAACGATCGAAAAGCGCCAGACAGATTGAACTACAGATTAACTGGATGGCTGCTTTAAACGCAATTCTCGACTTCACGAATGAAAAATACAGGGTAGGTATGTCGGGACTTCGGGTAGATTTCGCTTAGTGTAAGTGCGAGCAGTGCGCACGCATAAGGTACACGTGTCGTCAATCTATGGTTCAGTCTGTCTTGCGCTTTTCGATCGTTTGCACCGCATCGAATGCTTTTAACTGAGTGGTTACAGGTTAAAATTACACTGGTGTCTGTTGGCCAAACCTACATAAAACTTTATTGTAAACATCATCGTTAGAATTAACAATGCTTTCATTTAATATGATCATTTTTGGGATAAATTTGGTGCAATTCTGCAAACTGACTGCATGTAAATCACCGGGGGAACTAATTTTAATTATTATAAATCGTTTTATGTTAGCCTATTCATTGTGTTGATAGACCTTGGTTTGTGACTCTAAGTCGATCGTTTCCTTTCAGAGTTTGCCAATTTTTTTCAATTTCATTTAAAATATTCCTGTAAATTGGCATTTTCTTTCCAATTTCGATTGCAAATCTGAAGTTATTCAGCGTCTTGAGGTTCGCAAAAATTGCGAAAATTTCTCCATAGTTATCACTATAGATGATGTTTTTATGAATCCGCGTTGTATGAAATGCTTGCATGGATTATTTCATTGTATTGTATCTGTATTTTTGCACTCGTCACTTTGGAGCGATCTGTAAAGGCGAGTGTACATGTTTGATTGAAATAAAAATAATAACATATGGTTAGGTATTGTACTAACTATGGTTTGTATATTAGTACTAACAATTTTTCAAACATAACAGTACATATAATAAAGTAGAGATATCTATGGACAACCAACAAATAATGTTGATACTTCGCAAATTTTGAGAAATATATTATATATGTAATTCATTCAACAAATTCGATATGCAAATCACTTGAATTTGCGAGAAACTGAGGGCAAAGATACTGATTTATTGGCCCCGTCAAAATAATTAAGCTAGAAATATTTATAAATTCAAGCAAGAGATTGTAGATCTGTATGTTTTAATAAATACAAGATTTTGTATGCAATAGTTCTAACAGTACACTAAGCTGTGACTATAACATCAACAAATCGATTTCTATAGTGTAGTAAATATAATTTAAAGGGTTAATCTATCTAATTTTAATCTCCATATTTAAAGGCTAAATAAGGAGAACTTAACTGCAGTTTTAGATACCCGCTGTTCTTAAATTGATTAACTATAATATATTCAAATTAGAAATCGCGTAGCTTACGTCGGAACATTTGAGGTTCTAAAAGAAATTTTGTGCTAAATTTGGTTTGTACTTGAAAATGTTATTTTAACTTCTACGAAAATCTTATCTTTAGATTCTACATATGTAGTTTATGAAATCAAATTACAATTGTGACAAGAATATACATATATGACCTTAATTAAATTGTAATGTATGACTTTAATGTATAACCTTAAAGTCAGTGTAAGTATTGTTCCTTAAGTATTGGAAATTACTTTA
Organism: Arctopsyche grandis; assembly: GCF_051622035.1. NCBI lineage: Eukaryota > Metazoa > Arthropoda > Insecta > Trichoptera > Hydropsychidae > Arctopsyche > Arctopsyche grandis. The sequence continues at coordinate 29,901,166 of NC_135359.1, forward strand.
ATTTAATTTTAGAGTTAAAAAAGCCATTCAATGTCAAACACATGAAATATATTAGCTACATGTCTACGGTAATATAATGAAAAGTTCCAGATATATAAAAGTGAAATCATCATCAATAATCAACGAAAATCAAATGTGTATAGAGAGTAAAAAAAAAAATTGTCGACCTTGCCTTGTATTATATTTATGTATTTCAATTATACGAATTATATTCCAGAGAATATATGTATGGTTATAGAAAAAAACGTTGTATTCCATATTCACAAACGAATGAGTGTTCAAATCTCCAATTTTATGATCAAATCCATTAAGTGTACACATTAAATACACAATTTTCGTAAAAGGTAACAGTATTACATACATACATATATGTAAATGTATAATTCGGAATATGCAGAGTCACTTTGTGAATAATTAAGTCGCAGTCACACACCCACATACATTATATATACACGAAGAAATATTTTCGAATGCTAATTTTATCGATCTGTAGCGTAATTTTGGATGTTTCGCGTAAGTATAACGGCGCGTTACGCAATAAAGTGCCACTTCAAAATATCAAAGTCTCCGTACGCGCGTCGGTTAAGTAGTGTTAAGTCCGCCGAAGTGTCGGCGTTAATCCCGTCGTTATAACGGCGGGTCGTATAATTTAAATTATACGGCCAGAGTGTATGTATGTATGTGTACGTGTATGTGCGAAGTCAACAGGAGGCTTGTCGTCGTCGTTTTCGGTTTAAGATTTTCCGTTATGTGTCGTTATGTGTAACGGCAGCGGCCCCGTTACATAATTAAGCGCTCTCCGAGACGACGGGTCAAGAGCCATAAAACTTTACAAGGTTCGTTGAGTGGCAATTGTGGTAGGATGGCCGGGAAAATAACAATAAACCGGTTCGCGTGTCATCGCGCGACCGGTTGCCGTTATGATCGGGGAAAGCTCACCCGTAGATTTTCCGACGCTTTTCCAGACGCCGCGTGGCGCTCTCTTGGGGGAAGTGTTCCAGTTACGATCGTTCCGGAATTAGCAGATGTGGTTGCTGTTAGGCTTCGTTTAATTTAATTGAATTAAGAAGTCGCGCGATTGTTGTGTATAGCCAAATTTGAGAAACAATGCAATAATTCTATATATGTACATTTTTAAATCGTAAACTAACAAACTAACCAGTAGATTCTATGACAGAATCACTAATAACCATACTAACACACTTGTGAAGAGTCGCGGTGATTACAACAAAATGTCTATACCCTTCAGGTATAAACACAGATTACCTAAACACAATCTGCTTTAGGTCATCGACTTTAGAGAGTCTTTAATTAATATTATGCATTAGATGTATTATGTGCATTTTTAAGAATTGTAAATAGGTTTTTGAGCTATTTTTCCTATTATGCTGTACATTAACATTAGAATAATGATTACTGACCGAATTAAATAAAAATTGTAAAATAGAAAATGATCAGTAGATCAGTAGCTATTAAAATAAATATAAGATGTATTGTGAATTGTGCATTTAAAAATCAAATCAAATCGTAAATAAAAAAATATTATAAATTATTATATACGTACGCAAAACTGCGTGAGGTTTTATGTATAATATATAATTTTCTGATTTTTACAATTGAAGCTATATTGATTAGACAGATAATGATATTATTAGACGGATATCTTGAACGGAATAAATAAATAAAATCAAAGCATTTTATATTTTTTCTGTCAGATCGGTGTACAAAATATTATTATATAGATATTTTAATAAACTTATATATTTTATAAAGTATGATATTTTAATAAAATAAAAAGAATGCCTAAATCTAATAAAATTCTACGGGAAACTTGGAAAACGTTCAACAAGTTTTTCAATAGAATATTTATAATAAAAATTCTAAATTTTATCTTATATAAGAATAAGCTGAAATGTGAAGCAGGCAAGTCTGCAAAATATGTTCATATAAATGCTTATTATTATGAATAAATAGCAGCAATTAAAAAAAAACGAAACGATAAGAGTTTTAGTAACTGATTATAAGTCCACTTTAGAGGTCAATGAAGTCAACCAATAAAGCCCACTACATGAGGCTTGCATTTCATCACCCCCCCCCCTCCCAACGAAACAGTCAATAGTAATTAGTAACAGTAATAGTATTAGTAAGTTAGTAACCGATACTAAGTTTCAATTTGATAGGATTAGCGGTGTTGGAATGATTTTTTCTTAACCACAAAGTATTTTTTTCTAAACATGAAAACGTGACCAATAATCAGTCAAAATTAAGGCAAATTTTCGTATAATTGCAATATTTTATGTGATTTGAGTTTATAAAATTAAGCATATTTCAATAAAAGAAAAGCAATATATGTACATATATACATACATTCAAATTTTGAAGTTGAATCTTCGCATGATCACAAAACTTCTTCTATCGTTACTACATGCAAAGATAAAGTCACATACATATATAAATACATATACTTAATCTAAAATGATATACAAAATCATGAAATGAATTTTTTTTCAATTTGCTGGTCTCCATATATACATACACGATATTTTTTATGGCTTTCACAGAATCAACTTAGCTCCAGAACCAAGGTAAAGCATATTGCCACAATTGCGACAATCGTAAAAGCTAACCGACACTTACGATAACGGCGAGAGAGAATGACAGAGAAAGAAAGTGGGTAAAAAAAATAATTTTTCACATCTCCATCGAAAGCTCTCAAGCACAATATTAAGGGATTATCGCCTACGCGAGCGTAATATTTTTCCGAAAGTTAGATTAAAACAGACGCAGACGGCGAATGCGAACAAATCGAACCGTATTTAAATGTGTCTCGATAGCAAGAATACGTGCGGTAAGGGTTACCCTTGACGACACTATCCCTTACCTTGGCAGATGAGCTTCGAGACGCCATTTTCGGCACAATGGTGTCTGAAAACCGACGAGATAACGTCTCGAGCGAAAGCTTTTCCATACGCCATTGTTGTGCGTGTGTACAGAGTGTATGAGAACTCGTGATATCAGTTTTAGTATTAATACGTACTGTGTTGATGCTTCCACAATGATTAATCAATATTTCATTTGTGGAAAACGTTCTGAAAATGTGATCTAAAGGCACCTAATAAATTTGAGTATTATTTATGAATGCTTTGTAGAATTTCAAAGAAAAACCGATAAAAGTAACGCCCACACTTCCATTAAATAAAAGCTTTTAAAAAATAACACCCACGTTAGCAACAATATTCATTCATGTAAATTCTTTTGTTGACATCATACAAAATTCTATCATAAAATTGTGCCATTACGCCATTTTATAAAATTTTCAATTATTGTTTATACTATTTAAAACGAAAAATGTGTCATGAAAAATACTTATAGTAGATTGTTACACACTATAATTTTTCGTAATATGCAAATGCAGGTTCATAACATCCATAGTAGATCTTTGTAATTCTGTTTGGAAATCGGCAAGATGGCTATCGGAGTGGGTCGAATCTATATTTATCCCAATTCATAAGAAGGGAACTACGAAAAAATGTGAAAATTACAGAATAGTCACACTCATCTCTTATCTAAGTTAAATATTGCTCTATACATACATATATTGAAGGCAAGACTGAAACTTGACTGGCAAATTCCGGAGGAGAAAGCTGGCTTTGCCAAAGACAGAGTTACACGGAGACAAATTTTAAATATACGACGGATAATCGAGAAAAGTAAAAAATTCAAGGTTCCCGTAATACTTTGTATCAAAGATTACACAAAAGATTTTGACTTTGTCAATTGGAACTGTCCATGGAATGTCTTGGAAGAGATGGGTGTCCCGAAACAATTAATAACACTTATTCACAATTTATATGTGCATAATACGGCATTAGTAAGAATATATTTCAAGTAGAATTTCAAGTCAAAAAAGACGTCTTCTAATATATAGGTATATGGGGAATACACAATGAGAAGAGTACTCGACGGATGGGAAGGTGGAATAGGCGGCAGAAAGATTTCTTACATAAGATTCGCAGACGACACGACGTTAATGGCCAGCAATGAGGATAAAATGGCTGAACTACTTTGTACAATAGAGATAGAGAGTACACACCTGGGTCTAGAGATAAACAAAAATCCTATTCGTTGAAAAATTTGAGACTCTCATAAATTCCAACACTCTAAAAGACTACGAGGAAGTCGATGACTATATCTGCCTAAGTATGTAGTTGCTTTGATCTCAAAGGGAAGGACGATGCTAAGTGGAAATCCACAGAAGAGGAGGAATGGCGAAAAATGTGATGATCAGTGTGGTGAAAACATGGAAGAACCGCTTTATTATGAAAAAAACCCAAATCTCTGGTGTTTTCCTATTGCATTATATGAAGTCGAGACATGTACCTTGAAAAATAGAAAAAGGGACATTCTGTGTATATTGGAAATGTGTTGCTGGAGGCGGATGCTGCTTATATCATGCACCTCAAGATACAAGAACATCTCCATCCTCAAAGATCTTGTAGTCTCAGAGAGACTCCACAATATGTAGAAAGAGTTCTTTCATACTTTGGCCATATGGCCAGGAAGGATGTAGAGAGTCTGGAGAGGCTGGTAGTCACCGGAACGCTGGAGGGAAGGCAAGCAAAAGGAAGTCACCCAAAAGATGGTCTGACCAAATCAAGGAACTGGCCGGATCATCCCTTAACTTGGCACAGAACTGGGCGGAGTGGATGCGGATTTTCAATCGTATCGAAGATGACACCAATGACCACAACGATCAGCATTGAGCAAGCGAGAGAAAAGAAAAGATGTAATGCAAAATTTATTTATTAGTATTTTCAAATTTAAATTCTTCTTAATGATTTTTTTTGACCAATTGTCAGAAACGATTGTTTTAAAGCGGTTGAGTTTCAATGATCTGTTAATTTCCAGTAACAGTGAAATCCTTATTGTGGTTATTAGAAAATTGAAGTATGTACGAAAAATAAATTGATAAACCTGAAATGTAACATTTGAGTTGGAATAACCATTGATTTCAATATGTACTTATTAATGAATATTTGAAAATTTTGACCTTGCGATAATTTTTATACGAGTGATATTTTGTTTCATGGATAATTGTCACAAATCTTTCTTTTCAAATGCAATTTATACTCCATTTTATATGCTACTTAATAACATATTACCATTTCATTCGATCTACAGAATAAAAAACAAAAATTATTGAACTGGCCCAACGTGGAAATCACATAAGGGCTGAAGAAAAACGTTATTTTAGATACAAAACTTTTGTACACGTCAAAGTAGTAAAAATACACGATAGAAAAAAATGTAAATATAATTTGGAAAGAGACTTTGTATGTACATATGTAATGTTGGTTGGTAATATCGTAAACAAATCAAAGTTTCTATGAAAAGGATTCGATATATATTTAAAAAAAAAAACAGATTTTAAGTTGTTTATTTAAGCTGTTTATAAAATACTGAGCGAAGCCGGGTAAAACGACTAGTAATTTATAAATAGAAAACCGAGTAACAGGGTTGAAAGTTTAAAAAAGTTATTTGCAACAAATTATTTAAATTAGCTAATAGCTAAAATTATATAAATAAATAAAATAAAAAAACACACCGGATACAGATAAAAGATAATAAAAGCTTTGTTTATTATCAAAAATGTTCCAAACACCCAAAGTTTTAATAATCACATCATAAAACGTCAATTTTTTTCATAACTTAAAATAACGTTTAAATATTAATCATGAAAAATTGACAACTGAGCAAAAAACCAAAACTGTACTGAAATTTACTTGGATTTAAACCATGATGACATTTTTATCATAAAAATATAAAATATGTACTATTATATTATTAAAGTCGATATGTATGTATGTGGTAGAAAAGCTACGATATATTGAGATAATACCTTCATATTGATTAAAAAAAATAAGACCACTTCCCCTTCTTCAATTTTAGTACCCACACGTCTAATTTACCGACTTTCCCCGTGTCAATCCTTAACATGTGACGCTGTTTCCGTCGGATATTGTTTTTGCTTTGTTTTTTTTTTTTTGCTTTTCACCCTGCCCGGTTATTTGTTCGACCGAAGCTCGTTCGTGAGATTAATTATCCAGATGCGGGGCAAGCGAGGTGTGATAAATGACGGAGAAAAGGGGGAAAAAGGATGACGTCCAGAATGGCAAATAAATAACTTCGAGACACCGAAACATCTCGTCTCAAAATAATGAGAGCTTTTCAGAGTCGCACCTGGAAAACTCAGGGGGAAAGAAAACCGCACGCCGCGAGGTCAAGGGCGATGCTCGGAAAAGCTATTTAAATAAATACGCTTTGGAGGGAAACGAACAAAAAAATATACACGCCGATTTTGCGTAACGCTTATGAATTTCGTATTTGAAAATGTTCACAAATGTGGTTATAAGCTAGCGAGCGCGGGCTTTCGAATAACCAATTTAATTTTGGAAACTTTGTTCGGTAACGAGCCGAGCGCCTCGTATCGAATAGGCCCGTTTTATATTCACTCTCGGCAGGTATGGAAATTAAAAAAAAAAAAGAAACAAAACAGAGACGTGCAAAAAAAGGAAATCATATTGTTTTTTTTGTTCTGTTTGTTACGTACAAAAGCAACGGCGGTAGGAAAGGATTAAACAAACAAATAAATATGGGAGAAAACGCGAACGTAATTTAATCTCCGATCGTTTCGTTGGGGGCTTTTGTATCGAATTTTGTTTATGCTTGTCGAATTCATACGATGAATATATGTATCTTGTAATGAGAATCAACTCCTCATTTAACGCTCTTTAAAATAGAAAATAATTTTTGTACATTTGAAATTGAATCTAATATTGTCTAAAAAGACACATTCACTAACTATTATCTTAATAAGGAATTGTTTCTCAATGTATCCATGTGTTTCCACATTAAATTCCCTACACTTACATCTCCTATTTTTATTATAAATACTAAGCAATTACTTTGGGTTAATAGTGTGAGAGACCTTGGCATTTTACTGGATACTAAATTATCTTTCCGTTTCCATATTGATTTTATAATAAGAATTTGGGTTTCGTTTTTAGATTATCCAAGCCCTTTAAATCCCATAGTACTATTGCCTTGATTTATGATTAATTTGTATAAAGTCATCTGAAATTTTCTTTTACTATTTGGAATCCTTTCCATCGCGTTCCATCTAGTAATTTAGAACGCATAAATAAAAAATTCTACTTTTAGTGAAATTTCAAATTTATTCACAATGAGCCTCTTGTTTCCTTGCAATATAGGAGAAAAATAATGATTTACGTTTTTTGTTTAAGCTTTTGAATTAATTAATTGATAGTTCAATTAATTAATTAATAGAAATCAGATCCTTTCGTAATTCTGCATTATTTCAAATTAATCCCTGTTCTTCCAACAATTCATGTAATTCCTTTTTAAGTAGATCTTTCTCTTCTTTTAACAATATTCCCAGACGTATTGATCATTTTCTTGCTTTAAATTTATGTTGTTTGCTCATCTCTCTCAGTTATACAATGCTTTTCTTCTTCGTTTTTATTTAATTTTTTTTCTTGATTGTCATTAATCTTTAAAAAGTTTTTTGTTTTCAATGTTTTAATAAATAAATAAATCTTTAATGACGATTGCACGATAGTCGAAATGAAAATGACACAAATCAATACACATACATATACAAGTATAACTACGTATTCAATATAATGGAGCTATAGTAATTATAATAATGACTACGTACACACTATAATGGATTTATAATGGTCATAATAGTTTTAATAATTTCTCTCAATAAAATACTTGCTAAGCATTATATACAATGGATAATTTTGAACTTTTTAACGATTTTAGGGTGGGGTCTGTAGCTTTTGACCGATTCTAAAAGGAAATGTAAAAGTGCGACTTTATATAAACTACATATATATTATATACATATATACAAATTAATGTACATGTACATATATACATACATAGTCACAAACTCGATTATCGTTGTTATGTAAAAAAATATAAATATATACGCCTTAGTGTAATTAATAAAATATTGCAGTAAGTTAATATAAAATACCTATTTTTTAAATTTTACGTAACATAAACGCGAAACTAATTACCGTACGTTCATAGCTTTAACAAGGTTCATATAGTTTTGTAAGTTAAAACATTGAGTTGGTCCCTAAACTAATTTGCAGCGGAAAAATATATCATTATTTTTAATAGCCTCTTCTTAATTCAGAATCGATTTTTTCGCCTGACGAAGTTTGAGTTCTTATCCGATAGTTTTCAAACTTTGCCATTTTGCTCAGTTTGGCCGTCAATATAAGTGGAAATGACGTCCACCATTACGATCGTGAAAAATAATCGTAATAAACACGTTCGAAAATACTCTGTCATATTTCTTGGTGACGTCTATCGTCCATATTGATCGTCATAGCCTCTTCTTACTTTATATTCCTATTCGCCACCATCTCGCTATGTCAGATTTTAATTGCTTAAACGCCTATAAATTTTTCTTTTTTTCACTATACATACATATATTTTATAAAATTTGCTTTATACGTTCTCATTATCTCTCATATATATTTTAGTTCACTCATAATGTTGTAAATATTGATTGTAAAAAGTAAAATGTATGTAGACACTTCGAGCGTGGCCATTCAGGTTTTTTAACTATTCGTTGATTATTATCCAATATACATTTTTGAGTAATGAAAAAATGAACTAATCAAATTTGTACCCCATATAACTCAGTTTTAGAACCCAACAACGAAGTGCACTTACTTTGTACCATCATCAGATATCTAAATCAAACCCTAACTGCACTACATCTCCGAGGAGGCAGACTTCATCTCAAAGTCCCAAGCTTTATTATAAAGCTCATTGTGTGCAAACAAAGAGGCCGAGCATTATATCCGTGAAAGATAACGCTCGTACAAAGTGGCTCATCGACAGGCGTTTTGCGGTTTAACAATGGTCACAGAAACCCACGTCATCCGGAGACAATACGTCTGCGAATTCACCAGCAGCTCGTTAGGGCGACAATGCGTCCAGGTGGGATCGGTAGAAACACACACACACATATATACATATCATATTATATATTGGTATGTAGTCACTACTAGATGGCTCACACGTGCCTAGCAGTAGGTACGAGTTAATTTAGGAACTGCTGTCGTCGTTCACACAAGTGCAAATCAATACTCGACGAGACACTGTAATTTTGCAGCCACGTATCTCATCGTCCTAGGTAGCATTGGTCCATTAAAATTGATATAACCATTGTTTTGTGTAATTCTGCAGTGTTGACTTACCGTTCAATTTCATTTAATCGTATTTTGTGTTTTTTTTTTTCATATGTATGTACATATTAGACGTACCTACACATATTTGTATATATTATATTACATATACAGTACACTCTCGATTATCTGGGGTAATGCTGGGGAGGGAGGGCGCGGATAATCCGAATCATCAAATTTTGACTTGGTTTCGAGTATAATAACACAATTTTAATACTCATTATTTATTAAGAAAAACGCTTATAGTCAAGCAGATGTGTGGCCGTTAGTACCTATAGTTAGTACTACTGTTGCCGAAATATAAAAAAAATCTAGTCAACCAGCCAGACGAAGCATTGAAATTGTCTACTAATCCTAATTTTTCATGGAAAAACTTGACTGTTTCCATACAAATTTGACCGCTAATTGGTATTCCTTCTGCTCATTTTTGATTTAACTAAATGAGTATAGTTGCAACCAAATTTTCGTATCTTGGCATTTTCATACTTTTTCGTTTCGAAGGACTTTCACAGAACTATCACAATCTCTTGCGAATGCCTCTAACTTATTTTTTTGTTTAACTATATTTCGAACAGGTATGTAAATATGAAATATTTTCGAGGCAATAGCAAAGAAAATAATTTCACACACAATGTATTATAATTGATAATAATTAAACATACGTATGTTCGAAAAAATCTGCTATGAATATACGCACTTGTTACTTCTTCGATGATCAAAAGCGACTGAAAAAATTGATGCGATAGTAAAATACATTTAAAAAGGGAACGAAAACATTTCTGTGTGACATCATTTGTTTCAAATAACACGCATGTTTACGCAATCAATCGGTGCGTCTCATTATCATATAAGAACAAAATTTAATTAATTTTAACAAAATAATTAATATTTTTCAAGCACGGATAATCCGCAAACCGGATAATCATGGGTACACTGTATATTTATATATACATAGTATACGTACATATACATATGTACATACACATATAAATAATCGATGGTCATTATTTATTAAGCAAGGAAGATCCTATTCCAATGTCCAATCAAAACCCTCTGTAATCCTTCATTATTTCACGTTAATTCCTGTCCTGCCAACTAATTCTATAATTAATTAAAAAATGGATCGATATAAGGGAGAATATTGCTAAGCGAAGAGCAATATCTTTGGCCAGGAAAGCTTTTTGGGATATATGTATATACCTGTTAATATATAAAAATATATCTACATATCTCTCCGCTTGACAATATTCTCCCACATATCGATTAATTTTGTTGTTCCTTTTATTGCTTTAAATTTCTATTATTTGGTCATTATTCTTAGTATCAAATACCTATATACATACATACATATATTCCATATCTTTCACTATTCAAAGCTTTTCTTCTTTGTTTTTTTTTTCTATTTTATCTCATTGCTATGATTTTTAGAAACTTTTTTGGTATCAACGTAATTATATGTAAGTTAAAATGTATCTGTTTTAAAAAATGTAAAACGTTTTACATATATATTTTTTTTATTTTTTATTTTTACATATATACCAGGAAGGCCTTACAGGAAAATCCCAATGCGCCTTCCTGGCCAATTACAAATACAAATGCAGCATTTTTTTATTATAAGTCGTTGAATTGCGAGACACTGAAAAAACTCGCAAATTAACGAGACATCTATGAATTGTACATAAATTTTTATTGTACATCCATCAAATTTCAAATAGTGGTGACATAGTAGGTAGGAAGGATTTTTAGCCATTTTTTTTTCCGGGAACCGTTTCAACAATGAAATCAGAGAAAATTGGCAAACTCTGATAGGAAACGATCAACCTGGAGTCACAAATCCAGGTCTGACCAACAGCATACTCTGAAAAATTCATTTTCATTCAGGGATAGAACCCGGCACCTTCTTGACGGTAAGCAGAAGCTTAACGTCCGAGCTATGCTGCTGGCTATATTGTTGATGTCCTATTTGAATAGGTTATAGGCCTTCATATATTTATATATTTTTTAATTAACTTTTAATTAGAACGATAAAATCATCAGATAATAAACGGTTATAAAACGGTCAGTGAAAATTCATAAACTTTTTAAACTTCCACAGGTAATTAATTGCAATAAATATTTTAATACTCAATTCAGTTATTGTTACTTTAAGATAATAAAAAGAATTTTGTTTATGCTTGTCGAATTCATACGATGAATATATGTATCTTGTAATGAGAATCAACTCCTCATTTAACGCTCTTTAAAATAGAAAATAATCTTTGTACATTTGAAATTGAGTCTAATATTGTCTAAAAAGACACATTCACTAACTATTATCTTAATAAGGAATTGTTCCTCAATGTATCCATGTGTTTCCACATTAAATTCCCTACACTTACATCTCCTATTTTTATTATAAATACTAAGCAATTACTTAGGGTTAATCGTGTGAGAAACCTTGGCATTTTACTGGATACCAAATTATCTTTCCGTTTCCAAATTGATTTTAATTAACAGGTAAATAATTGCAATAAATATTTTAATACTCAATACAGTTATTGTTACTTTAAGATAATAAAAATGTCACCTCCATATCTAAAATATATTATAGTATATTCTGAATATATATATACATATCTATATAAAGAGTGGTTTGTAGTTTCAGTAGCTTTCATGCTTCAAATAACAATAATATTTCTGGTTGAAAATTCGTTGATAATTATTTACAACCATGCTTTATATATTGCTAAATAAAAGCTTTTGTAACACATTGTTTATCTCCCGTAGTATAAATTCATCTCATAATCATGCTTCGTTAACGATATACGAGTAATTATACGAGTGTCTAAGTTCATACCGTTTTTCCCAAAATAACATTCGACTATCCTTATCCACATAGCTTTAATTATGTTTTGCTCAAGTTTTTTTACATCATATATATCGCTTAAAAGTTGTTTGTGCTGTATTAATTATTTTAAAATTCTGTATAAGAATTTTAATTAACTGAAAAACATAAAAAAAGATTATTTTACAAGAAAACGTTTCAGTAATGTATACATAACTACATGTTAAATAACAATGATCCGCAAAACTAAGTGGATCGATAGGGTATTACGCTTACAAAAACACTATTCATGCTTTTAAAAGCGGTATAACAAAATTGTATTTGCAGTAGGTATCGCCTTTTGCGATATCGCGCACAATCGAAAACATATCTCCGAGTGGGTACGTGTCAAGTTCGATTGAAACGTAAGATAAACGTATAAGAAACGATTCAGATATGTGTACTTATTGAACTCTGTATACATTTTTATACGCCCATACATTGGGCCTTGCGAAAAAGCGACGATATCAATTTTGTATTTTTTTTTATTGTGAAAAACAACCAAGAGAGAATGTGTCGTATAAATATTATGGAAATAATAAATTTTCACACTGCTAAGGAATGTATGCGCGCGTGTGGCTAAAGGGGATTTTTCCCCGCTGGATCGAGCTTTTCCGCGACAAAAAAAAAAGAAAACGGTAAGAATCGCGACGATAACGCGATGACTTCCGGATTTTCACATTCCGAAGAAAAATCCCTCTTCGTGAGGTAGTAGCGAAAAAAAACCTTTTCTGGATTCATAATCTGGTGTTACGGTAAGGCTCACAATGTAACAATGTCGTGTCGCCAATTGTGACCCACTTTTTTCCTTAAAAAAAAATAAAAAGGTCTTCCAAGTTTGACTTCATCTTTTCACCTGCTAAACGATTTATTTCAATTCTAAAGAAAATAAGTTTAAACTAAATTCAAAAGATAGTGAGTTTAACATTAAAGTGAAAAAATGGTGTATAGAATATCAACCTGTCATTCAACGGTCTTTTTACATACTATATACTATTAATCAATACAATATTTAATGTCCTGAATCATATATGTATGTGTTTGTAGAGAAAAAAACCGGTTTGCATATGCAGACTGTAAAGTTTAACCAATAAATTATGTGTGTAACTATTCTTCATTTAATCTATAGTATCGATGTTACATTTTAAAAAGAAAATTTATAAAATTTTACTGTGCAAAACCTTCATTGAGACGACTGTTTTTGAATCTAAATTGTACATACATATACGTACATACATATATACTCTGTAGAGACACAATCTGCTTTAAGTCATCGACTTTACAGAGTTTTTAATTAATATTATGTATTAGATGTATTATGAGCCTTTAAAAATTGAAAATAGGTTTTTGAGCTATTTTTCCTATTATGCTGAACATTAACATTAGAATAATATAATTACATTGATTATGATTACTAACAAAATTAAACTAAAATTGTAAAATGGAAAATGATCAGAAGATTAGTAGCTATTAAAATAGATATAAGATGTATTGTAAGCATAATTTGGTAATAATAAAAAGCATTTAAAAATCACAATCAAATACACTACAAATACTACTACTTTTTTGACGTTGCTTCCAAAAAATATGAACTAAGATGGTTTTACAATTTTAATTTTATATTTTCGTCTTCTAAATGCGATTTATTATATTTAAATTCTAAGGAAAATAATACAAATCTTGACTCACAAGATAGTGAATTTATTATGTAAGGGAATTTCGTCGAAATCGTTTGGTGATGAATAAATAACGAGACTGGAGACGAGGTGAGCAACAGGGCCTTTATTAAATACAATTTTAATAGGCGATGTGCGAGTGGAAAACGTAACCCGGAACCGCCGTGTGGCTGCGAGCTTATCCGGAGGAAGCTTTCCAGGGTCGAGCTTTCGGGATTTACATTCTGCCTCTTACACCTGTCCGGTGAGCTTTAATTCAGGAAAAGCGTGCAGGTGAAAGCCCCGACAATAACCCGTTGCGATACGGGAATTATCGTTGCGCCGGGCTTAATTTTCCGACGAGCTTTGTGGGGGAAAGCTTTCCAAATTCAATTTTCACCCGTTTAATCGGCGATGCTCACGTCGCTACTACGTACCTACGCTTTAACCTTTTCCCCGAGATGAAATTTAACATTGTTAGTTAATATCGATATCGATCGCAAGCTTCATTTCCTCTGACGTATAAAAAACTTTATTTTTCTTCATAATAATATCGCATCCTTTTTGAGTTGAGTTATTAATTCAGTATTGTTTTGTTTTTCATATTGTAACAGAGCTCAATGGTTACATTTAAATATAATATCAGAAATTTTTTGAAAATACATCGTCTGTACATGTATATGATAATGTTAGAATATGTAACAGTAAATGTCAAATCGCGTATCTATTAAATTTCAAAACCTCCAAAGCTCTAATTAAATGTTAAGTACTGCTTACTTATATATACCTATACTTACTTACTTACATAAGAAAAATGTGTAGTTTATTATTTGACTACACATTAAATTTATCATTTAATATATAATCTGAGATTTCAAGCAGTACTATAGGTTTTTGAAATACTCTTGGGCGTTCAAAATTTAATATCACTACTTTGAAGTGAGTTTCTTTTGTGAAAAAACTCATTTAATTTAATTCAACATTTTTCATTCAATTCAATAATAATAATACATGTCCTTACATACATATGTGTATTAAGCTTTCGTTCATACCGAGTTCAAATGCTGTTTAAGTTGAAATTTTAAACGCATATTCATTTGTCATAATGGGAAACGCTTAGAACGCTTCTACTGTGAAAACAAAACTAAAATCAATAAAACATATAATTATTTAAGTGCCGTTTTCTTGAAAATATTTTTGAAAATTCGTAGAAAACAGACACGTTAAAAACGTTAACAAAGAGCGAAAATTCCAATATACGCTCTGGCATTTCATTATCTCCGACCAATTTTTCTTTTAATTATCCGTAAAATTTTAAATGAACGATTTTTATACATTTCCTCTTATATGTATGTACATACGTACTGCCTATAAAATGAAAACGTATAAAAATGTAAAGCAGCATTAA
Organism: Arctopsyche grandis; assembly: GCF_051622035.1. Classification (NCBI taxonomy): domain Eukaryota; kingdom Metazoa; phylum Arthropoda; class Insecta; order Trichoptera; family Hydropsychidae; genus Arctopsyche; species Arctopsyche grandis. The sequence goes on from NC_135359.1 coordinate 29,916,385, forward strand.
TTTCGGTTACTGAGTGGGAAAGTTTAGTTGGGACAAGTTTTTAGCTCTTAATTCTCTTCTCCAACGAGCGTATAAATCGGATTACCATAATGATGAGTTTTCAAACTTGTGTGTTCACTAAAATTTTAATGTAGTTTTTAAACACAGCCGAATCTAAAATATACATTAAATTAATTGGGTCGTACGAATACGAATATTTTGGTATTTACAAACGTATATATGTATGTAGGTAGACAGATTACACTACATATGTTAGTTTTGTGACGGATGTGTTTCAAAGTATAATATAGAGTTTCTCCATGTATTCGTACAAAATCATACCATTGGATACCTCTGAGACATCTCTATAGAGAATGAAGAAAATTGGACCGTGAGAAATTCTATCGGCAATACATAAATCGTGTCAACTTACAAAGGACATTTAATTCCCTTTGGAAAGTCAATACAACCGTTAATAATGATACGTTTCAGTGTTAGGAAAAGTTCAAGGGGAAAAAAATTTAACCAATGATTTTTATAGTATCGTAGAACTAATTTTCTTGTTTGGAATTTGGAAGTGAAACGTTGCGCTACAATTTTAAATAAAAAAATTCAAAAGGAATTTTACGCTTTTTCCTCATTTTACGACGCTTCAGAATATTGCGAGATAGAGTGCCAAAGCCGTCGAAAGGGGTGAGCTTATTTTTTTTATTCCTAAATTAATGGTTGTGACCGTGCTTTATTCTTCGAAATTTTCTCGATTTAAATCGTAAAAAAGGGCGCTAGAACGATAAAAACGCGCAGACGTTCAACAATAAACCAAGTAAACATTTTTCTTTCTTTCATTTTTATTTATTTATTTTAACTCGAATACACTCTCACATCTATCGCATTTCCCTTTTCAGTGGGTTTCCACGTGCTTCATTCATACCCTTTATATACACATATATTTTTTTATTTTATTTACGATTCTTTTACGAACAAAATGAGTACTCAACGCAATATGGCATACAAACGAACATAAACTTACACAAAGATATAACAAAAAAAAAAAAAAAACGAAATATGCGTTCAATTCATTTCCAATAATATAAAAATATCATTTTCAATCTAAAATATTATAAATACAAATGTCAGATCAATGACACTTAAGACTCTCTTGTTTTATTAAATACGAAGCAAGCTGTATAAGCTATTTCATTTGATGAATGAAAATCGACAGGTGCCGCTCTCAAAGTATTAATTATAATTTTTAAGACGTTCATCAAAGTAATAAATTGAATTATCTTCTTAAAAAAGCGTTGAAAAGAAAATTAACCAACATTTTACATTTCGATCATACATATAATATTTTCATTTAAATTGAATATTAGATTATAAATATAATGTTTAATTTACCTTATCGTGTAGATTGATGTATTTCTATTGTTTGTTTGATTGTTTTGACACGATACTTATATGGTCAGAAACTTTCTCGATGAATCGAATAATAAATTTACTAAAAACTGAGTCGACAAGATTTGAAATTGAGTTGGAATGTGCACTGCGAGTGTCCACTGTGAGTTTTGGATTTTCCGACGAGGTGCCAAAGCGGTTTTCCGCGCGATTTTCCCGGACGCGAGCTTTCCCGGCGCCAGCTGCCGACAGACTGACCGAGGCGTCGCAACGCCAGAGTCTAGGCGCCAATAAATAAAAGCTCCGACCACCATCAGTTCAATTCCGGAGCGCCAAAATAAAAGCTTACTGGCAATACCTTTGTTCAATGTTAAAACAAACGATCATAGCCGATATGTATGAGCTATGTACATACAGAAAGAAATTTCTATATTTCTATCTACAATATATGGCGTATGGATTTGCTTACAGCTATTTTTCAAAATAGCACTATTTTTGTACGTAAATTTTATTCTATTTTATTTTTACATACATATATACCAGGAAAGCCTGACAGGTTTTTACTTGACAGGATATTACTTAAAGGCTTGGTCCGCCTTTACATATATCATTACATACGTACTTACGCGGTAAGCTTTTAAGTAATATATTGAATTATGTACATTAGTTTATTCCGGCATCATTATTTTTATTGAATTCTTATTCTTGAAATCCCACAAATTTTATATATTTGTTATTGAAATATGTTTTTATATGAATTATATAAAATTTATTTATATATATGTACATATATAGAATTGAATTTTTGTCTGTCTGTCTGTCTCGAATAGGCTCCTAAACTACTGAACCGATTACAATGGAACTTTCAGGATTTGTTGTATGCATGCCTGGGAAGATTACTATGAAAAAAAAATGAGAAAAAACCTCTTAATAATAATATTCGTAATTATGATTTTATCGACGCCGAAGTATGAAGTGCCAGTGTGTAGTCAAGGAAAGTTTACGTTGGTAACCGACTTGCGCGCACGCATGCCAACGTACAAATACATTACGTACCACTCATATCAACCAGATATTACGTACCACTCATAAAAATCCTACATATGTATACATATCAATGTTTGTATACATATCAATGTTTGCATACATATCAATGTCTGTCACGTATGCGTTCCTATACTTTACTATAATTTAATTTGATTATTAAGTATTAATTTGAAACTGAAACATTCACTTATTGAAAGCATCGAGAAACGGGAACGGGAACGGGAATTGCCTACGTTATTGTACGATGGAACGATTGAACTTTCAGGATTTATTATATGTATGTCCGGGAGCTTACTGTGAAAAAAAATCAGCCAAAAACAGGAATGGAAACGGGAATAACGGGAATGAGTGGCATTGCAACGCAATAATTTTAAATGTTTTCGCGTCGCGACATGCGTTGTTAGGGTAAAATAAACAAATAATCGAATAATTTCAAATGTGTTCGCTGCTTGCGTTTTTCCGACAAATGGGAACGAGAACGAGAACAGGAATTAAGATATTTGTGACAGCGGGTAGAACAATTTTTGCCAATTTAAGGAACTGTTTCAACAATAAAAATCAGATAAATGGGCTAACTCTGATAAGAAACGATCGGCTTGGAGTCACAAATAAACAAGTCTCACCAGCAGTATTAAAGATTAGCACAGGATGGAACCCAATAATCTCTCGGTAACCCAGTAACCACCGAGCCAAACTACTGATAAATAATTAAGAGCAAGGATTCCCAACCTACATATTTACATGCATTTATTTTTAATTTATACCAGGAAGGTCTAACAGGTAACACTAATGCACCTTTCTTGCCAGAAACATTGTACATTTGATACAAGTATACAAAGTAAATATATATCAATTAACTTTCACAGAGACATCTATGGTCAAAATTGTAAATTTGCAGTATTTTATACAATTCAGCAAAATTCGAGATTGCTGAAAATTCGACATTTGCGAGAAGAATGCCTATTTGTTGAAACCGTTTCAATGAAAATCAGATAAATTGGCAAAATATGATAGGAAACGATCAAACTGGAGTCACAAATCCATCGTCTGGCCAGCAGAATATAGTGGGAGTCGAACCCGTGACCACTTTGTTCGAAGCATACATATTTGCCAACCACCAATCCACGCTGCTGGTTATGTACAATTATACATACACATTACATATGTATCTTATGTAATGTGTATGTATAATATCTATGTAATGTGATTGCGAATATTTCCCGTAAGACTGTATGTAACTTTCTTAGATATAAGTAATGATTTTTATTATACATATGTATGTAGTATATATTAAATATTTATACATTTCATTTTTCTATGTACACATAAAAACCAATATTCTCTATTACATTAAAATTAAAATAAGGTAGTACTATAAGTATATTTACTAACGAAAAAAAATGTAAAAAATAACCAGTAGATCATTAGCTATTTAAATAGATATAAGATGTATTGTGAACATTATTTAGTAATAATAAAAAAGATTTAAAAGTTTAAAAATCAAACATTTGCTATAAATTTGCAGTGTATGTATGTATATTGTTTTATTCGTTGCATCTCATTCCAACATTTTATACACATGTAATATTTGGTCATTATTCTTAGCTAAATCCATATCCTATATCGACTACTTTTCAATGTTTTTCTTCTCTGTTTTTATTTTATTTCATTGTGGAAAATTATTTTTAGCAACTTTTTTCTCATCAATATTATGTTATGTTCGATGTAATGTTGGTTATTTCTGTTTTTAAAAAAATATATAAACAACTCCTATTCCATTATTGTATTACAAAAATATATTAAAGAACGTACACTTATATATTATAAAAGAAAGTTATATTGATAACATATTTACAATATTTAATTTTATGTTCAAATTGTGAAAGCTATACATATATGTATGTATGTATATATTTTTTTAAACTTTTTAGTCTTTTTATTAAGATCATGAATACGATGGTGAAATTAATTAAAATTTAAGCTCTGCAAAATGGTAAACAGCTTTGTATATGTACTTAATATAAAATAGTATTTCAATACAACATTTCCAAACTTCACCGATTTCAATGGGATAATTTTTTGTTGAGAAAGTTCTCATTGTTTAAACAGCGATACGATACTTTTGAAAGTAATGCGATGCGATCCAAACAGAAGAATTAGGATTATAAAATAAAATCGAACTTCTTCCGTACGATATTTTCATCGCATTTCCAAATATTATTCGTTCCGCAAAGTTTTAATTACTCAAATTACTTATTTCATTTTTGTGCGGGTTCGTTATTGTAATTCAATCTCGATCGAAAATTTCATCGGCGAAATTTTCATTCGCTGAACAATTTAAATTTAGATCATAAATCAAAATTATGCACGGCGGTAAATAATGGAAAACACAATAAAGTATTGTTACGGCACGAGATCTAATTACGCGATTAAGTATCATCGTATAGATATGCCCATTCGAAAATATTACATACGTATACATACAATACCCATCTCGCTGACATATTATTTATTAAGAAATACAATGTAGATTTTCTGTTGGTGATATTTTCCAGAATTTTCCCGTTGTAAGGGTTGCGATACGATGTATACGGTGTGTTCTTCGTCGTACGCTTTTCTCCATTGGCTTTTTAAGCCATCAGACCCATTTTCCTCTTGCACAATACACCTTTATGATTGTACACCATTAGCATAACCGGCGTGTTTTCAACTTTCGACCCTCCCAACTGGAGTTTACCGAAAGAAATTTTGATTGTGTCGACAAAACTCCCCGACATCTCGGAATTCGGAATTCCAAAGTGGAATTGTGTAGAATGAACCGTAATGTAACGCTTTTGGAAAGCTCATTCTTTACCAAACCAATACAGTAATATCATATACATACATATATATCCTATACTACGATTATAATCTGTGAGGATGTTTTATAATGATTTTATTTTAAACATTCGCGTGCTGAGGTCTTCGAACGTCCAAGTTTTACAAACAAACTTTCAAATCAATGTAGCACTATTTCATTCGTGTATTCATCAAAAACTGCATGCCATTCTCTTTTGTTTTTTATTTTATTTCCATGTTGTTTTATTTTTAGAAACTTTATTGGTATCAATAATATGTTGTGTACGTGATAATGCTGTATGATTCTGCAAAATAAATAAATAAAATCTAAGAAAGTATCATATCTTAGAAGGTAACAAGAAAGAAAATACATTTATTTTTCTTTGTATTTGACATATTTCAAATATAATATAATATTACATATAATTGAACCTACCAACATTTGTACTTATTCTTATATGAAAAATTCAAATGTATTACAAGCTTTTGTATAAGTTAGCATATATTTATTAAAATAAGTAACTAAAAACATACTTACAAAAAATGTTTTTCTAATACTTCTACTCAGTGATTAGAGAAGTTATTTAATCTTCACATACTATACATACATACATAGTTATTTAATCTTCTGAACTTAAGTCACTTTCTTATAACGAAAGATTGAAAAAAAATGAATCTTACTACAATGGAGACGAGAAGAATAAGAGGCGACTTAATCGAAGTCTTTAAAATACTAAATGATCATTATAAATGCCATATGTCCAATCTTTTTACATTCAACGAAAACACTCACCTCAGAGGTCACTCGCCTAGACCCCAAAAAGAAAAATTTAATAAATTGATCAGATATTCCTTCTTTTCAAACAGAGTGGTTTCATTTTGGAATAGTCTTCCAAATGAAATTGTAATTTCCGATAACATTAATATTTTTAAGAATAAGCTTAATGCATTTCTGTAATTTCTGTAATTCTTCTTTCCCAATATCTTATTTCCCAATTTCTTATTTTCGTTTCTTGTTTACTTTTTTCTCTCTTATTTTTATTTTAATATTACCTTCAAGTATTTTACTTTTTTGTATTTTAATTTTTTTCTCATTTAATTTTCATATAAATATGTATAAATCAAACTCCTTGGGTCTATCGGCTTTGCCACCTCCTTCGAGTATATTAAATAGATAAATACTAGTCTTAGTATATGCTGTAAATGGCCATATTTCGTTTCAAGGTAGTTAAATGGTTAATGAATGTTTGTGTCAAAAGGCAAAGTTCAACTTCATATTTTCTATAAAAAAGTTCATACGTTCAAAATATTTTCACGCCATGTGCAGATGTATGTACGACCTGACGAATATTCTACTGAAGCCTTGAAATGCAAAAAATAATAAAAAAGACTCATACAAATACATTGCGTCGCGTTATTCGAGGTTGATCAGAGCCAAATTGTCCCGTTTTTCCCAGCTTTAATGTGAAAAAAATTTCATCGGAAAATTTGCGTCGGACACCGAGCAAAAACTGCTCGTAATATTTCAATCGGCCGTGTAAATGAAAAATCGTCGAAGCGAGGAAGCGTCACAATGCGTTGCGACGCCTCGAAAAAAAGAAAAACAGCACGAAACAAAAATGCCAAAATACGGCCGTTGGGAATGCGGGAAAACTCGTGGAGAGGAATTTTCCAAAGCCGCACCTGCAAATGGAAAAATCGACAGCAACTTTACACGCGCCTCGGAAAATCGCATACAATATAAAATATACAATTATATATTGCATGCTATTTATGTATATGTAGAGCCAGTGCCAATAAGAATCGCACTACCCCTCCTCACAGCCCCGCTCCTCTCCATCCCCACTCCGATACCGAACTCGCACTCACACGCCCTTCCTGCAATCCCGCAACCCCAATCCTGTTTCCCACTGTCCTTATAAGCAAACACATTATAATATCTTATACACCTTATAAGCAAACACATTATAATAGCAGCCAACACTTATTTATTTAAGGTTCGGTTAGGTTAGGTTAAGTTAGGGTTTTGTTTTATTTATTTAAAGTTTGGTAAGAATAGGTGAGGTTAAGTAAGGGTTGGTTTTATTTATTTCAGATTAGGTGTTTAGGGTTGGTAGTACGTTGTAATTCGAATTACAAAATCACTGACACTGAGCAGTGAATTTGTAATTCAATTGTAATATCCGTACTCAATAAGTGAGTCAGTGAAATTATAATATTATGTAGGCCATTGTGGCGCATTAGGTTCTTCCTGTAATGCCATAATGGTCAAAAAAACTTTCAATAAATAAATAATCTGAATCGTGAAATTATAATTTCACTGGCAATTACAGTTTCACTGTAACATATGTACATATATATCATAACAAATTTTCCAACTTGCCCAAGTTAAAAACTGCGTATTTAATAGAATCTCTACCGTTTAATTTCGACGCGGAAAATTTTGTTTCTGAATATAAAAGTTGTTGGACTTATCGCAAAATATATGAGCCATAAAAGCCTTTTTTTTCCCTAAGCACTTTTCAAAGTCTCCATCCCACTAAGATACGCGTTGAATTATGGTTGAAAGTTTCTAGTTTTTCGAAGCTTATATCTTGTGACGAAATTTTAGCAGGCGATCATTCAGTTAGTAGACCTTCCATTACTTGATGAATGTTTTTATTACAATATTTTAATAATAAAATCAGAAAATGGGAAAATTTCTGTACAATACCCAAGCTTTCATATTAGTTGAAACATGTTCAACATATAGGATTATATACACCTGAAGTAATACGTTGTCGAGGGCTTTGTATGTCTTATATATTTTCAGGGCCTATCATAATACATATTATACATCTATTATATAGGTATTTAAAAGTCAAATGCTATTATATAATATATGTATGTACATACATATATACATTCTATCAAAACTTTCAGTAGAACTAACATGGTTGAAACTGTCTTAAATACATTATATATGTACATGTACTCTTGTAATGGATCCTTTTGTTGTATTTGAATATTAATGAGACCGTGTCCAGTATAGCGTTATCAGTAGAAGAGAGTTCCGAGCATGAAATCTTCACATCATTTTGCATAATTATTCAATAGAATATCATTCGAATAAACACGTATGGGCTGTACATACATACATCCATGTACATATATGGTGTGGTATAATGTTGGTTTATATGAACTACCCGTACCACTTTATCTGTGCAAGGCATGCAAGAATTCGACCCGCGTGTACTTGCAAATGACCCGTATCTCTCACCCCCGCAATTTAACCCTCCTCAGCCTCCATGCCCCCGGTCATAAAATCAATAATAACCGTTAATTTTCCTTATCATTGGATTCCGCTAATTTTTTTCCCTCCTGGATATGTTCAAGAGCGAGTCGAGCGGTCCCTATCGCCGATGATTATTAACCGGGAGGAATTTAATTTTATCTCAATTTCAATAAAACTTCACAGCCGACGGTAATCGTAAAGTTTATTCGGACATTTTAAGTACGATTTGGTTTAAAGAAATATATGAAAATATATGAATTTTGGGCTTTTGAACATTTATACACACATTTGAACATTTATAAACATGAACATTTATACACAGACAAAAAATACATTTAGGTATACACAATCATAAAAAACACTAAAAGTTTTTTAGAAACATACCTCTTCTATAATTTGTATATAAAATTATTTATTATAAATTTTGAATAAAAATACCAATAATTCTATTTTACTACCGCCATCTATGTTTAAAACTAAAAACTGGATAAACGTCAGGCACTTTTCAGAAATTCGAATTTCAAACGCGTCTGAAGCGATATTTTTCCCCCATCGTAATGGCGGAGGATACATTTACTTATATTGATGACTAAAATGAGCAATATGCCAAAGTATAAAAACGATCGGATAAGAGGCAATTTTTTTCCTGAATTGTAATCTAATTGAAGCTAAAAGGAGGTATGTAAAAAACATTAGCATTATAATATAATAATAGCAGATAAAGTAAAAATATCAAATCATAAAATACAAAGCAAGGAATGTTTTGCACCTATACCTGCCTGCACCAATATATAAGAACCAGCCGCAAATAGAAAACATCCCCAAATGAGACCCAAATGGAAGATTTCTCTCTTCCACTCATACATCACATTCAAAATGAAAATAATCATGAGAGCAAGCTACCCGAAAAATAAGTTATAATATTCTCCGATAACTAAATATGTGCAGACATACATATAGTATGTATGTATAGCTTCATTATTTATTTGATCAGTGATTTTTAATGCGTTTGATCACCTATTATATTCGTATATTAAATAATAAACGAAACAAATTATATTTTGTGGTCGAACAAAAATGTAAGCTTTAAATCACAATCGATGAGAAAATTTAAACGAAAATTGCTGATCGCTTTCATTAGAATAATCTTTGAAATTTTTTGAGTTTTAGCTTGATCGTTTTTTACCAATACATTGTCTGATAGCTCGAGGTCAATAAGCATATGTATGTATGTATGTATACTTTTTTCTTTAAATACATACGTAGATCCACCGAAAAGAATCAGACAAAAGTACATTCATGTTCTGAGATCATTAATTGGAAAACCTACATAGAGCTTTATTTATTCAAAAATATATTTGGTGCTTTTAAAGATAAAAACCGTATACCCAGAGGCACTTAGCAACAAAAAGAGGCAGAAAATATTTGAGAAAGGTATGCTATGTACATATGTATGTAGGTATATACAGCCCACGTACTTTCCGAAAGTCAGTATCGATGAAAATGTTCCGACATCAAAAGAAAGTTTAAAATTTCTTAAAAGTATTGAAAGAAAACCATAGTATAAATCAATGTTCTTCGAAATATTCTTATACAAAGCTGAAGCTATTTTAAAAATCGATTAAAAAAATTACAATGAAAAAAAAAACAATCTGAAAGCATTTGAAATAAAAAGACACACCTTACGACATTCACAAGTTCATGGAAAGTTTCTATGAAAATAAACTTGACTTGTCGAACGAAAAGAAAACTTATGAATGCAAAGCTTACTTACAATCAAATACGTGTATGTAAATTTAATCAATGGAACATCTTCCTTTGATTACATGTTTGCAACACAAATGTTAACACAGTCAGCCTCTGCATATAATGACATTGATACATAAATACGTTATCTCGACAAATGTAATGCGATAATTCCCCGTTTAATGGTAGTATCAACAGTGTATTTGAATACCAAGAATCATATACCACACTCGATCAAATCCAAATTGCCGAAGAATGGACCAAACTGCATCGCGAATATACAGAATAGGACTTGAAAATGAATACATTGTTCAATATAAGTAAATATAAATAATAAATACTCGCTTAAGGGCAATGTTACTCAGATAAGATCTGCTTCATTGTTTGCACATTATTAGACATATGTACATATGTAATCCGTAATTTTCAGCATAAGATTTTTTTGTAATGAAAATCCTCATATTTTATAATTGTTTTGGTCAAATAGAATAGAGCACAATTGAATAAATGTAACCTGCAAAACTCTTTGTGAGTTTTCCAATAAATTAACTCATAACATGTCCCATTGTACATATGTATGGTCTCTACTCTTGTCTGATTCAGTGTGAGCTCTTTCTGTAATACGTACGTTTATCGATCACAAGCTATCAAAGAATTGAAAGACACAATTCGAGATAAAATTCAACGAATTTTAAAAATTATGCTTACGAATCTTATGAACAATGTTCAAAAACCTCACCCGAGAAATATTGCCTTTTTACGATGAATTATTTTAGTCATCTTAAACACTCTTTTGGTTTTTTTTATTGAAATTCTGAAATGGTGAACACAACCGAATGGATGCAAATTTCATAATGGAGACACTGTTGGACTTTCACGTTTGAAGAAAAAGCTCCAGCAATCAAAGAGCTAAAGGCAGGTATCCAAGCTCAGATTAATAGAATTTTAATAACTATGTATGGTAAGGAAACAGACGGACAATTCAATGCGTGTTGAGTGAAGTGATGAAAAAAATGACTTTGTGGCACAACAATGATATTATACATACATATAAACAGCAGGGTGGACTAGTGGTAAGCATATTATGCTTTCAAGTTGGGTAGTCAAGGTTCAATTTCTACTAGTAGATGTAGGCCAGACCTTGACTTTTGACCCCAGGTGGATTGTTTCCTTTCAGAGTTTGCCAATTTTTCTGATTTTCATTGAAATTGGTTCCTGTAAATTGGCATTTCCTTTCCAATCTCTAAGTTATTCAGTGTCTTCAAAGTTATTCAGCTCTTCTCAGAGGTTTGCCAATTTCTATAATAAAATACCGCAAAATTTTCTCCATAGATGTCACTGTGGATGATGTTTGTATAAATTCGCATGATTTTTATTTATTTATTGAAAAATCAACAGGCCTCAGATGTAGCATTCACAAAAACAAAGAATAAATATAACAAAATAACATCTGAGCCCAATTATAGATTTTTAAAAAATATATAATATATCTAGTACAATAGACAAACAAATGAGAAAGAAAAGAATACAAACTAAAATATAACTAAATAGGACAATGTATAATTAAACATAAAGTGATATAATATAAGTGGATGAACATAAAGTGATATAATATAATTAGACAAATAAATGGAAATAGAAATGGATCAATCAGTCAAGACTCTCCTGATGGCAGTCCTGAATTATTGATGTAAGGAAATACCAAATAGATCTACCTCATTCAGCTCACCGTTAAGCATACGATAAACACGCTGTAGATGGGAATATTTTAGGGAATTGTTTTGAAACGATTAAGTGAAAAGAGTGCAACGTGTCTAGAATACCTAACTGGGATCCTGAAACCAACCTTACTCACTAAATCAGAACAATCAAGGAAACCATTTAGGAGCTTAAAAAAGAGTGTAGCATAAGTGAGTCGTCGCCTGACAGAAAGATTGTTTAAGGATAAGATTTTTAAAATATCGGGAACAGTAGTATAGGCGTAGTTAGGAAAACGGCAGCGTAAGGACTTAATAAATTTTAGTTTGACTTTTTCAATACAATTGTATAAAAATGCTTGTATTAAATGTATTATTGTATTGTATCTGTATTAGTACACTCGACGCTTTGGAGCGATCTCTAAAGGCAATTGAATTAAAATAAAATATTTTGGCTTTATTTATTTCAAATTAAAGTATTCATTTACAAGACACTAATGGTCTGATTGTTTCCGCCCCACCCTGTAAATATTATTCTCAGAGGAATAGCGCTCGTTTTTGGCGCTTCCAACCGCTATGCCATCATAACGCGAACGCATATGCTAGCGTCGGATATTGAAACGGACTATACTGTATATTCAGGATGCGAGGCAAAAAAAGCCCGGTGTACCGGATTCATTGTTACGCCATAATATTTTCATATCTGCCGGAGTCGGTCATAAAACGCTCGTTATGGCGCAATAAAACCCGCACCGAGGGTGCGATTACTTATATTTATTGAATGTTTAATGCGGCCGCTCCACGCACCGCCACTGGCCGACGACTGATTAATGCTCGGAAAAACCGACGTGCGTATTTTCCTACCTCCCACACTTGCGCCTCCGCTTTTCCGCTCAAGTTTCCGTCGTCTCAAGGACAGTGGCTCGCGAGAAATTAGATTAGATCCTTTTCCACATCGGCGAGAGTCCGAATAGATTATGCTTTTTATTGACGACGTAATAATCTTGGTCGTCGCAAGAAAAAAGGATCATAGTTCAAATCCCCATACGCGGACTTTTTTATTTCATATTATTACGTAGCATTGACTTAGGTTGTAGATATGTATGTAAAAGTGGGAGGAGTGGCGAGGTTGAAATGGCAATGGGCAGGACACGTAGCCAGTCAATTGGACGGAAGATGGACGAGGCAGGTTCTCAAATGGTTCCCAAGAGAATATAGAAAGAACTTAGTTATTCCACAAGAGTGTTGGACCGACGAAATTAGAAAAATGAGTGGAAATAGATGGATAAACATCTGAATAGGGACAAAAGAAGCATGTTGAAGTGGGTGCGTAGCATCGATAATGATGATATTGAACTGAATTTTATAATTTTCAAATTTAAATTAATACACGAATGAACATTTTATTTTCAATTCCATATTAATAAATAGCAATCCTAATTACAGATAGTTTTGAAATCATGAGTTTTACGTTTCCGAAATTGATTGATAGTTATTTAAAATGACTCGAGCACAATTTTATTTTAAATCAGATTACTTCATCTATTGATATATCGTATTTTTTTTTTGATTTTTATTATTACTAAATTACATTCACAATACATCTTATATATATTTTAATAGCTATTGATCTACTGATCATTTTCTATTTTACAATTTTATTTTATTTAATTAATTAGTAATTATAGTATTTTATTATTCTAATGTTAATGTACAGCACAATAGGAAAATATTTTATATTATTTAACTGATCACTTATTTAATTATTTACTGATCGAAAAATTGTTATTTACTGATCGAAAAATGAATATTTACTGATCATTTATATTATTTAATAAATTGCTGATCATTAATCTTAATTTTTAACTGATCATTTTAGTTATTTGAACCCACCAAATAATTATTTGCCTTATACACCCAGCGCAAAACGAAGCTTATCAGTCACAAATTTTACCGGAATGGCCCATTTTTCGCCCTATTGAGTCTCACTTTCTGGCAATTTTGTTTTTATACTTTTACAGTTGTTTTCAGCATACCTCAACGTATTGTTGCCAAAAACTTTTAAAGTCAGTTTCCCCCAGACTTTCAAGTAGTGCGTGTCTTTTTTTAGTGTTGTGAGCGTTGAGCGTAAAATATGAATTTTTGTCGATCGCCGAGAAATCAAAAATTGTCACTTTCTGGGAGGAAAATTATTCTTTTGTGGAAATTTATCGACGAACGGGGACGTATTCTACCTACTATAACTATATTTTTTAAGAAGTATAAAAAAACAATGGACATAACACCTGTCGAAAGAGGAAAAATGGCAAAAAAACTGATTTCTCGAGACGAACGGATTTTAAAGAGAATTTCACTTCAAAATAGTTTCAAAACTGCGTCAAAAATTAGGTTTAAGTTCATTGAAGTTGGAAAAAACAGTAAACCTTAGAACAGTTCAATATAAACTAAATGAACTTGGTCTATTTTAACGGGCCGTGCAAAAAAAAACCCTCCTCACGAAGAAAATGAAGGATACTCGTCTTTGGTGGGCCAAAGAGAAGAAAAATTGGACAGTTCAAGATTGGGAGACAATTACTTTTACAGATGAATCCAAATTCAACCTGATTGGATCAGATGGGATGGCGCTAGTACGACGAAAATCAGGCGAACGCTATAAAGAATCGTGCTAAGCGCTGACTGTTTAACATTCGCCATGGTATGGTATTGGAGGCCATCACACGGTATAGTGTTCGGTCAATCATTAAACTAGATGGCATAGTCAACTCACAGGAGTATAAAAAAATCATCGACAAAAGCGTTATTCCTACATTAGAAGGCTTACCGGAAATGGTTAAGGATCTTGTTTTTCACGATGATTCAGCACCGGCGCATCGTTCAAAATTTGTTTAAAAGTTTGTCCGGAGTATTAAAATTGTTTTCACAGTTATTTTAATTATTTTTAATGCATTGGTATATCACCATTTAGTTGTTTTTTTAAAATCGATCAAGATAAAGATAGTTTAGGTATAAACTCCATTGAATGGCCAGGAAACAGCTCGGATCTAAATATAATCGAAAATATTTGAAGCAAAATAGGCAAAAAAATTAGAGATAAGAAACCAAAAACGATAAAATAATTAAAATACATTATTTATGATGTACGCTACAATGAAATTAGTGATGAATTATTAAAAAAATAATATGAATCACTACTTAAACGAATAAAGCTATTTATTAAAAACAAAGGGGGTCCCATTAAATATTAAAATAAAAAAACATTTTTATTTGTATCCCCTACTATTATTTGAAGTCCCCTTGATATGTTCAAAAACTTGAAAAATAAAAAAAAATCCGTTTTTATCGATTTTTTGATTTATGAAATCTACTACAGGTATAAAAAAAATGATAATTTTTACTCCAAATTTACAATGATTCCCCTCATAATGTTATCTATTGACGAAATCGCTATTTTTTTGCTGCATATTGATGAAGAGGAGTTGTAAAAAATAATACGAAAACTTTTATTTTAAATTCCTTTCCTAGTCTTTAAAAATATATAGTTATTTGCATGTGATGCAACTGATAAGCTTCGTTTTGCGCTGGGTGTATATATATTCATTTATATTTTGCAAAGATACAGACGAATTATTATATGTAGATACTCGTCTGTCTATAATCTTCTTACGTTATTAATAGTTTGCAAGTGAAGTATATACTTATTACATCTTACAAGAGGAATAATTCAGCAGAAACGAATAAAATCATTATAAACACTCCAAATGAAAGGCTTACAAAGCTCTCCAAGCCACTTGCAACAAAGGCAAATTATAATTGTTACTAGAAGCACTTCAGGCAACATCTGCTCGAAAGACTCGAGCTTTAGGCATGCAGCTTAAAGCTTTTTCAACATCGTATGCACGGCGAATAACGACCATTATACTTGTACGTTTAAAAAATGTTCCACGTACGAGTAGACGGGGTGGGGAGGGTGGGTTATTAAAGTGCAAAATCTCCATTTTCCACGAATACGTGTCTCGATTTCCGCGGAAAATGCACGAGCGACACTAATCCGCGACACTGCAATAAAGGCCGCGCCGTGCACCTGTTAACCGAATTTATACTTTAATTTCGCGATTCTCGAAATGCTAAAACCGCGAACGGCGAGGCTGGCGAAATTAACGTGGACCGTTTTCAAGCAAGCACCTTTCAGCGGTGCAACTTAAGCGTTTCTCTAGTGCGGACACATTAAGCCGAGATCTGCAACGCTGGCACAGAATAATAAATAATTTTCTTCGCCTGCTATGAATATGAAAACTGTTTCGCTTTTCATTATCGCCACGTATTGTTTCTAGGCGTGTAAAAAAATTGTGTAGCCGTTCCCGAGTGGAAAATTGCAAAGTGTTCTTTGGAAATGAAAACGCTTCGCAGTTGCCTAGGTGCTGGGATAATTATAATATGAAAATGGCAAATGTTTGATGATATATTCATTATGATGAACAGTTTTTAGTAATTCAAAAATAAAGCATGTATGTACATGCATATTTAGATCACAATACCGATGTAGAAGTTTGAAAATCTACATATTTAATGAATATTGTAATATACCGTATACAGTAAATGGATAACTTTATTGGTTTATAATTTTTTACATATAATGATTTTATTTGAGTTTTTCTGACGATACTAGGCATTGACGAGGTCTATAAAAAGTAAAAAAAAAAGATCAGAAGGCTTTGAACTCCATCAAAATTCGTCTACGGTCTGATTTAAAGTGCCATGTTTTGGTATACTAAAATTGATGATCTGAAGCTGAAATCAATGGATTTGCATACATATATTCATTTATTTATACTTATTTTCAAATGATGTTTAATATAAAATATAATAAAATACGAGAAATTAAATATTTTGTTACATGCTCTAAAAATTTACTACATTATGCATATAAAAAAAACATTTTTTTTTAAATTTAGATTGATTCCAAAAACTAGAAACTGTATAAATGTGATATTGAGTACATATCAATCAAAATATAATATTTCATTTATTCATAAATCTTAAAAAAATTACTATAAATTTATCAATAGCTGAGAAATATACATATATGTACTTGAAAAAGAATAATTTAATAAATAATAGAAATGATACCATGATAAAATTTTATTTCAATAATAAAGTTGTTATATTTTAACCTTACAAAATATACGAATATTATAAATTTAACAAAATTTTTACATTTAAGATATGCACATACATATATGTAATATCGACAATATCTTTGTAAGGATTCAAAATGAATACTTATAACAATTTTAAATTAATTTCAAACTATAATATTATATAAATATGTTATTACTTACTAACTTTCATCGAAATAGCTTTCAAGTGTTGTTTAGATTAAAACACTCCAGAATCCAAAACAAATAAATACGAATATATTTGATATAGATGTACTTGACTATAAATACGCATAGTTTGCCTTCTTGCGTGAACGTTGTCCATTTTATATTAAATTTCAACGGAAAACTTAAATCACATTTCGCAATTGCAAATATTTGCAGTGGATCGAGCGCTGCCCGAAATACTTCATTTAATAAAAAGTCACTTTGCGAAATACAGATTAAACCTTTTAAAACCATCCCGATAGACTTTTGAACGACACAGACTTGGTCTTTTCGAATAAAACAAACAAACTGTTCTCGGTTTGAATTGCCTTTGATGTTCAAAAGCAAATCACAACGATTGACCCCTTTCCGTCGCAAATAAATATACACTGAGAATATATTGAATAATTTCTAGAAATTTAATATTCATTCGCAATGATACATAAAAATATTCTATATACGTATCTAGGACAGCCAATTATATGGGGGAGGGGGGGGGGGGTATTTATTATATTAAATTCCGTATTTGCTTTCAGAAAACTGGCGAAAGATTTGAACGCGCGAACGAGTGGAGACAAAACCTTTACTCATAACGCCGAACGCCATTCCTTTATTCATGAGCATATATTTCTGTGTCATCGCGCTCTAATAAGGTCGCAAAATTTATATGTGCATATATGTACGTCTGGCACGGTGGCACAGTGGATTAAATATTCAATGAATTATCACGCCAAGATCAATCATTCAAAATATTTTAAAAATCATTAAGAAAACTTACAATAGAATATAATATCTAGGTATATGTATATGAGACTTATGTACACTAGTCATCGAATATTGGTAGAAGCACTTGTCAAAACAACTTTAAATTAGCCATTGACTTTTATACCAAACTAAGCATTTTTTTCGACTTACGCATATCAATCTAATTCCACACATACATATGCGCTAATGAGATCACATTCGTAAATTAAATCCTACTTTTGTATTGATGGCTTTAAAAGATTCTATGTAGTTTGTAGATATTTATTTACTTTAAAGTTCAATTACATAAGAAAACACATTTATAAATACATTTTAAAATAAACATTAATACATTTATACATATACATATATAAATACATTCATACATAAACATAAAAAACCATAGCATTTAATAATAACAGATAACGTAAAAATATCAAATATAAAATATAACATAACTTGCACCTAAAGCCACTTCCAATAAATAAGATATAAGTATCTTTTAAATAAGATATAAGTAAGATATGATGTTTTTAGGGTGTACATATTTACATATTTACATATATGCTATCAATCTATCATATATGATTGTAAATTAAAAAATGAATGAATCACAGAATAAAATAAAATGGAAATATATGGGGCAATGACTATTACTTTTACATTAAATCTACAAGCATACATATGAATAATTTATGTAATACTTCAAACAAAATTAATATTTTTGGTACTATAAAAATTAATTCAGATATTTTACCTTAAGATGAACATATATACATACATATAAAATGTAAATTTAGATGAATTTTTAAGACATGAATATAAATTTTTACGTTATTTTCTATTGGACCGTTATACATACGATATTTTTAATTACGTTTTATATCTTTTAAAACATGTATCTACGATAATACTTCAATATTTAGGTAATAAGCAGCACTACATTAAATTTATGGATATTTTATATAAATTCAAAATACCAAAACCGGATTCTGTCTTTGAGATGCTATTTTTTTTCTCGTCTACAGATTGTAGATGATTTTAAATTACATAAAATAAGTGAACCATCTAAAGCAGATTGTGTTTAGGTAATCTGTTTATACCTAAAGGGTATGACATTTTGTTGTAATCATCGAGACTCTTCACCCATGTGTTAGTATGGATATTAGTGATTCTGTCATATAATCTACTGGTTAGTTTGCTATCCTTAAAAAATTAAAGCTATTTACGTATTCCGTAAACGTTCAGTAAGAGTTTAATATTAGCTTAGCTGTATAAATGATATCTACTTACTTGGTTACCATATCAATTAGTCGAGGCAATAACAGTGAAATTTTGCAAAGTCTCAAATACAAATGCATTAAATTCGATACTGACGAATTCGACTGTAAAAATACATACATCTGACTGCAAATGAAAAGCATCATCATAAATTGTCATAGCCGACAAGGAAAATTTAGCACAAATTCATCCTCGCACATAAAATAAATAACAAAAGTTGGGCGTTTACGCGCGAAAATTTCATCGGCCGACGCATGTCGTTAAACCGACACACAAAAGATCAAATTTTAACCGCAAGATCACTTTTCTCCAGCGCGCAGGGATAAAAATCCCAGAAGCGGAACAAATGGAATTGTAAATCAATCTGTTTTTGTACAATAAATTAAGTTGGACCGATAACGGCCGCGCGGAAGAAGAGTACTTCACCGGAAGTAGATGCCCTGTAAGTAATTGGACTTTCAGCCGAAACGGAAGAGATTCTATGTGTTTTTTTTTCTTCTTCTTACTTCGCCGCTTTTCCGCCAAACCGCCAGGTTTTCCCGACCGGGTGTTTTCCCGCGATCGATAGCCGGCCCACGTACACAAATATTCACATTGTCGGTTTGATTAAACGGATACGGCCACATAAAGGGTTCTCTTCTCAGTGTAATATAATAGGCGTCGCTAAACGTACGTATTGCACACGGCACGTTTCGAAATGTATGTAAATTCAATTTTAATCGAGGTTCGGGGCTTCAATATACGCGAAATATTGACGAGATCGCGAATCACTCCACGTACGTATATAATACATGTATCGAAACGGCTTCGCGCTCGTTATTAACGTCTAAGACAATAAATATTCAACGAAGAATTTAATATGATACATTTTTAAGGGTGCAGCTTTTTAATATTAAATTTGTATGAATGTGTGTGTTGGAAAATTGTTGTTGGAGTGTTGTTTTCTTTTGATGTTGGCTCGACATACCGATATATACATATGTACATACATATGAATTCATAACAAAGCCGAGGAATTTCGGTTAATAACTGTATTGTGGCAGTCAAAAAGAATCGTCTCGATTATACAACAGAATACAATTATTTTTTTAACATCTGTAAATGGTCAAGTACTTAAAACGGAGATGAAGTTAATTAAAAAAAAGTTTGGCTCTAATTTAATCTGACACGTTTAATTGCAAACATTTGATTAAATTATTTATGGTAACGGGAATTAAAAAGAATCTGTCTTAAATAAAATTCTGCAATAGTACATAAGTATTACACAAAGATTTTAATATACGATTTAATATTTGAAAGGATGACTTTGATGTACATATGTATATCTCGTGGACTCATGACATTAAAAGACAAGCCGCTTTGAAAATTGCTATAAATCTGAGATCATTTCTCAAAAAAATTAAATATGTATTCTTTTATATATGTATGTATGTATGTAGAGCAAGAATCATACTTTTTAGAAACAATAATAAGTTGGCTTGGTGAATTACGTCAAAGCAATGCCAAAATGCATATAAAATTTTGTATGAAATCCTGTAAACGATTATAATCAGGTATTGAAATTTACCGTCAAATTTCATAAACTGGAAAACGGAAAATGATTTTTCCATCTACCGGTATACCAAAATTTTCCAGTAAATGAAAAAAAAAGTGGATTATATTACTGTGTGTGGTTACTTTTTCTAAAACGTTAACTTATGTAGATTAAATCGTAAATAACTAAAATAAATCTCAGGTGAATAATGTGATAGAAATACATTAATTTTTAATCAATCATATTTATTTATTTACCATTTGTTCATTATTAAAACATCCGTCTGATCGCATTAATTTCGATTTCGTTGGTCTGTGCTGTCAGTGAATTTATTTATTTGAAATTGCCACGTGTAATACTGAAAATAAACAAATTCCAGCCAACCTTATCCACAATAAGTCTTTGCATCTATTTTTAATTTAATTTAATGTATGTTTAACCTATACCAAGAAGGCCTATCAGGTAGCTCTAATGCGCTTTCTTGACCAGAAACATTGTAGACTTGATACAAGTATTTTACAAAGTAAATACATATCAATTAACTCCCACAGATATGTACATCTATGATGAAATTTGTAAATTTGCAGCATTTTTAAACAATTCAGTGAAATTCAGTAAATAGATATCAATTAACATTCACAAATACATAAATGGTCAGATTTGTAAATTTGCAACATTTTATACAATTCCGCGAAATTCTAGATTGCGGAAAACTCGAGATTTGCGAGAAAATGGTTAAGGTTGCAAATTTGTGGGAACCTTATCAATAAAAATCAGATGAATTGGCCAAGTCTGATAGGAAACGATCGACCTGGAGTCACAAATCCATGGCCAGCAGAAACCAGTGCTAACTCTATTATATTGTAATATTATGCAATAATATGTTTGTGCATATATGTACTTAATATGCGACAAATAATAATCCGATGGCAAAATTTTGCTGATACTTGTATTGCAATACCTAATTAATCTATAATAAATGCAATTATGTTAATTGCAATGATATAAAGTACAATGATATGATAAACGAAACTTATAGCAACTCTGATGCATTTATTTTTGCAATGAATCCTAAAGTGGAGTTTGCACGCTATCGAGTTTAAAACAACGGAGCAAATCTATATATGTATATGTATAATATGTACTTCGACTTTGAGATAAAAATCAAAAGTATAAATATATGCAGATTACCTAAGCAAAATCTGCTTTAGATCGTCGACTTTAGAGAATCTTTAATTAACATTATGTATTAGATGTATTATATTATGAGCATTTATAAGAATTGTAAATAGATTTTTGAGCTCTTATTCCTATTATGCTGTATATTAACATTCAAATATTATAATACTATGATTACTAACAAAATTAAATTAAAATTGTAAGATAGAAAACGATCAGTAGATCAGTAGCTATTAAAAAGATATAAGATGTATTGTGAACATAATTAAGTAATAATAAAAAGCATTTAAAAACCAAAAGAATAAGTACATACATATGTACATATATAGTTGTAGTATGACAGTTTGCCAATAATTACCACACCGCAGACGTCTAAAATTCGAATGATTCAATGCTAAACGAACAAAGAAAGCGCTGAAAATACATATATAATTTATAGAAAATTAGCGATTTCGTTTCGTCAACTTTCCAACTTACGGCAACATTTCCGCGCCGGGGACAATACACAGTTCAACTTTGGCGAACGCATCAATTCATAATTAGCAGAGAACTTTATTGGCGAAATCGATCACTCGAGTACCTGAATTGATGCCTTGGCACAGACTCCGACAAAGGTTCAGAGGTTGTCAATCAGCCGTTAATTAAAGAGAACCCCCGACTCGTCGGAATGAATGCACGCCGTCTGATTAATTAATACACGAACTTGAGCAAAATTTTCAAGCGATCAATAGTCCAACTGCTGATCTTGGAGTCGATCTTGATTCAAACTTAATATGAAATATATATGCAAATATGCACATACATGAGCTATTTTTATCCGTTTCACTCGTGATATAAAGGGTGGATACGATTAGGTGATTCGCAACAAAAAAAGGAATATTTTATATTTACTGGCTAACTAAATGGAAACTTAATAGTGCAGCATTATATAATATCATTTTTAGAAGATAGTGTAGTTCAAATGAGATCTATGGGACAAATCTCAAGGCTTCGTCAAGTATAGTCCATCATCTTCCAACATGATTTCTGAAGTTTGTTGAAACTCTTAAATGAAAATTACATGCAAGTATGTACATATATGTAAAATTGTATGCAAGTTTTCTAAAGAATGTTCCCACAACATATGTATGTATATGTACATATAAAGTCTTGTTTTGAAGGCTTCACCCTCACCCTTGCTTGATTTATCAGTTTTATTTGGGACTTTATAAAAGAAAAATATATATTTTTGTGTAATTCGAACTATCCGGGAGTTAAAATACAATATTTGAGAGAAAATTCAACAAATTTCAGAGATTATGTTTATAAAAGTGATTAGGAATGGACAATGTTCACTTTTGTGACAATCAATTTTGATCTTCTGTCTTCAATTTGGGTGTTTAATGATGTTTTGTATTTGCAGTTGGTTCTAATATATTGGTGTTGGCTATAGGAGCAAGGCATTCCCTACTTTGTATTTTATTATTTGATATTTTTACTTTATCTGCTATTGTTTTTTATAATTATGTATAAATGTATATTTGTCTGTGTACCTACAAATATACATATGTATGTATATATTTTTATTTTTCTCATATCTCTGTATTTTTTTGACCATTGTCTCACATTAGGGAAATTTGAATAAAGAATTTCCATCTAATGCGCTTTTTTTGAATGTCCAAAATGGTACAATTTTAATAGAATGGAATACAATATAATTGACTAATATTTTACAATTATATCTTATATCTTACAAATATATCTTAATATCTTTACAAAATAGACGAAAATTGTCTGATATATTTTTAGATCATATAATATCTTATCTCGAAGATCTTGCCTGACCTTTTCAACTGATAACAGTGAGCTATTAAAGGGGGTTGTGTGAAAAAAAGTGTATATTCATCGATTTTAAAACCATTCAGAAGTTGGTTTTTTTTATTTTTATTTTTAAATGCTTTTTATTATTACTAAATTATGTTCACAATACATCTTATATCTATTTTAATAGCTACTGATCTACTGATCATTTTCTATTTTACAATTTTAATTTATTTTTTTTAGTAATCATAGTATTATATTATTATAATGTTAATATGCACAGCGTAACAGGAAAAATAGCTCAAAAACCTATTTACAATTCTTATAAATGCTCATAATACATCTAATACATAATATTAATTAAAAACTCTCTAAAGTCGATGACCTAAAGCAGATTGTGTTTAGGTAATCTAGTTGAAGTTGAAGTTGAAGAACAACACCCGAGTAGAAATTCAACAAAATTTCAAAGGTAATGCTCAAGAAAGTGATGAGTAATGTTTGACAAAGTATAGAGCTCAATTGAGTGACACTATCATCAAAAAATGGCTTTGTAGCATAATTCTATACGGCGTAGATTAGTGAATGTTTATCTGTTGTTCATTTTCAAGATGTTCTTGTATATGTATTATATTTGTTGTATATCTATACGTACATAATACTTTGAAAACTGTTTCTCGTTCTCTGGGTCGATCGCGGTGCGCTAGAGCGATGGCCGTTTTTCCTATCAATTTTCCGATTTCCACATATCGTTATGAGGGCGCCCGTCCCCCCATTGGCCATTCGCCGTCAACCATCGGTGACGTGACCGGCCTTTTGAACTGAGGGGACCATTTTCACGCCTGGTTGCACTCGCCAATCGCCAATAAATATCCCTACGGCCGCGTCGGAGTGCACCCCTCGTAAATCACCCGGCCAACATTGACAAAATCACGCAACCGAATAAAAAGAAGTCGGGGGAAAAATCAGCTTGGCCATCATTGGAAATCGTCTATATAGAGCTGAATTCAGCGTGTATAATATAATGGGAAAATTATGATTTTTCTATATGTATGTAAGTACAGGCTTATATGTATAAACCATGATGAATGTTTGAGTCGTATTGGGTACCGGACGTATACAAATAACCGGATGAAAAAAAAATACCGGAGCTGACGCAGTTTAAACATAATACTACATATATAATATGCATAGGATTTAAAATATCAAAAAGGTCTTTAAAATATTAAATTTTACCTCATAAATTGTTCTGTAGAATTGCTTTACAAACAACGTTGGAATAAAAAATTTTATAAACTGACTATGTATATAAATCATAAAGTAAATTAGGTACTATTTTTACAAAGGTCTTGTTCATTAAACGATATTATATTTATATTAATACCTATTAATTTGACATTTTTAAAGTGATATAATTTATATAAAATATGTAGTTTTACGTCAAAACCAAAAAAAATAATGATCTTTGCACGAACCTGTAGATTCACAGCCATCGAGGTGATGTTTTGAATTGCTCACACACTTTTCACTTATTTTAATTTTATTCACTTATTTTTTTTTATTTGAATTTAGTCGACTATCAACCGTGATGGTCGTACGTGGTTAAATTATACAAAGCTAAAATTATTTGAAATATTACTATTTAAATCGAAAAACTAGTAGATTTTTATCTGGGTAATCAATCGTTCGCGTTGATTTACACAAATTTTGTGATGAAGAGTGATTCTATTACGCGTTTTTGATAATGATTTTAACGACATTGAATCGCGTCGGTACTTAAACGAAAAGTTTATGAAAATAGATTCAATTGTTTGTAATTATAAAAATTCAGTGTTTTTTTTTATTTGAATTATCGTTATTTTAAAAAAGCCTTTACTCTGAATTATAGTGTTTTTTTTTTGTGAAAATTAAATATGAACATACATACATATATTGAAGAAGATGATTGGCGACTAAGCAGTTGGTGAATTTTAATCATTGCTTAATATGTTCGAATAAATGTATTGATATATTATTATTTCTTTAAATATTTTATAATTTTTTTAAGGTTCAAGCAATGGTATGAAATTCAATTCATCGTGCGAAGAAATATTTTTAAATGTAAGCATTATTTATTTATTATTATTATATATGTATGTATTCGCAATATTGAAAATTCATTTTCTTAAGAAAACGCTCGTAAAAATACGAAATTTGACAATAAAATTGAGACGAAACACCGTAAAAATTCGATTACATTATTAAGATTCAGATCTCTAAAAAACGAATCCTTTGGTCAAACTTTTTTTTATGATCAAGCAAATGCAATGCACTTCGTAAATCTTTAATATTTTCTATTTAAAATTATTTTGATTACGGAACAATTGACTTTTAAATGTTGTACATATATGTACGTGATGTTTGTTCAATAAAAAACCACATTGGTTAGTTGAAAGTGGTATTTTTCTCAAGTTGAAAAATCTTAATAGACGCCGTACAATCTGTTTTTTTTTTTAATTTATTAATGCTGCATTTATAATCTTATATAAATTCAAAACTAGGCTCATTTGATCATTTTATTGAATTTCTGTATACAAAAATACGGAATTGATGTTTAGTGGAGTGCAAAAAATGACTAAGACATTTCGTTGTTAACGTTGTTGCGTTTAATACATATTCTAATGCGCGATACAAAACGAACAACGAAAATAATACTTATCATGGAATGAACAACGAAGGCTATCCCCTGAATGGAGAATATTTTTGAAAACAACATCTTTGTCTTCATTGTTACCCGTTTTCATAAATAACTTTCTTTTGAAATTTACGCTCGCATAATAGCGATATATTATGGCGTTTATTTTTTCTCTTCCGCGAAATTTTATTTTAAAAAATCCCATAAGCATAGACATAATGGAACGAATAGCGGTGTAATTTATTAGATAATCTCGACAAATTTTAATATAAAATTTTAAGCTTTATAAATAAGTAAATGTATATTTAAATTTTGGATCGATGTGAATGCGATACATATTCTACGTTTGCCGAAAGCAGCGGTTGCTCTTTTGAAATGGACTTTTTTCTTCGTCTTCAACCCGAGGCGAACATTTGCGAAAGCTTACAGAGAGGACGATCCTGAAATATTTAGGGATCAAGTTTCCGTTTTCCTTTGGTCGTGTTCCGTTTCCCAAAACAATTTTCAGACGAATATCTTCGCCTTTTATTCGACGATGCACAGAAAACGAAATCCTTGATGCACCCGTTAGAAGCAAACGACCGCAAAAATATTGCACACACACACACATTGTGACTACTTTTAAATCGGTGTTCTATTTGTGTTTAAAAAATATATTAAATAAATTTATAACTGAAAACATTGTGTGGAAAATACTGCCTATTCACCAATTAAATGTTTTAACATGTTGAAAAAATACGGGCCAATCAAATTAAGACTAGGGAGTGATATCAATATGAGAACAAAATTCAGGTCTAAACTTCCTATTGCAAAATAAAATAAAAATAATATTCACCGTATTTTTCTTATACGTCTTACAAATAACAATACATTTTCATAAAAGTATTTAAATAATTGAAAGATAAATAAGCAGTTTTTTTATTTGCCAATTTTATACGTGGGTGTGTACAATACATATAAGCTGCGATGATACCGACATATGAAAAGGTAATATTTTCAGCAAAATGGCGTATTTTGTTACATACATATGAATGTACGTATATGCACATACATATATGTACACATATATATAAACATATATACAAGTCTTGCAATTTCATTTCCTTGCGGTGTGCAACAGTGAAATTGTGACAGTAAAAACATCGCAGTTTTGCTTTGTAAGCTTCTGTACAATTCATATATTTATGGCTGAACTCTTGCCGCGTTCGCGTAACATCGTAATTTGGCATACCAGAGACTTCATATTCTATATTTATACCTAGACGTATATGAAAAACCTTTTTTTATTTATTTTAGCGAATATTTATGTTTCTAGTTTAAATTTTCCGGTAGTTTACTGACTCCCATATAACGTGTAGTATTTCTACGGGAGACTGTTTTTCTATATGTCATCGAAGGGTATGATGATCACATATGTATGTACATAGATAAAAACATAGCAGTCTATCATCACCATTATTATTAACAGCCATTCACCATCCACACTGGACGAAGGCCTCTCCAACGCGTTTCTATTCGTCTCTGTTTTGCGCAACTCTCATCCATCTCACCTAGTACATTTTTATAATTTCAACCACACATATTATTTGCAGCCTTCCTTTCATCCTTTGAAATTCTCTAGGGTACAGTTGCAGCACTTCTTTTGCCCATCTTTCGTCCATTCTTCTACCTACGGGACCCATGCATTGCCATTTCAATATCTTCTCTTCAAATACTCTTCAAATACTCTTATCATATTTCTCACCCACGTATTCCGCTTTTTATCTGTCTTCATTAAGCCAAGCATATAGATTTTCACACTTGTATTTCGTCATCACTGGCAAAAAAAATTGATTGAAGGTATTTTTCTCGAAGGCAAAGTGGCACTTTTGATTTAAAAACGGCATTCATTTATCCAAATGCACTCCATACTAATATCATACATGTGTTTATTTCCTTTTTTTTGCTACCGGATATGTCTAAAATTTTCTCTGAATATACATACATATGTATATTTACTTACCACTTCTACTGCTTTATCATGTAATGAATATAAGTCTATGTTTATTTGAAACTAGCTGAATTTTCCAGCATTGCTTGGGCAAGTGAAAAATACATATACAGTGTGTTTTCGATTATCTGGTTTGTGGATTATCCGTGCTTCAAAAATATTAATTAAATTTTTAAAATTAATTAAATTTTGTTCTTATATGATAATGAGATGAACCGATTGATTGTGACCGTAAACATGCGTGTTATTTGAAACAAATTATGTCACACAGAAATGTTTTTTGTTCCCTTTTTAAATGTATTTTACTATTGCGTAAATTCTTTCAGTCGCATTTGGTCATCGAAGAAGTAACAAGTGCGTATATTCAGAGCAGATTTTTTCAAACATACGTATGTTTAATTATTATCAATTATAATACTTTGTGTGTGAAATTATTTTCTTTGCTATTAACTCGAAAATATTTCAAATTTACAAACCAGTTCGAAATATAGTTAAACAAAATAATAAGTAAGAGGCGTTCGCGAGAGATTGTGATAGTTCTGCAAGTCCTTCGAAACGAAAAAGTATGAAAATGTCAAGATAC
The DNA here is from genome assembly GCF_051622035.1 of Arctopsyche grandis. Taxonomy (NCBI): domain Eukaryota; kingdom Metazoa; phylum Arthropoda; class Insecta; order Trichoptera; family Hydropsychidae; genus Arctopsyche; species Arctopsyche grandis. The sequence continues at coordinate 29,945,506 of NC_135359.1, forward strand.
GAAGATTTGGTTGCAACTATACTCAAATAGTTAAATAAAAAATGAGCAGAAAGAATACCAATTAGCGGTCACATGTGTATGGAAACAGCCAGGTATTTCCATGAAAAATTAGGATTAGTAGACAATTTCAATGCTTCGTTTGGCTGGTTGACTAGATTTTTTTATAGTTTGGCAACAGTAGTACTAACTAAAGGTACTAACGGCCACACATCTGCTTAACTATAAGTGTTTTTCTTAATAAATTATGAGTATTAAAATTATGAAAAAAACATTCGTGTTGTGAATACGATATTATACTCCAAACCAAGTTAAAATTTGATGATTCGGATTATCCGTGCCCTCCGTCCTCAGCATTAGCCCGGATAATCGAGAGTTTACTGTAGTATGAAATATATTATATATCCAATTGTGTGGTTCTAAGCTTGCTTGTAGATTTTATTAGCAGGCAGGCAAAGAAACAATCAATCATATCAAAAAATAATATAAAAATTAAGAGTGTGTACATTAAGTGTGTTTAGTGTTGATGTCTATGCATCATACAAGCATGCTACATACATCTTAAGAGTATATGTATGTATGTACACAAGGTTTGTTCTGAGGCTGCTCGTATAATCATTTTAATATCGTTGAAATATCCTCGAATAATGTTTCATTGAGAATACCTAGCAAAATTTAAGTAATAGACTTTGAAATTGAGAATCGCTGTACGTTTCGGTGTCCGCCACGCGTCGAAAGCCCCCCATGATTTATGTCAGTTTTTACTGCTTTGCATAAATTTATTTTGCTTAGATGAAGGCGGTTTTATGTCTCGTTTTTTTTTTCTTATTCTGAACACTTCTGTATATGTATGTGTACCACACATGCGCGTGTATGTATCACGTGATACGTATTATATTCTTACATTTGGTTTTGTATGTCGGGCGATAAAGCGCAGGTGTCACGTGTCCTGGCAACCCCTACCAGCATCCACACCCACGCACGCTTTTGTGGTTGAGATATGGTTATTGTATTATGCAGACGTCGAGAAGGACCCAATTTCGCTAACTGACAAATCCAACCCTGGACCAGCCTTTGAATTTGCGGCCTTATTACGCCCGAAGAAGATCCCACCAACAATCAATCTTCGCAGTCGGTTTTCTCTCGAGAGGAAAAAATGTGTATGATATACACGTTCCGAAAGCGTGATTATGTAACGTCCGTGTTCAAAAGATTAATTTAAACTGGGTTTATGTTCGTATGATTCCGTTTGAACGTACATATGTATGTATGCATGTATACCAGTTGAACGGGTATGGGTTTATATAATATTACATATCTGCTATTTTGCTTCTGAATCTCTGAATGCTAATTAAATAAAAAATGACCGTCTTTTGTTTCAATTTTTCGGTTTTGCTTTATCCAATCCAATCATTTCGGTTTTGCCATCGAAGATCCAATCCAAATTATTTTTCACTATTTCTGCTCCAGATGAAAAACAACTAAAAATGCTAACCATTCCTAATTCAATTTCAAATGATACAAATGTTTGACATGATAGAGTCCGATATGGCTATGCTTGAATATGATATAAAATAAAGTAAAATAATACTGCTTCAAAATAAAATTCAGTTTTTTGATTTTATCTGACGATTTTTGCGAACAAAATTGCACCACTAAAGATCTTTTCTATCAAAATCACAATGCATTCCCATTTTTAATCATTTTCGCTTCAGAAGATAAATGAAAAACCACTGAAGATGAAAAACCTGTCTCAAGACAATTTCACTTCGTGGAAAATAGTAGAAAATATTTGTTATGATTCAGTGCGCTCCCCTTTATTTTTAATACTTAAAATAGTTTAGTAGAAATCTAACCAGCATACAAACATAGGTCAGTGGTTGGTTATCTTTCGGGTGACTTGGTAAATTATTTTTATATGGCAAGTTTGTAAAATTACTAAACGGGATTTTTGATTTTTAAATGATTTTTATTATTACGAAATAATGTTCACAATACATCTTCTATATAATTTAATAGCTACTGATCGACTTTTTCATTTTCTATTTTACAATATTAATTTAATTTTGTTAGTAAGCATAGTATTATATTATTCTAATGTTAATGTACACAACACAATAGGAAAAAGAGCTCAAAAACATATTGATTATTTTAATATATTTGGAGCGTTTGTATAATATATGTGAATAAAATGTATGTATGTAGATATTGTGTCTATGTCACATACTATTCTGGCTACATTATATTATCGTTTGGTATTCAGATTTTGAGTTATTTACATTCTTTGACGGATAACTGAAAACGTTGTCATGGGTAGCTCGATGACTCACAGGTCATAGGTTGCCAACCACTTGTCTAGATCTTACCTGTATAATGTTCTATAAAGTTAAATAGGAAAAAAAGGGTTTTAAAAAGGCGAAATTAGCTACGTCGCGCGGATCGTAAAGATAAAAAGTGAGGTCGTGAGGAAAACTACGCATTAAGACGTATAAAAGGCTGAAGTGCGTCTGAAAGTCCTTCGGATTTATAGGTTAATCAAGTTTTATGGAGTGTGAGGCAGTAAATAAAAGGAGTAAAGACATCAAGGAGTGCTTTAATGGATTCGTATATGTACATACGTACATACAAATATAAGGGAATAAAATAAATATATATGTGTACGCATATGTACACGTGTTTGTTGTGTGTAGGCAGTTGTAGAAATTCATCAAAGGACCTTTAGAGTGGGTCTGAATTGTTGACACACAACGCCATCACAGACTAATACGTTTTCCAGCCCATTCTTCAGAGTCGCGCACAAGCCGCGGAATGCAGCCTCGGCTGATGTATTTCCTCTTCCATTTAACTCCATATCCATTCATATCCCGGGGCGATATATTCCCCCTTCTCTCGTCACATCTCTTTTTGCTCGGCGAAATTCTGGAAAGCTCACATCCGCAGAGTCGTCTCTGAGAGTTGAGAATAGTACTCGTACGTTGCTGGGATGTGTCGGCCAATGGAAGGAGTCGAAAGAATATGTACGACGATGACTCTGAAAACTACTCCGAATATCTGTGTGTATATTTCATTTTGCCTACTGTTACAAATATTACGGGAATCCAATTAAATTGCCTATGTTCGAACCGATGTATATATTAAAAACGGGTCTACGTGGCGAGACAGAATGTTAAATGACAGAAAACGCAAATATCGGAAGGCAAAGATCGAAAATCGAAAGATCAAAAAAAATGGTGCATGGTAAACGGTACGTACTCACGTACATACCCACTTAATTTGCGCGAGCAGGATACAACAGGAACAAGAGGAACATGCTTTTCTTCCCGTATTCTGCACGCGCACATTAATACGATAGGAAAAGCCTGTTACTCTTCTTCCTGTTGTATCCTGCTTCAAATTAAGTGAGTATGTACGTGAGTATGTACCGTTTACCATGCACTATTTTTTTTTTTTTCGACTTAAGATCTTTCGATTTTCGATCTTTGCCTTCCGATATTTGCGTTTTCTGTCATTTAACATTCTGTCTCGTCACGGAGACCGATTCAAAACATTTGATATATAGCTTTGAATCTATGTAAGCTACTTCGTTGCAAAATTGTTGATTTTGTGAATCAATTGGTTGTATACTGCTGGTTAGACTTGGATATTTGTGACTCCAAGTCGATCGTTTCCTGTCAGAGTTTGTCAATTTATCAGATTTCATTGTTGAAACGGTTCCTCCATCAAATTGGCAAAAACCATCCTACTTGATATGCCGCAAATACCTGAATTTGATTTATGTACAAATTTATAAAATAAAAATGTAAGTTATCAGGCATACTAACTAATTCTGTTAAAAAGCTTCATTCTTCCTCTATGCAACGCAATAGTTATTGTTAATGAGCAAGATTATAATCCCGGATTAACTGCGAATACTATATGTAGTCTCACGAATTGGAATTTGTATGTAGTTTTCCATTAAAACGAAAACTACACGGCCCTGGTTTCGCATCTCGAAAAAGTACTTTTCAGCGACGATGATGTGTTATTTCGCATTAGTCGATTTTATTGGGGGTCGATCGTTCGAGGTTCGGGTCCCCAAACACGTGGGGACCCCTACCCAATCACGTTATATCCAATTTACGGGGCCCCCTACACCGGGCAATCGAGTCGCGTACCTGCACAACCTGAAATGATTCAATTATATATATTGCATTGTTATAATGATGTGTTTTTTAAGGTGCTTTGGTGGAGATAGTTCCTGCAGAACGTATAATAGTGCTAAGGGCAAAGTTGGAGATTTAATTAATACGATTAAAGTACTAAAATGGTAGGTAGCTCAAGGGAGGGCGAGATCCGGACAAAGGAGGCAGGCGCTGAATTATTAAATCCGAAGAGGATAAGCGGATGCAAGGACTGTAGAAAAACATTTTCTACCGTCTTAAGTAGTTGGATAGAAAAGAATATCTAATTTGTCGCGCCGTAATTTAATGTACGGAAAAATCTTCTACGTTTAATGTTTTTATTTTTTATTTTAATAGACAAATCCACGTTATCCATTTTTTTGACATCCCCAACTTCGTGAAACTTTTATATCTTTACATTGTATATTTACATATTTTTGTTAAATTTACTTCCAGCCAGCAGTATGGCTCGGTGTTTGCGTTTATGTTTAGCGCTGTGCGGTTACCGGATTCGATTCCGTGCAAATATTTAATGCTGCTGGTCAGACTTGGATTATTGTGACTCCAAGTCAATCGTTTCCTATCAGAGTTGGCCAATTTATCTGATTTCATTGTTGAAACGGTTCCTCTATGAAATTAACAAAAATCGTCCTACCCGCTATGTCACAAATATCTGAATTTGATTTATGTACAATGTGTAAAACTTTATGTACAAGTCTAAATCCAAATTTGTCTCTTTTCATTAATTCATTACTCAATCAATTGTTAATTTCGTGTTCTTTAGCCTTTCAAAGAACAGCGATTTGAAAAACAGAACTTTATTATCACTATGTACATACATATCTAGACGAGGTAATAAAAATTATTATTTTGAATAAAACTATCAATAATTTTATTTTAATACCGCCATCTACATATGTATAAAACTAAAGACTACATAGACGTCACCCAGATTTCAAATTTGCAAACTTCAAACGCGTCTTAAACGATATTTTATCTCTATCGTAATGGCGGAGGATCCATTTACTTATATTGATGACCAAAATGAGCAATATGGTAAAGTATGAAAACGATCGGATAAGAGGCAAATTTTTTCCTGAATTGTAATCGTAAGTTTCACTTACGATTACAATTCGTAAAGGAGGTTTGTAAAAATGGCTTATAAAAAATAGTATAATGTTAAGTTAACCTGTTGTAATATATGTAGATAGCCTGTTGAAATAGGGATAGTGTTTTTGGCACGGCTGTAAAATAAATTACACGACATATGTCAAAACGACATTTAATGTCAAATTAACATCTCTAAAATAGATCGCACGTCCCAATCGGTGTCTGCCCTGTAAATCAAACGCCAAATGGGTTGCCATTAACAAAAAAAAAATTGTCGTTTCAGTGAAATCATAACCAATTACATATTCACTGGGTATATTTCAGTGGAATCATATCCAATTACATTTTCACTGGCGCCTATCAATGAAGTTATAATTTTTGACAGTTGGATGATAGCGCGTCGCCCCGCTCTTGTCCATTCCCACTCTTCTCATGGTCCACACATTGTAATATCCATCGAAACACATCGTAATATCTTAGCAGCCAACACTTATTTATTAAAAGTTAGGTTAGAGTTTGTTTTATTCATTTAAGGTTAGGTTGTTAGGGTCGGTATATATTTTTGTCAAATTTTATTTTTGTTACTGGCATTTGACGTTTGATTTTCCGGGCGGACCCCGATTGTGTCGTGCGAGCTATTTTAGAGAGGGGTGGTCTTTTTATTTACAGGGCAAAATGTTTTAGAGATGGTCATTTGCATATAATGTCGTGATAATTATCTGATTTGTCTGGAAATAGGGATATTTTGCCGGGTCGATAAATGGTCATAACTATTTGCCATAATAATAATAAATGATAAATGATCATAACTATTAAAACAAATGGTCATAACTATTAACACTATGGCGGCAGCTGACTCATATTTGTATCATGTTGGGTGCACAACGCTTAGTAGCCGCTGGTACATATGTACATATATAATAAGATTAAAATTTACGACTGCGCGAACTGTTTCAGTCCGACATATTTTTGTATCACGTTTTCGTCAATCGTTTGTGGCCGATGATACAATTATAGTATTAACAAGAAATCGTATTAATTATATTATACAAGAAATAGTATTAACAGTGGGAAAAAATCCCAAGTGAAAATACGTATTTTTGACTTTTGATTTGAACTGGACGACTACTTAGAGAGATTTGAAAGCTAAAAATTACTACAAATGAAAGATAAAATACCCGACTATAGATTTCAATATTCATTTTGAACAGAAAATTGACAGATTTTGAGACATCGACCGAACAACACCAAGAAAAATCGCGCTATTCAAAAAACACATATACATACATATATCCGAATCTCGAGCCAATAAACGTTTTTTATTACCAGATTCGTGTTTACAGGGCATAGATCTATAAGAAAAGTCATATATGGTCATATCTATAGTAATATGGTCATATCTATTTGCCGAGTCGATCAATGGGTCAATTTTTAATGTTTTATTTTATTTGTTTTTCTATTATTGTTGTTTTATTTTTTCTTATGTTTTTTATCTTTTATGTATTGTCTGGCCACAGTATCATATTGGGGTGACCTGTAAAAACACTGTGGTATACTTGTATATTAAATGAATAAATAAATGGGTCGATAAATGGGTCGATAAATGGGTCGATAAATGGGTCGATAAATGGGTCGATAAATGGGTCGATAAATGGGTCGATAAATGGTCATAAATGGGTCGATAAATGGGTCGATAAATGGTCATAAATGGTGGTAACGGGTCATTGAAATATACGACCATTTCAACATCGGTTCACAAGATTAATCATTTACAAATTAAAAAAAAATGGCCGGACAACAACACGCACATATGTATAAGTATACGCATGCACGCGACGCGAGTAGGGTTAATTACCGTTTGACTAGAAAAGGCTTTTCCCCGGGGGTTCACGGGATAAACCCTTTCTCAGTACCCATCCCCTGCTACAGGCCACGAGATGAGGATGAGGGGGTGGGTGGGCGGTCGGTGTGTTAAAAAAGTGTTTACACGATGTCGGTCGTTCGGATCCGTGCTTTCGCCGAATGCCCGGCCATAAATTAGGGTCGATTGTGGTAAATCGCAACGGCAGACGATGGAAACGTCATATCCGGAAAAGCTTGCGAAAAGCTCGCGTCCGCGCTAATTATATTGGCGGATGAAAAATGTCGCTCATCAATTTTTCCGGACGGCGTAATTTTCCGCTTTGATTTGTAGACGTGGGGGGGCTTATTGAAAAAAATAAATAAATGAACAGGCCTCGAAAATCCCGTCCTGGAGCTTTCGCTCGCGGAAATCGGAATTGATTCATACGGTCGATTTTTTTCGATATATGTATGATTATTATTATTGCTTGGGTTTAAAAATTCTCGCGCCGAAATGAAGGCAATAAATTTATTGTCATAAATTCTGAATGAAATTTAAAATTTGATTCGTAATGGGGTGAGTTATTTCGTTGATGGTTTTGATTTGTTTCAAATTAAATATTTAAGTTACAGAGCAGCTTCGGAGAATTTATTAACTATATATATTCTTATATCCTTTAAGGCAAAGGATAAAAGGATAAACCTTGAGAATTGAAAATGAGAGTAAATAATAAAATTCTCAAAATATTGAAACTCTCAAACCGCGCTACTCTTATTGTTTTTTTTAACAGTATTAAATTGGATGTAAATTTTTTTATTATTATTTGTGATGTAACATATCTTGTAAACATCAACTGTCATTTTTATTTTATATTAACAAAGACAATTAAATTAAAGTATGCATTGCAAATTTAATTAATATAATATATAAAATATATACTAGCATTACCAGATGATATCGTTTGCTTTACAAGTAACACCAAACTGGACACTATTCGTAAAAACCTTGAACTTGCACTTAAAACAATGACGGAACACTTCACTAAGTGGAAAATTAAAATTAATCAAACCAAAACAGACGCCATATTATTTAGTGTCAGAAAGCATAAGCCAAGTTCAAATCTGATAATCCCCTCTGGAGAAAGTCTGAAATGGCAATCAGTAATAAAATATTTAGAGTAACGTTAGATAAAATAATGGGATAGGCCCCACACATTGAGGTGGCAAAATGCAAGGCGATGCGGGGTATATCTTCAATATATCAAAAATTTAATCGCCATAGTTCTTTATCAACTCAAAATAAAATAAAATTATATCGCACGCTCATATTACCAACATTAACCTTTGCTGCACCTGTATGGAATAACGCCTCAAATACTAACCTTAACCAAGATCCAAATAATACAAAATAAATTAAAAAATACCCATCTAGACTAACCTGAAAAAACTGCATGCTATTACTAATATTCCGTTTGTCACAGATATTAATACACTAACCAGTAAATTTTATGAAATAATCACTAATAGCCATACTAACAAACTTGTTAAAAGTCTCGGTAAGGATTGTAAATAGATTTTTGAGCTCTTTTTCCTATTATGCTGTATATTAACATTAGAATAATATAATACTATGATTACTAACCAAATTAAATTAAATTGTAAAATAGAAAATGATCAGTAGATCAATAGCTATTAAAATATATATAAGATGTATTGTGAACATAATTTCGTAATAATAAAAAGCATTTAAAAATCAAAAAAGTCTCGGTGATTACAACAAAAGGTCTATGTATACCCTTCAGGTATAAACACAGATTATCTAATTACAATCTGCTTTAGATCGTCGACTTTAGAGAGTCTTTATTTAATATTATAGGTTTTTGAGCTCTTTTTCCTATTAAGCTGTACATTAACATTAAATGATCAGTTGATCCGTAGCTATTAAAATGGATATAAGATGTATTGTGAACAATTTAGTAATAATAAAATGCATTTAAAAATCAAAATAAATAATACAAGCATTATATTTCAACACCTATTAATATTACTAAAAATGATGAAAATATGGGTCTCTAACTATTATATATGTATATTGAACGTTAATGTGGTGAGTAATTTTTTGACATCAATAACTTCGTGAACTTTTTCTGAACAATTAAAAAAATAAGCCACTATTTGTAATGTCATCAAACGTAATTCCATCAAGGAATATATGTATGTATAATATATGTACTACGTGTGATTTTCTAAGCGTGTAATTTATACTATAAAATACCAGCAAGTTTATATTCCAGTCATCGTGTCAAACATTTCAGGCTAATAATATGTGATGAGATTTTCCCGTAATTTTCAACGCGAACGTTAATATAATCATCGAAATTAAATGCGTCACATAAAATTAATGTCATGCCAGTAATTGATTGTAGTCGAATAATTCAATGAATCATATTACGATTTAACGCGAACATTTTGAACATTTCCAAAGTTCATTCATTATTTCAACCACATATTTATTATATGGATGTTTTGTTGACGTGTGTCAAATTTTATGACATTACATTTTATATACGCACGTCATGGTCGTTATAATAATACGATTTAATTACGTAATTTTATTTGTTTCGTGATAATATGCGAAAACAATGAAGCCGAGACTATAGAAAATGTGAGCGGCTTTCGTCCCCGAAATACGAAACAATGGGATTATTATTCAAAGCAAACGAGAGTTGAGTGTAACATTTCGGTTTAGCAAGACAATGGTTGTCGTCGTTTTCGGACAATGTCTATCTATCGCTTCCTGGCCACTTTCTGGACGTAATGGACGAAAACTTTCGTCCACTATTGATAGATTTGTATCAACCGATTTGTATCAATGTTAACGGGAAATCTAAAGACGAACAAACACTGAAAGCTTTTGTCTCGTCGATTTGACACAGTTCTCCCAAGACTTCTGTGTCTACATTTACAAATACAGTTACTTTAACCCCCCCCCCTCACCGAAGTGGGGTATGCAAATGCCCCAATTTTTACGTTTTTTGTAATAACTATGTGATTTTCAAGGCTATATTTCTTTTATTCCTAGAATGAACTACAATAAATTTATTTTGTATGATTTAGAAAAGGGGTAGATTGTAAAAAAATACATTATACATTTCTACGTTCCAAAGTATGATTTAAAGGCGGTAGCGATAAGTCATGTTTTTGACTGTTCATTTGCATATTCTTGTTGATCGATGAATCAATGAGAGAGAAAGAGACAGCTATATTTTCGTAAGCAATTGTTTTCGTCGCTTTTGGCGCGTGGCTATTGAGTCATGCAGTCGCCTGTTGGCCTTACCTATGTGCGTTTGCGTGTTGATGCTTCTCGTTATTTTTTAATACAAAAATAGTCAAAACCATGCTATTGGACTAAAACTTTTTTATGTTGATGTATATAATGATTAATAAGATATATATTGAACCCGTTTGTATTGAGAAAAGCTGTATTTTGATTAAAAAATACTGGGGTCTTACTCGACCCTGGTTCGGGACACAAGAGGGCTGGACACCAGCGCCTTGTCAATACAAACGTATTACACTTCTCCCTTCCTCAATTATGTCACTAAAGAAATTATTTTTTAATATTCTATGGATATCCATCATTGGCATGTATCTATGCTTTTATTTTTTTGATTTGTTATTTTTTAGAGGAGTCGCCAAACATCTATAAAATCGCCTCTTTTTTACACCCACGAAAAGAGTCCAGCGTGCTTATTTAACGGTCGATTTTTAAAAAAATACGCAGACAGTTGCATAGAAAATATCTTTCTCATATCGATGATGAATTTTTTTTTAAATTTGGTCCAGTTTCGGAGGAGAAAATTGGAGAATACGAAACCTCGATTATTATCTGGTCGAAGCGCAACTGTCGCATTCACTCAATATATATATATATATATATATATATATATATATATATATATATATATATATATATATATATATATATATATATATATATATATATGTATATATATATTGATACATATTATCACATTCACTCAATGTATACATTGACTCAATATATATATATCGAAGAAAGGAACGGCAACAGAATTAAGGTTTCGGGTGTAGAGCCCTCTTAAGACGTCTTCATACCCTCGAATTTTGGTGGTTAATTCAAAAGGAATTCAAAACTATGTAATTCAAAATTTTATTCAATAATCAAATATCATTTGAAATGCCATTTTTGAACTAAATGGTGAGGATTTTAATCATTATATTTAAAAGTTTTACAAAAAGGTCAGTTTTTCTTACAGGTGATCAAACACACACATATTGTAAAAATTGGCAAATTTAAATTTTACTGTGTAAATGGATTTTCAGGGAATTAACCTGATTTCAAGGATCGATACTACATCTTAGATATATAAATTGACTAAAACTCAAATAGGAGACGGAAGATCTAGATTAAATAACCATCCGGATTATATATATTTCATTTACTTTTTTCCTATTGTCCTTTCTTAATCTTTTTAGCACACTCGTCGCTTTGGAGCAATCTGTTAGACGAGTGTGCTTGATTAATTGATGTATAATAAAATTAAAAAAATAATACATAAAAAAATATCTAAAGCAATAGACGTATTTTATGTACATACGACTAATCATCCAGAAAATCGAATAAATTTTTCGAATTTGGTCGGTATTTGAACCTAAGATTAATCACTTTAGTCGGGCTACGGTTTATGGGATTTAAGTATTTGATATGCTTTTACAGATTTTGGTATTTGTGTTTTGGTAATTTGGTATTTTGGTATTTGAGTAGAAATGCTATGGGGCTTTCTGGAATCAAAAGTCCCTAACGCTGAAAAATTGCAGCGAACTAATTCGTCAAGTGATGTGAAAAGTTAGAAATAGGCTACAGACTGATTTTTCTAAGCTAATTTAAAAAAAAATGTGTTATATACATTTTAGATTACGTATCTAATCAAATTATCAATGGTATTTATCATGCCTCGTTGGCCTTTTCAAAATGTGTTTTATTTAATGCGTATGAATTTCATCTCTGAAAAAAATATTGTTGAAGCGATGTATGTATTTTAAATAAAATTTTTAGAATTTCATTAAATTATGCCATTAAAATGTGACCCATGAGTAGTTCTATAATTGGAATGTGGCCGAGTCACTGATGAGATGAATAAATGTGTGTATGTATGTATGTATGTATATATAATATGTATGTATGTAATATGCGGGAATATTAAACGTGTAGGAGCAATTCTATCGTAACGTTTATTTGAATTTGAAGTGTCATACAAATTTAATAAAAATTTTATAATAAACTCGGCGAGTGCTCGGAAAAGTGTCCGTGATCTATGTACATATATGTATGTATGTATGTATATCTACAACGTAGTACGTCATTTTCCAGTAGCTGGGGGGTTTTGCAAAGTAAAAAAATGCATAAAAATTTTCTAAACCACGCGCTTGAAAATTTATTCAATTTAAAAGCGGCGAGAAAGTCTACGACGTAAATTATTCAATTCTAGTAAGAAAACCTTAATTTCATTATCCTCGTTTACCGCACTTGTCGTTTGTACCGAGAGCGTCAATAAAAGTTCCCCTTCGTATTTATCTTACGGTAGTAGTTGTGTTCAAAGCCGCATTATATGATTTAATTTCATTCATTCCGAGAATAAAATACTAAATGTCAAAAGTGCAGGATAAATGAGCGCAGTACATATTTTGATTTGAGTGTAATATAAGGTTTGTTACAGACATTACGAACAAACTAACCAGTAGATTATATAACAGAATCACTGATAACCATACTAACACATTTGTGATGAGTCTCGGTGATTACAACAAAATGTCTATACCCTTCAGGTATAAACACAGATTACCAAAACACAATCTGCTCTAGATCATTGACTTTAGAGAGTCTTTAAGAACTTTCATAAGATCATAATTATATATTATTATTACAAATATTACAAACAATACAATTTGTATTATAAGTATATCAAAGCCGAAAAATGGCAGATCCTAAATACGCACAAATAATTAAATGATTTAAATAAGCTACTATCAAGAATATATTATTAAAAAAATAATGTATAACCCCGCAGAAAAACTAGAATTGTGGAATCGTGAATAGATACTAAGAACTGCTGAGATTGCTCTGAGATTCGTTCAACGTTGAAATATTTCCATCTTTCGTTGTTTTTACGCATCTGTTTTAGCTTAAAAATCCAAAAGCTTTACAAACCGTTGAAAATTTCGGAAACAAATTCATTGTAATATCCCAAACACAAAAATAATGTTTTCTACCTGAAGTTGGGTAGGTCATTGAAACTACATACTTTCAATAATATTTTATCTTCGTCCATTAAAAATCTCAAAGAAACCGCCAAGTACCTTTTTTTTGATGTTCAAAGAAATATACGCCTTTTACCTAAGAGAGCTTATATACATTTATTTTGATCTTTCATAGAAGTTTGAAATTCATAATTGTTAATTTTGAGGAAAAAAGCATTAATTAAAGAAAACCTTAAAAAGCCGGTTGATCGAGCCAAAAAGGCGGTTTTCGGTTTTTTGAAAAATGGTCAAAAAGCCGGCTTTTCGGTTTCGGTTTAAACCGGCTCGGAAGCCCTAACTCAGAATCAATTATTTTCAACTGAGGTCATCCCATGACCAGTCATTTGAATCTCTAAAAGAATAAAAGAGGTTTGTAAAAATATAATACATTGCGGCTTTCACCGACATATTTGACGGGCTGAAAACCAGACTGGTACAAGTGACATTTTTAAGTTATTAGTAGTATGATCAGTAGTACTACTGGTACTACTGATCATTTTCTATTTTAAAATTTTAATTTAATTTTGTTAGTAATCATAGTATTATATTATTATAATGATAATGTACAGCATAATAAGAAAAATAGCTCAAAAACCTATTTAGAATTCTTATAAATTCTCATAATACATCTAATACATAATATTAATTAAAGACTCTCTAAAGTCAATGATCTAGAGCAGATTGTGTTTTGGTAATCTGTGTTTATACCTGAAGGGTATAGACATTTTGTTGTAATCACCGAGACTCTTCACAAGTGTGTTAGTATGGTTATCAGTGATTCTGTTATATAATCTACTGGTTAGTTTGTTAGTAATGTCTGTAACAAACGGAATATTATATATGGCATGCAGTTTTTTGAAGTTAGTATATGGGAGTATTATAAATTATTTTTAGGTGATATAAATATGAAAATAATTGTTGGAAGGAAATACTGATTTTTAATAGCAATCTATAATTTCCCATATTATAAAGCTTGTGCCTCATCCCACGTATAAAGTTATTAAAGTTCAAACGTGCACGTATTTTCCGATGAAAATTTCCACACTTTTATCTCGTTTTCGATTGTGGGCGGACCGGATGACCGGTTCCGCCTAAACCCTTTCGCCGAAAAACCGAACCGCATTAATTGGACGGAATTTATCATTATTTATCCATTAACGTCTGATATTAGGGGTCCGGGGGCATATCACGAGTCGTGGGAAGGGTGAGTGATTTATTGCACATTCACCGAGGCGGTGGAAAACTTTGAGCGTCAAAGTTTTTCCCCGGTGAATTAATAAGTTGGAACGTTTGTCGCAGTTTCCCCGTGACCGTATGTTACATCAAATTTAATATACACATGCATTTAAATATTACATAAAATATACTTAGTTAGTCTATGACGTATATTAATGTTTTAATTGTATAGGGATATAAGGATATAATGATGTAAAATTAGTCGTAGAAAATAGATTTAGTTTTTTGATATTGAGAAAAATTTATCATGTAAAAATTGCTTGGGCAAAAGTTTTTAATTTTAAAACAAATGTGAATATGGAAGGATTTTTTAAACGTTTTTACGATTTCATATGTGTATTCAAACGAAATGTGTCTAATTAACTGTTGGTATTACACTGAATGCTTGCATGTATTATGCAAATAATTTACGCTTGAAAATATCAATTTTTGCAATAAATTTAAAATGTATGTTTGTTTTCAAGTTGCGAAAATATAGATTTTTGATGCTGTTTACACAATTGTGTGGAAAATATCTGTTATTTCTTTTTATTCGTATTCTGAAGAGTTTGAAACATCTGCAACATATATGTATGTATGTAGTATATTTATACTTACATACATGTATGTATATACATATTTTCATTTAACAGACCTACATATATATGTACATATGTACATGTGCATCTGATTTTAAATTTAAATTGGGTTTTGTCTGGATTTCATGAGTTTTGTTTACTATTTTAGACAGTATTTTGAGTGTTTTTTGTGGTTTGAATTTGTGATTATGAATTAGTGTTTAATAAATGTTGTTTCACTCAAACTAAAGTAATCTTTTATTATTTTTAATAATTTCCCACTGTGTGAAAATTTTTTTTACTGTGTTTTTATTCTATTCATTGCTTTTTAATCATTTTTGTCGATTAAATACGAAAAATTTGTTGTTAATACAACTGCTTAAACAAATGTATTTCGATCGTTCATTTTCTGTCAATATTTATCTATAAATTTGGTAACACTAATTTGAAAAATTTAATTTGAAAATCACTTTTGTAAATACAAAAAATGAATATTCAAATTAAAATTGCTGCATTGCACAATTGACCTGTTCAATAATTTTATTTTTTCGCAACATTTAAATAGAATAATTTGATATATAATATATTAATGAAGTGGTTTGTGCTATTTTTGATGCCGAAAACATGAATAAATTTGTAATTTTGTAGAATGGATGTTTTTATAAACCTTAAGAAACCAGTGGATTATTTAATATGAAAGTTTTTGACCAAACGTGTTTAATAACTGTATAAAAATTTTCTTTGCAAGTGTATAAAAGTTAAACAAGTTGAATTATTTTTATTGTTTTTATTGAAATCTTTAAATACGTGTTGTGGTGCACATAATTAAATAATATGTACATAAATTACACATAATATATATAAAAATGCCAGGAAATAAAATGTTTTAATGATTTTTTTGAAGGGTTCGTTGAAATCCCGATCAGTCCCTTCAAAAATGGACTTCGTAATTTTTTTATAATATATGTAAGTGCATATATTTATATTAACAATCACGTAATCGGATACACGTGCGATTGGTTTCCGAAACTTTGACCCACCCCTGCCTGCATTGGCAACCCCATTCTTTCGTCGGCCAGTGGCATGATGAAAACTTTGGTTGATCGCATGTATTTCCTGGACACGGATTGGGATAATTCTTCAATACTGTATTAGGCTCCTTGCAACACGTTTGTCGAGGAATACATTTACCGTCATTGTTGAACATACCTTCGGATCTGACGTATCCAGATCTGCATCGACAAGAAGCGTAATATGTTATTATATCCGGACATGGTTCGTGACCCTCTAATAAAGTCCTGCAATTATTTTGCCTGGGACAATTTGGGATTTTAAGGTCGTACACTTCGTTCATGGGACAATTTGTATTTCCAGGACATTTTTCTTTAGGTATGCATTTTCCATTCCTATCTCTGGCGTATCCTTCGTTGCACCTGCACATGAAAGTGCACATGAATCCCAACAAGGAGCATTGTTGACCCAAAGTGGCACATTTGGTGTCGCAGGACCATTCACACTCGTAGTATTCGTTGGCTCCACATGCTGGTCTGGATTCCGGTGGCGGTATACCAATTCTAGATTCTGGTAGTGGAGTTGGTGGTGTTGATGGTGGTGTTGGTGGTATATCAATGATCAATGGTGTGTCTGGTGGATATGATGGTGGTTCATCTTGACATATCGCCAGATGTGCCAAAATCAATATGATAAAGGCGATCTTGTTCATTTTGTATTGCGATGTCAACGATACTTGGTGTAGTAATGATTTCTTTCTGCGTGATGTATTTTATATTCAAGCTGTGTTTGATTTTAGGAATAATACGTTGGTTGGACTCGAAAGTTATGTGAATATTTTTTATGTGTACGTATAAAGTGCTGGGGATTGAAATTTACATAGGTGTTTTAATATCGAGTTTGACTTTAAAGTTTTTTTACAAAACTTTTAAGTCAACCGCGTGAAATCCCCCTTTAAGTCTTCTCTTTTTTTATTTTTTTTTTAGATTTAATTTTCAAAACCAGCTAAATAAATTGAGCTGAAACCCTTTTAATACGATATTTAAAAAAATGCATAGTTAATTTCTGTCAATGATATTTTTAATTACTCGATTTAACCAGGGCTGTGGACTCGTAGTCGGAGTCGTAGAAAAATCAACCAACTTCTACTCCTATTTATTATTTTCTTTGATTAATAGTATTATGGTATGTGTCAACCAGGGCCGCCGAGAGGAATCCCGGGCCCTGGAAAAAAGTTCTGGGTCTATGACAAGCTAAAAAAAGATAAAATTTTTAATATGCGAAAAATCTATCAGAACTTAACAATTTATCGGTCCCCTCGAGTAGTCCAGGCCCTGGAACTTTACCTTAACTTTTCCCCCTCTCATCAGCCCTGATGTCAACTACATTTTCCAATTTTGTTGACTTAAATCCTCTATTTACAATTACATCTACAATTTATTTAAAAAAATCATGAACTAAAATTAGATTATAAATAAAATCGTTGAATTGCACGTATTTTGATGTGTTGTAGCCAAAAACGATTGTTTTCTTCGTCTCATAGTCATTTTTACATTTTTTTTTTTTAATTAAATTGATTTGAAATTTAAACATATATGTACATACTATGAATGTACTTACTATTTATTTACATATACCTCTTTCATTACCAATTCGATAAATTGGGAAACGTGTAAATTTTTAGTCATTTTTTCAATTCCTTTAATTTTTAATGTTTTGAAAATTGCTATCATGAGTAATTTTATACGTAAGCATGGAAAGTCAATCTTAATTAAATTGTTCCAGTTGAAGTCGGAGTCGGAGTCTAATCGTAAGACAAAGTTGGAGCCGGAGTCGGCTAATTTTAAAACGACTATATACACACCCATGGATTTAACAAACTTCTCATTAACAAAATATAGTAGAAAAGTTACCGTATGAAAATTGTTTACCTTAAGTGTGTTCCCATTTATCTTCTAGGGTAAAAATAAAGGAATATATAGAGTGAAAATAAAGGATTGGATTATGATTTTAGTTATTAGATTAGATTTTTTGATATTGGATTGGATATAATATAAATAAGTTGAAATTTTTTCATCAACATGTATATACATTATACATACTTAATTATATACATTAGTCAGATGCTTATGTTTGTTAATGAAGAAATGTTTCTAGTTACAAAGCATTTCGAAAATATAGCAACTACATACATACATATGTATATAGCAGTGGCGTGCGGTCCATGGATGCGGTGGATGCGGCGCATCCCCTATAACTTTAAAAAGCCAAGAGTATTTTTAATAAATATTTGAATTTCGCTTCGATGTATTCTTAGTGATGTACGTGATTATGATGTAGTTTATGAGTATATATATATATTTCACATATCACGTGTTTTTTGTTACATGATGCATTATATAGGATCTTTTGATAATTTTTATTAAGGATTCGCATAGGCGGGCGGCCGGCCGGCCACAGGCGAGTGACGCTGGCGAGTAGACGCTGAGTGAAGTGCGCCCGCGTCATGGATTCGGAGTCGATACCGATCCCATTTGCGCATGCGCACTATGAGGCTGTCTTATTCGCGCGGACGCGTTGACACTTGTTTAACCTCTACGGTGGATTCGGTTTCTCTGTTTGCTTATCTATTGAGTTTCACTTGGAAGCCGCTGTTGATCGATATTTCCGCACGCTACGCCCCAAGTTATTTATCAAAAAGCTAGCCGATTCATTTCTTTAGACGAAGTTAATCATTTATACTGTAAGTTGGTTATTTTTTACTTTTGAATTAAGTTTTCATTTAAATTAGTTTCGTCTAACTTTATTTTTAGTTTACTGTTCCACTACTTACGAGTTTTCATTATTGCCTTTAATATGGATATCGAAAATAACAATGAGAGTGGACTTGTCGTCGAGATCAATAATAATTGCAATTGTTTAATTGAAAATGTGCTGAAAAGAAGATTTGCTTCTCTCCCATTTAATGAAAAGGAGATTATTGTTAAGAGCCCCAAACCCACACCAATATTAAATATTCAGTCTAAAACAAAAACATTTAAAAGGTATTTTAACACAGAAACATACGAAAAAATTTCATGGATTTGTGGATGTGCTCACTTAACGAAATTATCCTGTTGGCCATGTATTTTATTTTCTCAAGAAGTGAATGTCTGGAGTAAATTTGGATTTTCTGACCTAAACAATTTAAGTAAATCGCGCAAGAGACATGAATGTTCTCAAGCTCACATATGTTCTGCTGCTCAATTTAAAAAATTTGGAAAGGGACCTCGTATAGAAAATTTTTTAAGTGCTCAATTTAAAGCAAATATTGAAATGCACAACAAAGAAGTTACTGCAAATAGATACATTTTGTCGAAATTAATAAGCGCGATCTGTTTTTTAGCAAAACAAGAACAACCTTTACGAGGACATTTTGAACACCAGGAATCGTAAAATAGAGGGAATTATATTGAATTGCTGTATCTGTTGAGTGAATCAGACATAAAATTGAAAACTCATTTAGATAACTCTACGGTGTTTACTGGATTATCGAACCATATACAAAATGACTTGGTATCCGCAATATCAAAAGTCTTGCTAGATGAGATTAAAACTGAAATACGTGCATCAAAATTTGTTTCCATAATTGTGGACGAATCTACAGATATCAGTCGCAAAGCTCAGCTATCTACTATTTTTAGATATGTAGATGAAAACAATGAAATTCAGGAGAGATTAGTTGGATTTGTCGATGTTAGTCCCAATAGAACAGCTAATTCTCTTTTTCAGCACATACGTGAGACCTTGGAAGAATTTGGTTGTTTGGACAAATTAATTGCACAAACGTATGATGGAGCGGCTGTAATGTCCGGGGAGCATAATGGAGTGCAACGAAAAATTCGAGATATTTGTCCTAATTCTTTATTTGTCCATTGTTACGCTCAGAGATTGAATTTAGTTTTGTCGCAATCTGTTAACCATATATCCGGATGCAAACGTTTTTTCAGCCGTATGTTGTCATTTTCAACTTTTTTTTGTAAGTCTTCAAGAAGAATTTCCCTTCTCGATTGTCAAATAAAAAAACGATTTCCCACTGCTGCCCCTACACGATGGAACTACAATAGCAAAATTTTAAATATGGTATTAGAATATCAAACAGAATTAATGGAAATATTTAATCAAATAATTAATGATGAAGACGAATGGGATACTGATGCTGTCATAAATGCTGAAGTCCTTCATCGTTATTTAAAAGAGTTTGAATTCAATTTCAATTTGCATTTATTTTCTGCAATATTTAATTCGGCAGATTTTTTATTTGAAATTTTACAAAAAAAAACCTTTGACATATCGTATTGCGTAAGTGAAATTAAAAAATTTGTAAAATATTTAGATAACAAAAAAGACGATTTTGATTCATTGTGGAACAAAGTAATAACTAAAAATTTTAATAGAAAAAGAAAATATGCTGAATGTGAAGAAGATGTGAAAACAACGTATAAACTTCACTATTCTGAAATTTTAGAAACTCTTTCAGTAAATACAACCAATCGATTTCGAGATATCGAAAATTTAAAATTTCTTTTAATTTTTTTTAACGTCAAAAAATTTAAAGAATATGAAAATAATTTTCCAGATATCCTATTTAAATCACTCCACCTAACTTATGGAAAATAATTTGATTTGATGAAATTAAAAAGCGAATTAATTTACATGTACTCAACGCAAGATTTTCATTTGAAATCTATAAATGACGTAAAGGAATTAATTGTGAAAGATGATCTAATAGAAGTTTTGGAACAAGTATTTAGTTTAATACAATTAATTTGTACGATACCTTCCACGAGCGCATCGGCTGAACGATCATTTTCGACTATGAAAAGAATTAAAACGTTCACCAGAAGTAGTCAAAGTGAAGAAAGACTCTCTGGTCTTACTAAAATTGCAATCGAAAAGAAAATAATGTCAAATTTAAAAAACAATAAAAAATTCTATGATGCGGTTATCGATGAATTTTGTAAAAAGGAACGAAGAATAAAATAAAATTTAAAAAAATAAATTGGTCGGTTTTTTTTTTCAAACAAGAGACAGCATCCCTTATTTGAAAAGTCACCGCACGCCACTGGTATATAGGTACTACAAAGTAAAGTAGATTTCACTTGAATAATTCACAAACATTGGAAAACCCGCAGTTTTCCGCTGCATTACGAACACACAGCTGACAGAGCCGATGGGTGAATATGATATTATAATACATACATACATATGAAGAAAAATGAATAGTAAAATAAAAATACGCATGCAAAAAATGATGGTTTGTGTGTTGGTATTCGTGTCGCGTGTGCGGCGCGCGCTGTTCTCGCGCTGGTCTCGTGCTGGTCTCGCGCTGGGCGTAGGTACATATATATTTTTTTTATTTAAAAAATATACATATATTTTTCTATGATACCATTACTGGCTGCCCCTGAGCGATACCTTTATGGATTATAAATTTGAAATCATATTCAAATAGTAGATAGGATGGTTTAACAAATTTGATAAAGAAATATTTCAACACTGAAATTAGATAAATTGGCAGACTCCGACAGGAAAAAATTAACTTGCAGTCACAAATACCCAAGTCAGAAATACTCAGAATCAATTATTTTCAACCGAGGTCAACCTAGGACCAGTCATTTGAATCTCTAAAAGAATAAAAGAGGTTTGTAAAAATATAATACATTGCGGCTTTCACCAACATATTTGACGGGCTGAAAACCAGACTGGTACAAGTGACATTAAAAAAAAATGGTTTAAGTTCTAAAATAATAGAATATATAAAAAGCTATTATTTAAGTACTTAAACCAGCTTTTTTTTTATATATGTCACTGGTACCAGTCTGGTTTTCAGACCGTTATTTGTACTTTTATTTTATTCATTAAATAAAATTTTTGTACTTTTATCTTATTTTTTATTACAAATTTTATTTTTGATACATTTCACATATAATATAAACGTTAAATCACAAGTTTATTTATTTTTATTTTGATTTTTTAATGCTTTTTATTATTACTAAGTTATGTTCACAATACATCTTATATATATTTTAATAGCTACTGATCTACTAATCATTTTCTATTTTACAATTTTGATTTAATTTTGTTATTAATCATAGTATTATATTATTCTAATGTTAATGTACAGCATAATAGGAAAAAAAAGAGCTCAAAAATCTATTGAAAACTCTTATAAATGCTCATAGTACATCTAATACATACATAATATTAATCAAAGACTCTCTAAAGTCGATGATCTAGAGCAGATTGTGTATAAACATAGATTACACAATCTGCTCTAGATCTAGAGCAGATTGTGTTTAGATAATCTGTGTTTATACCTGAAGGGTATAGACATTTAGTTGTAATCACCGAGACTCTTCACAAGTGTGTTAGTATGGTTATTAGTCATTCTGTCATAGAATCTACTGGTTAGTTTGTTAGTAATATCTGCAACTAACGGAGTATTATTTACGGCATGCAGTTTTTTCAAGTTAGTATATACATATGGGTGTATCTATTTTGTATAGTTTTGAGCTTGGAAAGGTTAGTATTTGAGGTGTATTTATTTTTATTTGAAATATTGTACGGTATGAGAATTAAGCAGGTATTTTTATTTGAATGAACCCTTTTTTTGCCTTTAATTTACATATTTCATTTTTGCAAAAATCTATTAAAGATTTATTTAAGTATATTGATTTATGTTTAGTACTTTGAACTATTTGTATGAACGGCAGAAACAAAATTGGTTTAAAAAAAATATATATTTCAACTCGATGTATTGTTTTTTAATCATACCTGCACCTATAAAAACACTGCGTTATCGTATCAGTTTTCTTTATTCAAATATGTAATCAATTACCAATGGTAATTAATGTAACAACTGAATAAACAGTTTACGACAACACCCATGCGCATCTGGTTACTAGTAAATATGCACATATACATGTGTAATATAATTTTAACATTAATTTCACTAGCACGTATGTACTTATGTAGATCGCATATAAGAGTAAACTAGCTACTAACTGGGTGGATCAAAATAAACTTTCACAGGGCAAGTTTAACCGAATGATCGACACATACCAGATTTCCACACCGGATGATAATTTCCCCTAGCGTGGAAAACTACCCTCAACGTGCTAGTCATGAACATGCACACGTGCCTTCGACGTCATAAGTGCAGTCTCCGCCAGAATGCACCCAGATGCGGCATAAGTTATAGTTTGTCAAGCCCCGTGGCCGTTGTCATACTACGTGGTTACGAGCGCTCATTTTTCGTTACGTCACGGTGTAACCGTAAAGTACGACCGCCACACTTTACAAATAACGCCATCAACTTTATTGCCGTTCGAAATTCAACGATGGCCACCATTACGTCTACGGGGTATCCGTATAAAATGCACGGGGTGGAACGATCTCGGGAACAATGGTGATATTTCATCCGAACGTCTCCATCGGTAATTGCAGGTGGCGTGTTATATCCACACACACACACACACACACACACACACACACACACACTCATAACTGGAGTAATGTTATTATTATGATTTCAAAGTGGAGTATGGTTCACCGCATGTCAATGAAACACTACGTGTTAACGTTGACGTGTTTCGGATTCGGCGGTTTCGATATAACTTGTACACGTTAAAATTTATCGCTCTGTGATATATTGTATCGGTTTTAGTCGTTGGCAAAACTTATGGTTTGTTTTGAAGGTTTTACTTTGATCCAATCGTAATCTGAAAATCCCCTCTGGAGAAAGTCTGAAATGGCAGTCAGTAATAAAATATTTAGGAGTAACGTTTGATAAAATAATGAGATGGGCACCTCACATTGAGGCAGCGAAATGCAAGGCGATGCGGGGTATATCCTCAATATATCCAATATTTAATCGCCATAGTTCTTTATCAACGCTAAATAAAATAAAATTATATCGCGCGCTCATATTACCATTATTAACCTATGCTTCACCTGTATGGAATAACGCCTCGAATACTAACCTTTCCAAGCTCCAAGTAATACAAAATAAATCCCTTAAAAGAATTTATAATACACCCATATATACTAACCTGAAAAAACTGCATGCTATATATAATATTCCGTTTGTTACAGACATTACCAACAAACTAACCAGTAGATTCTATGAAAGAATCACTAATAACCATACTAACACACTTGTGAAGAGTCTCGGTGATTACAACAAAATGTCTATACCCTTCAGGTATAAACACAGATTACCTAAACACAATCTGCTTTAGGTCATCGACTTTAGATAGTCTTTAATTAATATTATGTATTAGATGTATTATGAACATTTATAAGGATTGTAAATAGGTTTTTGAGCTCTTTTTCCTATTATGCTTTAGATTAACATTAGAATAATTTAATACTGTGATTACTAACCAAATTAAATTAAAATTGTAAAATAGAAAATGATCAGTAGATCAGTAGCTATTAAAATAGATATAAGATGTATTATGAACATAATTTCGTAATAATAAAAAGCATTTAAAAAAAAAAAAAAATCGTAATTTGAAAAATTGTATGAAAATCTTGGTTCATTGTCTTTGCATATATATATATATATATATATATATATATATATATATATATATATATATATATATATATATACATAAGTGATCCAAGTGATACCTAGGATGACTATCTGTCAAAGCTGACCACAGAGAAGAGTCTATGGCGGTAAGAACTCACTCCTTGAATGGAAATCTCTCTCAAGTACCGCCTTTTTCTCAACACATCTTGGATAAATGCGAGAAAAATAATATCCAAACCTCCAACAAGGTAAGAGTGACGATGGATGATAGCTTAGCTAATAGAAACCTGTATTTAGCCACGTACAATGTAAGAACGTTATCGAGTGAAGGAAGTGTGCTTGCATTAGAGAATGAATTAGAAAATATCAAATGGGATATAATAGGACTTAGTGAAGTAAGACGAAAACAGCAAAACCAAATAATCCTAAAAAGTGGTAACTGTCTCTACTGGAGAGGGCTACCAAATGGTAGAATAGGAGGAGTAGGGTTTCTTATCAATAAGAGAATAGAAAGAAATATTATAGAAATAAGCGACATATCGGAACGTATATGCTATATAGTATTAAGAATCTCGAGCAGGTACACTTGTCAAATCTTCCAAGTGTACGCCCCCACATCTAGCCACCCAGACGAGGAAATAGAAGACTTCTACGAAAAAATACAGGACGCATACGATAATAGCCGTCACCACTTTAAAATAATCATGGGCGACTTTAACGCAAAAATAGGACAAAAGGCAAATACTGAAAGAGCAGTAGGCAATTTTGGTACCGGCCAAAGAAACGACAGAGGCGATCGCCTCATAGAATTCGCAGAACACAACAGGCTCTTTATCACTAATTCATTTTTCAGGAAAAACACCAACAATAAGTGGACTTGGGAGAGTCCTAAAGGAGACAGAAACGAGATCGATTTCATCCTAACAAATGCCCTGCACTCCGTTAAAGACGTTAGTGTTTTAAGTAAAGTAGATATAGGTAGCGATCACAGATTAGTCCGTGCCAAGATGGCCATTAATATAAATTGCGAACGTAGGAAATTAATAAAAGGATGCAGTAACTCTCCAGATTTCGCTCAACTAAGGTCTAGGAAAAAGGAATTCGAACTCGAACTTGGAAATCGATACGGGAAATTAAACCCAGAAGCAGACATCGAGGAATTGAACACTGTAATTAGTTCGGTTCTAACCTCAACAGGTAAGAAATTAGGTGGATTCAGGAAACAGATTAAATTAAGCAAAATTTCAGCGGAAACAAAAAACCTAATTAAGCATAAAAGGAATTTAGATAGGGATAATAATAAGCAAGAATACAATCTAGTAAATAAGGAAATTAAAAAGAGAATAGTCAGGGATGTCAGGGATTTTAACAGCAAGCTAATAGAAAATACCATTAAGAATAACCGTAGCCTGAAAAAGTGCAAACAGGATCTTTTCTTAGGCAAAAACCAAATGATCGCAATCAGATCAGAGAGCGGAGTAATAACTAGGAATAGAGAAGAAATCATAGACAGAGTTTACACGTTCTATGCAAAACTATACGAGAACGACAACGGCCAATTCCCCGCTCTGGAATCGACACACGGCCAAAGGGTTCCTGCAGTATTGCCTAGCGAAGTAGAGGCCGCGCTAAAAACTGCAAAGAACGGTAAATCCCCAGGGGAAGATAATATTCCCATTGACTTACTAAAATGTGGCGGCCCCCCCCTAATTAATATCTTAGCTAGGCTTTTCAGCAAATGCATCCAGAACCAAGCTATACCAGAAGGATGGAATAACGCAACTATCATTTTAATACACAAAAAAGGCGACAAAAGCGATATCAAGAACTACCGACCCATTAGTCTACTTTCAGCGGTCTACAAGCTCTTCACGAAGGTTATTACAGAAAGGCTGAAGAATATCCTCGACGAGAACCAACCTATAGAGCAGGCAGGGTTTAGGGCAAATTTCAGCACAATGGACCACCTCCAAGTAGTTGGCGAACTAATCGAGCGCGCCAACGAATATCAACGGCCATTGTGCCTAGGTTTCGTCGATTATGAGAAAGCCTTCGATACAGTTAGTCATAATGCAGTACTTAACGCTCTAAAAACACAGGGAGTGCCGGAACCCTATGTGGGACTGTAAGCTGCAATATATAAGAATGCCACAGCTTCGGTTAAAATTTTTTCAGGTACAGATAGATTTAGCATAGGAAAAGGAGTAAGACAAGGAGATACAATCTCGCCCAAGTTATTCAATGCGGTGCTTGAGGGAGTTTTCAGGAAATTGGATTGGGATACAGCCGGAGTAAGCATCAATGGTCGCTTTTTGAGTCACCTTCGGTTCGCAGACGATATAGTTTTAGTAGCTCGTGATTCAGCTGACCTACTTATCAGACTAACACAGCTGGACAGGGAAAGTAGAAAAGTAGGATTAAAAATTAACGTAGATAAGACTAAACTAATGTTCAATAGTTATTGCATGCCTGATAGCATCCCCTTAGATGATAAACCAGTAGAAGTAGTAAATAATTATTTATATTTAGGTCAAATAATTGACATGTCTGGTAGTAAAAATGAAGAGATAAAGAGACGTATGAAATTAGGGTGGAGTGCATTTGGACGGATGAATGCTGTTTTTAAATCAAAAATGCCACTCTGCCTGAAGAAAAGGATCTTTGATCAATGCGTTTTGCCAGTGATGACGTATGGATGTGAAACTTGGACACTGAACGCCAAGATGCAAAATAAAATCCAATGCACTCAAAGAAGTATGGAACGCTGTATGCTTGGCATAACGAGGAAAGACAGGAAGCGGAACACGTGGGTGAGAAATATGACAAGGGTAGTGGACATAGTGGATAGAGTGAAGAGATTGAAATGGCAATGGGCGGGTCACGTAGCTAGGAGGATGGACGAAAGGTGGACAAAAGAAGTGCTTGAATGGTACCCGAGAGAAGGCAAAAGAGTAAAAGGAAGACCGCAAGGAAGATGGGTGAACGAAATTAGGAAAATGTGCGGAATGAGATGGATGAGTGTTGCGCAAAACAGAGACGAGTGGAAGCGTGTTGGAGAGGCCTTCATCCAGCAGTGGATGGCGAATGGCTGTAAATGATGATGATGATATATATATATATATATATATATATATATATATATATATATATATATATATATATATATATATATATATATATATATATATATATATATATATATATATATATATATATATATATATATATATATATATATATGTATATGTATATTATGTATAATCGTTGAAGTTTGAATTTTATGTTAGGCTAAGGTTGGGGTCGCCAAATATGTTTGTAATATACGGGTCTACGTGACGAGCCAGAATGTTAAATGACAGAAAACGCAAATATCGGAAGGCAAAGATCGAAACTCGAAAGATCTTAAGTCGGAAGTTCAAAAAAAAAAAGGTGCATGGTAAACGGTACATATTCACTTAATTTGCGCGAGCAGGGTACAACAAGAACAAGAGGAACAGGTTTTTCCTCCCGTATTATGCGCGCGCAAATTAATACGGGAGGAAAAGCCTGTTCCTCTTGTTCCTGTTGTATCCTGCTCGCGCAAATTAAATGAGTATGTACCGCTTACCATGCACCATTTTTTTTTATCTTTCGACTTAAGATCTTTCGATTTTCGATCTTTGCCTTCCGATATTTGCGTTTTCTGTAATTTAACATTCTGGCTCGTCACGGAGACCGGTAATATACTTGGCTCAAATGTGAATAGTATAAGTATCAAGATTTTTGAAGCTTTAACAATATGAGGGATATGAAAGGAAACGCTTCAGTTCTCAATTTTTTTTGACTCGCAAACCTCATTGCAGCCTGATTTCATAAATTTTACCGTTCGTATTAAACTTTTTTGTAATTTATTTAAGTTTGGAGCGAATCCACACCCCTGGACTTCTCACTGACAAAACGTTTTAGTGAAGTTGCATTATAAAAATTGTTTGCTTCAATTATCAATTAGTGAAAATAAAGGAATATATGAAGTGAAAATAAAGGAGTGGATTATGATTTTTGTTTTTAGATTGGATTTTTCTGATATATAAATAAGTTGAAATTTTTTCATAAACATGTACACATATATATTTTTTTTATTTAAAAACTATACATATATATTCATAAGCATTAAAATAAGATAATAATATAAATACAAACGGGACAAATAATGTATAAAATAGATAACCAGCAACGTAGTCTAGTAGTGAGTGTTGTATTCTTTCGTGCAAGGTGTCACGGGTTCAATTTACACTAGAGTCTCGTTGTTGGCCAGACCTTCGTCGATCGTTTCTTATCAGAATTTGCCAATTTTTCTGATTTTCATTGAAACGGTTCCTGTAAAATTGGCTTTTCCTATCCAATTTTCTATTATAAACCTTGAGTTATTGTAATATCTCTCTGTGGATGATTATTGAATTTAAGAATTCGTATTGTTACATGAAAGATGTTATTGATCGTATTGTTTACGATGTTTGTAATGTCTGATCATAGATGTCAGGTGTAGTTTCACTTTACATGTATATGTATGTAATAATTATTTATTTATTTATTTATTTAATAGTTTTGGACCATTGTGGCATTACAGGAAGAACCTAATGCGCCACAATGGCCTACATTTGAAAAAGATATAAAAACATGATATAAAAACAAGTATACTGTAAATAAAGGAAAAAAGCAAAAGCAGAAAACATGGTAAAATAAAATATTAAAAAAAAGTAACAAAAGGAAAATAATACCTCATTCAGAGAGAAAAAAAATATAACAAAAGTGTAAAAATTAAAAATAAAATCCATAAATCCCATTCTTTGTTTACACTGAGCAAAATTAAAATAGTATATAAAAATGTACAAAAGAGAAAGAAAAAATAAAATAAAATAAAACAAAATATGAATAAAAAATAAAATCACAGCGAGGTCCAAATGGAAGAGAGTAGATTAAGATTCCACTCATTCATCACATTCAAATTAAGAAAGTAATGATGAGCGCAGGTTACCAGATAAATATGTTAAGATAATATCCGACAATCTACGCTCCCCAAGGTGGAAAATATCACATTCAGGGACAGCAGCAACGATTTCATTGAGAAGTCGAATAGCTCTTGGAATAGGAGCCATTATTATGTATTTAATTATGTATGTAATAGATAATTTCTTCAGTCTTAAATCTGTTTAGCACACTCACTGCTTTGGAGCAATCTGCTAGGCGAGTGTGCATGATTAATTAAAAAATAAAATAAAACAAAACAAATATTATTATTAGATTACAAAATTTTGCATGGAATAATCCGAGCAACCATGTACAAGTCAACAAAATCTAAAATTGGATCTGGATCCTGTCTAAATTCAAATACTACGAAAGCGTTTTGAGCCCCATTGTAAGTGCTCGTTATTGAAGGATCCTTTATTCCAACGTCAAAGCAAAAGGATACAAAACATCCCCCAATACCGACACACGCTGCTCTTTAATGTATGTATCCATCTTACACAACACAAATGATAGACGCGCGCGTGCGTGTGTATAATAATTATGTATTTAATATATGTAATATATATTTCTCGAGTCTTATTATGTTTAGCACACTCGCTGCTTTGGAGCAATCTGTTAGGCGAGTGTGCATGATTAATTTAAGTAAAAAAAATAAAAAAATATTCATCATTGGATAAATAGACTATTCTAGTCTTAAAATGTATTATTTATAATAATAATAACAATAAAAAGACCAGTATGACCTGACAGGTTGCCTCAAAGCGTCCCACCAGTTTTACAAAACAAAATAAAAACAATAAAAATTCCAATCATTCATCTCATTCAAATAGTCTCGTGTTGAATCTCAAGAATCTAACCAGTTCATCAACATGACAATTGAACAGGTCTAAATGCTCATCAATCACATTAAGTACCCGGATAGCCTTTACAAGAGACGAGTTATTGAAAGCAGACGTTTTCGCAGGAATAGGTTGGAAAAGTAAAAGATGACGCAAAGCTCTACCGCATTCAGGCGCCGAAAATTTTAATTCCAATAAAATCGAAGGGTTATCGATTCATCCCTTTAATACTCCAAAGAAATATGTGGAAATGGCAATAATTCTTCTCGAAGATAGTGAGTCAAAACCTAGCATACCTTGTAAAAAGGCAGTGGGAAATAAATAGGGGTAATATTTATATTTCTTCATATCTAAGAAATTTTTTTTGAACTCTTTCTATGAAGAGAGAGAATTATTAAGACTTCAATCATGAAACATGGTACTTTTCCAGTTGTGAATTTGATATTATTTAGCACGAGAATTCAAATAGGTTCACCATCGCTGACATTAGATATTAAACTTAATCTGTAAGAAGAAGCGAATTCTGTACTTTCTACGAAAATGTTCGACACAAGATAGTTTATCGTCGATGTAGTCGGGAATGTAGTGACTATATGTATGTATTCATCCTTACCAATAATCACAATGTCAATATAGTTGTTGGGCGCCAATGCGATGCCTTTGGCTTATTGTGGGGCGTCCAAACAAACCAGCCTAGGCGCCAAATCGGATTAGCCGCCCCTCCGCCCCTGTCTCGGTAAGCGGTTTAGCGAATGCGCCCCTGTACCCGGAATCGAATTAAAAGACAACCGTACCCGAGTTTCCTCCCTTCGATCGAAACCTTTTTCACGGAAATTAATTTTAAAAGTAATTTCGCGGAAACGCGAGTCCATTTAGCCCCGATGCTTGATAATCATTCGCGCGGTGATTTAAGGTTATATTAGAACCCCGTTTATTTTATATACATATATGTATGTATGTATTCGTAGGTCTTGCGATATTAAAATTTGTCTGTCGTAGCAGTTTCCTCAAAGATCAACAGGTAGTGTTTTTTTATTCACATTCTTTTAATAGCAGTTTTGTATCACGCAATATAATTACGTAATATCTTATTTATAATCACGTAATATAATTATAATCACGTAATATCTTACGTTATCTGTTATTAAATGCTATATTTTATGTTTATGAATGGATGTAATTATGCTTATGTTTAAATGTATTTTTTTATGTATAATTGATTAGTATATTATTTTGTTATGTATTAATTGTTATTTTGTGTTATATTTTTTGACCATTGTGGCGCATTAGGAATTCCTGTAATGCCACAATGGTCTGAACTTTAAAATAAATAAATAAATTTATTAAATAATATCCAACGTTAGTTTAATATTTTATTCATAAATAAATTGCGTGCTTTGATTACTTTAGAACAAGCACTGACTTCTATATTTGCCTAAGATTCTAAGATTCTATCACAGGATCACTAATGAACATAGTAATACATTTGTAATGGTAACCTTAAGGTATAAATTAATTTGCTTTAATATCGTCAAATTTGGTTAAAGGTGCATTTATTACTTGCACTTCTTTGTCTGGTAGCCTGCGCTCATCATTATTTTCATATTTGAATGTGATGTATGAGTGGAATTTTGTCTCTTCCATTTGCAGCTCGTTCATATGCAGCTCGTTCTTATATATTTGGTGCTGGCTATAGGCGCAAGACATTCCCTACTTTGTATTTTATTATTTGATATTTTTACTTGAACTGCTATTATTATAATGCTATTGTTTTTTATGATTATGTATAAATGTATTTTTTTCTGTGTACATATATACTGTTATGCTCCAAAACGCAGTTTATATATATTTAAAATTACATGGTTAACAAACCTAGATTTCTTTATTATCATAAAAACGTCACATTTATGTTATTGGTAGATATATTCGAAAACTACAGATTTAATTAAGGAATGATGCTGATGTTGAGATACGTAGAATTTTTCTTCACTAATTAACTTTGGTTCACTTTATTCTGCTGCTGTGCTGACCTTCGCTTGCGGGGTCAATATTAATGACTTGGGGTGGTCCTCGGAGTCTCGATGTTGATGAATACCACTCTCGGAGTCTCGATGGTGATGACTACCTTTTGTGATCGAATCGTGATCTATATAAATGATTTTCATCTTTTGGATTGGGCAAATCCGTCAAGAATTCCTTTACAGGAGTTTTAATGGACTTGTTACTTACGTATATGAATGTGAGAAAGTGAATTTGATTATTGTGGGAACTAAATTGATAAGCAAGGTACATAGAAATACGTACATATGTATATATTTTTATTTTTCTCACTTCTCTGTGTTTTTTCTACATTAGGGATTCCTGTAATGCCACAATGGTCCGAACTGAAACTTAAAAATAATAAATAATAAAAAAATGTGTAAAATACATAATGATCGATGAATTATTGGCTATTAGAATAGAGCTATGACGTATTGTGAACATAATATATGAATAATAAAATGCATTTAAAAATCAAATATTTTTGGTAATTCCTAGTAATATGCCGTCGCTTTGGAATCTTTCGTTCCTGTGATAAAAATATGTATGTATATATATGTAGATGAGCCAAGGCTTAAGAAAATGGGGCGTTTCAAGGTTGGACTTTCAACTAAATATATTTTACATTATGCCGAGTAATAAAATTTTGAAGAAAATTCGTTCATTCCATTTGTTCTATAAAATGTAATATATTTAATTTCAAAGGATTTGTAGTTTTAAATACGATACATTAATCTCTAATTTAAAATTTCAAAGGATTTGTAGTTTTAAATACGATACATTAATCTCTAATTTAAAATTTCAAAGGATTTGAAGTTTTAAATTATAGATTTATGTATCGTATCTTTCAAGTTACATGTGATCAATCAATTTAGTTCAATCAGTCAAAAGTTGTCCACAGAAACTTACATTTGTATTTGCCTAACGGAATTTAATCTAATTTTGATTCAGTGTATGTATATAAATGAGTCATATGAGGAGTTAAATTTATTATTAATTGGTTATTGAATGTCCTTAAAAATGATTACACGTAAAATTACATGAAAATATAAGAAAAGCGTTATATATGTTGTCAATAAAATGCTTTTTTTGAAATAGTCCCGTTTTATTCCATACAAAAATAGTCACATAAAATTGTGACAATTTACGAGGTTTAAAAGTTTGCCTCTAGCATGTGAGTAAAACAATATGTTAAGCATACAAAGTTTTAATAGGTTTTAACTCATAAATTTATATGTACAATTTATATTTTCAATTTGATATGTATAGAAGAACGTTATCTCATTATATTATGATATTAGTCGTAATATTGAATTTCATATATCTAAGAAAAAAAAAAGTAACTAAAGTGTTTTCTGTGAAATTTATGTCATTAAAATAAAGTACAAATTTAAAATATGTACTTAGGTTTAATATCGTGGAAGAAAGAAAGTACATTCGAAATGTAAATTTTGGTTATTTAGAATTTCTTTATTTAAATTGAACGTCTGTTACACAATGAATAATCGCTCTAAAGATATTCGATATGTGTGTTTTAATGGAAAACCTTTTTCGCTTTAATCTAGCATTGCCAAATCCCAAGGCGACGTATAGTCGAGTCCTTTTCGGATTTTGGGGCGATCGATAAAAATAAATAAAAACCCTTCCCACCCCCTTTTCCCCATCCCCCCTGAGAGATTAATTATCCTCTTCTGATCGACATAGTCCAAGCCAATATTCGATACGCATGTGCCGACAGCGACTTGCATTCTTTCAGCGTTTTGTTTTTTTGATAATTGGAAAAACATCCAATTCGTTGCGAAAACAACGAAACGAGCGTGCGTCGAGTCAGCACGAAAATTCTTGATTTTAATTGAAAATGCCGACTTGCCTAAATCGACTCGAAAAACGGAACGCGAAACAATACAATAATCTGTGACTCGGTTAAAAAAAGACCTAACCTGCAAAAAATCGTCTGAAAAAAAATCAGAAAACGATTTATTTTCAAACCGTACCACCGATATATTATATACGATGTGTCAGTGCTATATTTTCAGTATTATTTTAGACTATTTCAGTTGAGTAAGTTTTCCTTGTGAATATTCAATAGAGCTCGTAGCGAATTCATGCGACATTATTGTTCCAGTTTCACAGACACTACTATTCCTCATCTAATGGCTTTTCGCATACTGCAAACTTTGACCTTTCTTTAAATCGAATCAACTTATAAATACTACGATATATACATAAATATGTTCATATATAAGATTATATAAAATATTCGAAATATTTACTCGTCAATTCGTCGTTTGTCTGTACGTTTATTTGTTCAAGTATGAATCCTTGTCTGTTTTTTAGAAGGCTATTCTATATTTCAGTTCGCAAATGATTCGGGCAAAGTTCCTACATTCTTCCGATCGATTTGAAACTTTGCCATTTGGCGTGGTTTGGTCACCGATAGCAATTTAAATCAATTCTGACGGTTCGAAAGTTTGCGAAAATTTTGGAGATCTTAACGTTTAGTGGTCAGTAGTCTTATATGTTTGCCAGCCATTCGTTTTGTCAGATTTTAATTGTTTAAACGCCTATATATTGTAATAAAATTTGCATTATAGGCTCTCATTATCTCGCATATATATTTTTACTTCACTTATAGGTTATATAATGAATATTAAAATGTTTGTATTACAATTCTAATATACATATATATTCATACGTACGTGTTTCGGCCAAATTTTAAATGTGTAACTCGAACTGATTTCGTCTTTCTGACTTGATTTTATATATCTGCATATACTGCGATATTTTATGAACCTTTTATCATACTAGATTTTATGAGCCATTTTAAAGTCATCCCATTTCGTTTTTGTAATCCCACATGTCGAAGATGAGATCTGTCAAAACTTCATTGTTGAAATAGTGAAAAACATATAAAAGCCTTATAAATAGAAAATGCATCCACATATTTTGTAATTAAACTTATTATAATATACATATCTGTCTATTTTTTAGTTTGACTGTTAAGCATACTATTAACCAATACTAAGCTTCAGTGTAAGAAGATTGACGATGTTCGAATTAAATGCATATCTCTCGAATCAACAGACACACACTTTTTGAAAACTATGATCAGTGAAACATTTTCTCAAAACCATTTTTCGTTTAGATATAAAGAAAAGTCGATTTTTTTTTATAGAAAAGCTAGTTTGATTCTAACAGTACAGTAGAACCTCGATTATCCAGACTAATTTGGGATGAAGTTAGTCGGATGGTGAAAAAGCCGGGTTATCGAAAAAATCACAATTGCCAGAGAAACACGTGTCAATTCAGTATCAATAATTTGTATTTGTCTACATTTACATATATAATAACATGAAGATCAATTTTAAATTATTTTTTATTGCGAAATTCAATTATGAATTTTTGCTTAAAGTTAGCTGTTCTTTTAGAAGCTGCCAAATTGCGAATACTTTTATACAATAATGTATTAGATATTAGCTGTCCAGACGATCATCTTTGAATGAACCACATAATTACACGCTTTGACTTCTTCATTTCCTGATTTTTTAATAACTTTAAGAGCTCCCATCTTCTGACATTAAAGAATCAATAAACTTCATAATTTTTTTTCATCTTGTTTTTTTATATCCGAGATCTTTGACGTGCCAACACCATATTTTTTTTGACAGAAAACGTCCTAAGACACCGCTTTTTAAAGCATTGATTATTATATCTTATTTGTCTTTTAATGATAATACAATAAGTTTTCTTTCCCATATTGGTAATTCAAAATAAATCATACTTAACAAGAAATAAACATCCTTTGAATGTTGAATTTCGAAGACAACTGACTCATTTCTCCGTCTTATTTTCAAAGTTTTATGTTATGTATATTTCAAAGGAGGAAAATCGTAAAATTTGTGTTTGTTTTCAACGATCGGGATAATCGTGGTTCTACTCTATAATTTGTTCATTTTATTATTTCTAAGTCACTTATCAGTTACTATACAAATGCCTCGCTTTTATCGTCAAGATGAATGAATAAGTGTTGAATGTTTTCGTCGTTAAAAATAAAAATACACTTCGCAAATAAACGACAACCACAAAACGGTGAAAACAAAACATTTCTGAGTTCTTATTATGCCGATGTTAAGGACTGTGTAGATTTGGTGAGGATATTTGTTAAAGCCTCTCTCTCGGCTTTACTACTTCCGTTTCCCAGAGGGCGAAGTGCCCGGTAAAAAACCTCGTTACCAGAGTCCTTCGGCAGAGGCCCGCATATTAGTCACTTTAATGAAGGCCTTAGAGATTATCCAGAAAACATTTTCCGGGAAAAATTGCGTGGAGCGGGCCGCGCATAAGGAGGACCCCGGCCACGTTATAAGCGGTCTTTACGCCTTATCGCCGAAAAGATTTACAATATCGTCACATTAAAATGCATTGGGGTGACAATAAATTCATACAATATTATACATCACATGCCCGGCTTATATACGCGGTCGTTAAGGTCCTAGTTGAAACCGCTCGCTCGCTAATTTCATGGAAATTCCCATATAATGTATGCGACGCATAAAAACGTGCATCCAAGGCAAAAAGAGTTTAATTGTGCTTTATTTAATCGTAAAAAAGTGCTGTTTGTAATCATGAAAAATTCAAATGTATGGTGTGCATGCTATGAAATAATAATTTTGGTTTAATTTTATAGTACGATGATATATGTATGTCACAGTGAAATTATAATTGCACTGACGTTTCGGTGAAATCATAACCAGTTAAATTTTCACTGGGAATAGTTCATTGAAATCATATCTAATTATATTTTCACTATCGTCCCCTATTAGTGAATTTATAATTATTGAGAGTTGGATTATAGTGCGTCGCCGACACGAATCGCACCACCCCACGTCACAACCCCGCTTCTCTTCATCCCCACTATCCGTTGTTTTTATTTATTTAAGATACGGTTAATTGAATTGAATTGTTAGGTTGAATTGGGGTTGGTTTTATTTATTTAAGATTATATTGTTAGGGTTGGTAGTACGTTGTGATTCGAATTTGTACGTTGTAATTTGAACTACAACGTACGAATTCGAATTACTAATTGTAATTGTAATTCGAATTACAAATTTACTGCAGTGATACGTGAAATTGTAATTTTATTGTTATACTGTAATTTTATTGTACCCACTGCTTGAGTCAGTGAAATTATAATTTCACTGACTATAACAGTTTCACTGTTACTTAAAGTACGATTTTCGAAACGCAGCAAATATTTTTATCATTAATTCTCACCTATATTTTAGTGGTTTATTTTTATCTGAAAGCAAATCATTCTTTTTCATAAGCTTCTTATCAGTTTGCTTTCGATTTTTTCGTCTCATAATTTTTTATTTATTTATTTAATATACTTGGGGGAGGCGGCAAAGCAGATAGACCCAAGGAGTTTGATTTATACATATATGTAAATAATGTATAAATATTTGTTATTATTATTGTCAGTTGAATGTTTACTTAATGTAAGACAAACCCCCGGAGCCGTTTCTCAAAGTATGATATATAAAATAAAAATATGGACGTGTTTCAATATTTTTAGGAGTTACTGAAGATGTTTCGACGGAAATCTTACAATAATTAGTACCGAATTGGGAAATTTATTATTTTAGGAAATCGCTCGTGAAATTGTTTGATTAATCATCCCATTAAACACCTGATAAGCTGGCTAGTTTTCCAGGTCGACACCGTCGACCACAATGCTTACCCACGTGTCAAATTAGCCGGAAGTGCCCAGGCGAAACGACTAGAGGCAAAAGAGTCGGGGGCAGAGAGAGAGATAAACAGAGAGGAAAAAAGCAACACATTATTTTCCCTCGCCGAGTT
The DNA here is from genome assembly GCF_051622035.1 of Arctopsyche grandis. NCBI lineage: Eukaryota > Metazoa > Arthropoda > Insecta > Trichoptera > Hydropsychidae > Arctopsyche > Arctopsyche grandis. The sequence continues at coordinate 29,984,081 of NC_135359.1, forward strand.
AAAGTTTTTCCTAGTAATCAAATGAAAACGCTTAGTTAAGTCAACACGGTTGTATTTAATATCCGCCCACGCTGTCGGGCCAAACGAACCACCGGCAAAAACCCAAAAAGAAACGACATTAAAGCCTTTTTTCCCTCTCCGTGTCCTCGACTTAGGTCTTATTCTGCGTCTTTGTCTTTGTCGGGCGAAAGGGGAAAAACCCATAATATATTAAGTTTCATAAACAGCACAATCGCACTATTAAAAGAGGCGAGGCGGAAATATGGGCGATTATAAAACTTTAATTTTCTTTTTACTAGTCGCTTAAAATAAAATATAATCATACACATAAAAGTTTTAAAAGGCAGCGTTTTATTTGAGCACAGACTGAATTTACATTTTAATTAAAGTGTTATGGTTTAATCGCTCATTTCTCCAAACAACGTATATTCATTACTCTCCCTACGTGTATTTCATATACATATATAACATATAAAGGTATATTATGTATGTATGTGTATAATTAGAGTGCTCGTCATCAACTCGGTTATATTATATTTTATGAATGTAAAAAGACAACGCTTTTATATTAATTTTCCAGCTCGGGTCGCTTGTGTGTGTATCAAAGTGGTAAAATTGTGAATGAAAACCTAACGTTTTATTCGCGCGAGTATAATTTCTGAAATGGTTCCATCAATATTTGATCTCGGGTTGCTTCTGAAAGTGAACCATATCAACGAACGAATATCTTCCGAAATAGAATGTACTCGGTGGGTTTTCTCATGCTGAAAATACTCGCACACTTCTATTAGACCGTACTTTCGAATTAGAGTAAATTATTCATGAATTTTCCCGGGGAGTTTCGCTGCAGAAGGTTTCGCCCTTTGAAAGTAATTTTGTAGATTTTACACGTACACTTTCACCCAAATTATATAATTATTTAGATTTTTTGTACGGTTCTACTGCTGAAGCCGTGACTCAAAGTACACTTAAGCGAATTGAAAATATCATTCACAATTAAACAATTTAATTGATCGAATTGTTCTGGTGGTATTGCGATTACAAAACTTTAATACTTACGTAATTAATAAGACAGCAGTGCCGGACTTTGCCCAACCCAAAAGATAAAAATCATTTATATAGATCAAGATTTGATCACATAAGTAAGTCATCACCAACGAGACTCCGAGGGTGGTAGTCATTAATATCGAACACGCAATTGACAGCAGCAGCAGAACAAAGTGAACCAAAGTTAATTAGTGAAACTAAGTTCTACGTATCTCATTTTAAATTCATCATCGTTCCATAATTAAATCTGCAGTTTTCGAATATATCTACCAATTACATAAATGTAACGTTTTTACATACCTCCTTTACGTTTCACATGGCTTTCGTGTCAGTGGTCATTTTTATCTCTTATCCGATCGTTTTCATACTTTGCCATATTGCTCATTTTGGTCATCAATACACGTTAATGTATCGTCTGCCATTACGTTGGAGATAAAATATCGAATACAACGCGTTTTAAACACGCGGAAAGTAAATCTTCTTGACGTTTAATAAGCGTTCGTCCCGTATCTTCCAACCTGTTCGCCCTGATATGGCGATATAAGATTTTAATTGTTTAAACGCCTATAATTAACTCTATATTTTATGAAATTTGCTCTATTGGTTCTCGTTATCTCTAATATATAAATATTTATAGTTTTAACTCTCATATGTATATATAAATTTCAAATTTGGCGTGTAGCTTCTTGTAGGGTAATACACGATATATATTGATTTATGGCCAAAGATGTCAAATCTGACATTTCACGGCTAAAAGTATATCTCTTCACGGAGTTTTAAGTATTATAAGTTATAAGTATTCAATAAGAAGTTATGTTGTATCTAATTGTTAATATGATTTACAATAAGCTTATATACATTTAGTTTTTTACAATAAGCTTACATACATACAATTAGTTCAACAGCTACCAATAACCTCAAATTGCATTGTTTATTTCTCCAAAACAAACTTTCTAACCAATACAAGCTACACATGTACACAGATCAAACAGTGATAGTTTTATTTTTAGTTATCAGCTGATTTAATTTATTTGATGATTGACAAGTTCATTTCTGTAAATACATAAACTCATTTATGGACAATCATACATTGATAAACTATTCTTAACTGTATGGATTACATTGCAATTTCATTGTTAATATGATTACAACTTCAATTTTATCATTAAAGCAATCTTAGTATTAATAAGCTATTCTAAATGTTCCCGGCATAAGTGAGTATACATATTGCCGGCAGCAACTCATAACATCAAATTTCATTGTTTATTCCTTCATAACAAACTTTCTAACCAATACAAGCTACACATGTACACAGATCAAACAGCGATAGTTTTATTTTTAGTTATCAGCTGATTTAATTTTTATGATAATAAAGAAATCTTGGTTTGTTAATCAAGTAATTTAAAATATATATAAACTGCCTTTTGGAACATGACAGTACATAGTACATATGTATGTATGTATGTCAGCGCAATAAATTTACGCAGAATCCACTCCAACGCAAACGTGCAAATGTTTGAATAGAATTAAGGCTTTAAACTGGCGACAAAGGGAGTATATATCTTATAACGAGACTATATACACGAATGTATGTATGTGTGAATTACAAGCAAGTTTCTTATACGAGGAGTACATACATTTAATGACGCGACTAATAAGCGAGAGCTTAAGCATCGCGTCAGCGAGAATGAGCACAAATAGAGCTTTCGCGGGGAGCTTTTGAAAAACTGGTACTGAAAGCTCTCGTGGTGAAAGTGAGAGCTGCAAACACACACCCAGCAAACAAGACGAGGCTCTTTTTTTCCATCGCGTATGACAAGATTCGATTTATAGTCGCTCGGTAATAGATAAACGTGCTCCGGCATTCGGGCATCTATTTTGTTTATAGGAAACGAGGCTCCGAGCGATATCTTCGAATTTTGCGTACCCTTTCAATGATTTTTTTTTCTGTTTTGATAACGGTTATTTATCCTTATGTGTTCGGCTGAAGTGGATCTCGCCGAAGCGTATTGAAATAATGCAAAAAAAAAACATACCCATCACCCAAATCGAAGCACATAAATAAAGCGATTGGCGAGAAAAGAAAGCACTCATTTTAGATTTAATTTTTTTAAATGACCCAAATCAGATGAGCAAAAATCATAAATTGAAATTGATATATTTATTTATAATGTAGCATATTCTAAAAGGAGCCGCCGTTTTAATTGTTTTTCAAAGATTATCTCCGGGCTTAAGTGCTTGCGGCTAACAATGGAGACCCCCGAATGGACTTAGTGGTCGGTAACGGCACTCGGTCACTTCCCGCTAGAGTTCTCAGAACTGAAAGCGTGAGACTGCATGCCGAGACTGTAGGACTGCGTATCTGGTACGTGACTATAACAATAGGTAAACAAACGCGTCGAGGAAGATGCAGTGAGCGACCTGCCCTTTATAAGCAGGTACTTCTTCTTCAAACTTCTGGGCAGAGCACTGGCAGTGCGTGGATCTCCTTAATTACCCAATAAATGCTTTGAAGCGACTTTGGCCTTTTATTTGGATCCTTCACCCACCCCTTCGCAATAATAATAACAATAATATTACCAATGTGATCAGACAGGTTGTCCCAAAGTGTCACACCAGTCTTACAAAAAAAGAAAAGAGCAATAAAAATTACCAATCATTCATCTCATTTAAAGAGACTTGTGTTGAATCTCATGAAACTAACCAGCTTATCAACATGACAATTGAATGCTATCGCATTAAGGAACCGGAAAGCCTTTACAAGAGACGAGTTATATATGTATCGTAATGTGTATTTATACCCATTTTTTAGTTAAGTGATATGTATATATTTATTTTTTAAAGAGGGTCGGAAATAATTTTTAGCTAATAGTTTTACTTTCAGATTTTTTTTTTTTTTTTTTTTATTTTTTTTTTGGTGCTATCTTATCGATTCCCGATAAATCATCACCAGCGATATCGTTGCTCTTCAGATCATGTACGGGCACTACGGAATCATCACTCCGTCCCCAAAATTGTGAATTGGGCTTCTGAATCTCTCACATTCAGAACACCAATTCGTGAGGCTTTTTTCGCTTTAAACGCCTCTGCTGGTGAGTTGTGTCCAATAGCTGCAACGCTTCTATGTTAGGGTGACGGTGCAGTCTCAACTCGTGCCTCCCGGCGCATTCTCGGATGACTTCTTTTACTTTTTTGATTTTAAGGTCCTTGTGGATCTCTTCATTTGTGACGAAGCGATATGCATCGGTGATAATCCTCAAAAACTGGTTTTGACATCTTTGCATTTTTTCGATATTGGATGGCTTACTGCATCCCCACAGTTGTATGCCATATGTCCATATTGGCTTCACGATTGCCTGGTATATCAGTTTTTTGCATTGTAGGTCTAATTTGGAGTGTCTTCCTATTAGCCAATGCATTTCTCTTTGTTTAATTCGAATCTGTTCTATTTTTTTTTTAATGTGATGCCCCCACGTAAGCCTTGAGTCAAGATGCAGTCCTAAATATTTAGCTGACAAAGCTTGTGGAACTTGGATTCCGTTTATGAAAGTCTGAGTGCTGACACTATTTCGTCGCAGTGCAAATGTGACCTGCATTGATTTTAGCTCGTTGAGTTTCATTTTCCAGTCCTTGGTCCATTTGCTGATCTTGTCCAGTGCACGCTGCAGGCGTTCAAATGCTTCCTTCTGTGACTCGCTCGATGACATAATGACTGTGTCATCTGCAAATGTTCCAATGAATGTCTCTTCGCTTGTCGGGATGTCAGCAGTGTATATCAGGTACAGTATAGGCCCTATTACGCTTCCCTGTGGTACTCCTGCAGAGGCTGTGAAAAAGTTAGAGAATGCCTCCTCATGAGCAACTCTGAATTTGCGTCCGGATAAGTATGATTCCAGTAATTTGACATAATTTCCAGGTAATGACTTGCTGATTTTGTGGATAAGTCCTTCGTGCCATACCCTGTCGAAGGCCTGTGAGACATCAAGAAATACAGCTGGACAATACTTTTTTTCCTCTAGCGATTGCTCTATTTTTGAAATAACACGGTGCACTTGATCGATGGTAGAATGTTTCGACCTAAATCCAAATTGGAAGTCGGGAACATCGGTTAAGGGCTTGAGTCTTTTTAATAATAGTTTTTCGAATAGCTTAGAGATCGCAGGCAACAAGGATATTGGTCTGTATGATGTCACTTGTTCGGGTGACTTTTCAGGTTTCTTCAACATTATGATTTGAGCAGTTTTGAAGCACTCTGGCACATGCTTGAGCTGGAAACATGCATTGTATAAGTATGTTAGCATGATAATAGCCTTTTTTGAAAGTTCCTTGAATAGTCCCGGTGAGATTTCGTCAATTCCAGGTGCCTTTTTAGGATTTATATTGTCATCTATTTCTTTAGCTACTTCCATAGGGGTGACAGTTTTGATTAGTTGCTGTGGTTGATACATTGGTGTATAATCAGCATCAGATTGAATATTGTGTGGTTGGAATACTGTCTCTAAGTGTTGTGCAAACAGCTCAGCTTTTTCTTTGTTGCTTCTTATCCACTCTCCTTGCGCATTTTTCAGAGGTGGTATTTGTAGAATTGGTCGTTTGAATTTCCTAGTTGCTTTCCATAGTGAGTGATTTTTATCAGCTGCAGGGCCCAAACCTTCCAAATATTTTTCAAAACAATTTTGTTTATGCTCTTTAATAAGTCGGTTAACTTTGTTACTTATGTGGTTAAATTCTCTTTTGTCTGCAATATTTCTGGTTCTATGCCATATTCGTCTTGTTCTACGTCTTTCTTTAATCAATTGTCTAATTTCCATGGGGTAATTAATGATTTGGTCTGGTTTTTCTTTTGGTACAGGTGTAGCTTCTTTCGCAGCCTCTCGTACAGAGTCAATAAAATTTTGAGTGTGTAGTTCGAGATCTTCTATAGTTTTAAGTTTCACTATTAAATTTATTGATTGGTCTAGTTTTTTCCTGAACATATCCCAGTTAGTGCGTTTATTTGTCAGGTTCTGTCTCCTTATTCTTTTAATTACCAGTGTGCTCAGTGTCATTAGCACTGGTGTGTGATCAGAAGTAAGGTCCTCTATTCCTTCGACCTCAATGTGGTTTGGGGCTATTCCTTTGGATATAAAAAAGTCAATTAAATCTGGTACCTTTTTACTGTCGGTCGGCCAGAAGGTTGGTTTTTGTGAGGAATGATACTCGCACGAGGAGCTCTGAATCGCGTATAGAAGGTTGTTTCCTTTACCAGGAGTTATAAGTCGTGATCCCCAAGCTGTATGTTTAACGTTGTAGTCTCCTCCAATAATAAATCTTGGCCCAAGGGAATTAAAGATGTTTATAAATTGGTATTTTGTGATGGTATGCTTTGGAGGACAATATGCTGCAGCAATATTTAAGTCAGCATTGCCATATTTAATTGTGATGATAGTAGCTTGCATGAATGGTTCTCTGATATCTTTTTGTTCGAAGTGCTGGATATTTTTTTTGATTAAAATAGCACTACCACCGCGAGCTCGTTCACTAGGATGTGTTGTCCAATAAGCCGAGTATCCGTTTATCTTTATATAACTTCTTTGTGAAAAGTGTGTTTCTGATATTAGTGCTAGATCGATGTTGTTTGTCTTTAGAAACACTTCAAGTTCATGGACTCTCTGATTGAGTCCGTTTGCATTCCATGTTAATATGCGTAGGGAATTATCTGTCATTTTTATTATGTTTACTTGGTGATTTGCACTGATTTTCAATTTTTTCCACTCTGGTTATGAGCCAGTTGAGTTGGTGTTTTATTTCAGTTTGAAAGTCACATAGCAACTGCATCATGCCACCGATGGTAGGTTCAGTTGATTTATTTTCCTGCCCGATATCTTGTTTGCTTTTGTCTGCTTGGGACTTAGCTGCTTCACTATATGTTTTGTCCACAGTTGTTTGTTTATCAACAACTTCAATTTGATTTTGTTGTACGCGTTGTGTTACTGTTACCTTTTTGGGTTGTGATGCTTTTATCTTTTTTTTATAGACCTCACACCCCCTGTAGCTAGCTGGATGTCCTTGCTGGCCACACAGGGCACAAGTTGGGGGAACATTTTTCTGCTTGTTGCATTTTGTTGTGTGATGGTCTGCGGCACATTTGACGCATTTAGGTTGTCGATTGCAAAAAATTTTTGTATGCCCAAGTTGTTGACAGTTTGTACACTGAGGGATGTCTTTTACTTTCATTGGTGGTTCAATTGTTACTCTGCAATGTAGAAGTTCTTTAATACCATATACTTCTTTGCAGTTTTCTTTTGGCACCAGGTCTACAAAAAATAGTGGGAAATGTTTTATTTGTCTTTCACCATCGGTTGTAAATTTCTTCATAATATTTGCCACATTGGCCACTTCATATCCTTTATCTTTGAAAGAATCTTTTATTTCATTAACGTCTGTTGATGGCGGTAAACCTCTAACAACCACTCTATAGCACCTTTCATTCTTGAGTTGATAGGTGTGGTACTCTAGATTGTGAAGGGGGTTTTCGTTGTCTTTACATTCACGTTGTTTTAAATCATTTAGTGTTTTTTTGATTTTGCGATAATCTTCTTCGGTTTGTGTAGTGATTTTGATACTATTATTTGAAATTAATTTAAATTGGCATTGAATGGGTGGTGTTTCTGTTGTTGATAATAGATGAGCTCTAAACTTATTGAAGTCAATAACATTGCTCACATAAATAGGTGGTGGAAGTGGTTGTTTGTTAGGTTTATTGGTTTGCTGTTTTTGTGTTTCTTTCAGGTTATTTTGCGGGGAAGATAATACTTTATCTATTTTTCTTTTTTTACTTCTTTTCTCTGCATTTTGGCTAAGTTCATTTTCAAGTTCTTCTTCATCCGTGTGGTAGTCTTTATTCATATTGTCAAGACTTTTGCTCCTATTTAGAATAGATGTAGAAGGCCTGGATTTTTTTTCCATTGTTTCAATTCTTTTCTTTAAATCGGTTATAGTTATCTCATATTGTTTGCATCTGATTTCATATTGTTGGCATATATGTGTAAGTTGATCATACGGATCGTACTGCTGCGCCAGTGGCACTGGATTATCTGTGTTCATTTTTCAGAACGGGTGCAAAACTGCGCCGCGCCGGTGACAGCGCGGCAACAGTTTGATTTTGTTGTTGTATATTCACTTATTATATTATATTATTGCAACTTAAAATTTTATTATAATAATTATTATATATTTATAAAATTTATAAATGTTATATCGAACGCGATAAGGCGATAACGCACATCGACCGATTGCAACCGTGTACGGCGACGAACTTTACTTTCAGATAACAATATTTATTTTTAATCCTTAATAATAACATCATAAAGGTATTTATCAAAATGTTTTCAAATCATTTTGTAGAAAGAAAAATATAAATAGAATGCTTAATAGAAAGGTAAATAGAAAGACTGAAAAATGATAATAAAATTTGTATGAAAATTGTCTGAAAATATATTTAAATATACTGAAAGATATATAACTGTTTCTATAAAATAAACCAATAGAAGAAGTAAACAATACTAAAAATGAAAACAATAATGATATTCAATCAAATATATGTATATAATACAAATGTATTATCGCATTCCACGGGTTGTTTGCATTTATAAGTTATATAGGTAACATAGGGTATAATAAATTAGGGTAAATCAAAGAATTCGTTTTAAAATCGAAAAATTTATTTTAACTTTAAAAAATGCACATTTTCTAATCACTTGTATATTTGAAAACACTTGAACTTGAATTTGAAATTAGAATGTAAGGCTAACGAAGAGTGCGTAGTGGGCTGTTTTGACTAAACTACATATATATATATATATATATATATATATGTTTTGACTAAACTATAGATATATAATATCTATTTAGTCCATAGATATAGAATATCTATGGACTAAATCGATTATTTTATTTTTATTTATAGAAACAATCATGCAGACTCGTTTAACAGATTGCTCCAAAGCGACGAAAGTTCTATACAGATTGAGAATTATTTATCAATTATTTAAACAGGTACACCCATTGATTAAACACGAAATCTGTGGTCAAACAATCAACAGCCACAAAGACATCTATGGACAATTTTTTGCAACATTTTTATAATCAGCGAAAATGGAGATGTTGAATAGCTTGAATTTTTGCGAAAGGGATAAGATAGGGCTGCCAATTTATTAGAACCCTTTCAATGAAGTCAGATAAATTGGAAAATTCTGGTTGGAAACGATTGACCTTGAAGTCCATGGTCTGGCCAGTAGCATACGGAATGGAACTTGTGACCACACAACTGAAAGCATTACATGATAACCTTTAATCTATACTGCTGGTTGTGAGTTTTTTGTATTTACTCTTGTCTGAAGGTCCAGTTTATATAACAATGATTAGAGTTTAGTTTATGGGAATTTAGTAACGGTAACGGATACATTTTTTTAACTTCTGTCTTATTGCATTTTTTTAATGTTTTGTTGTTGCATTAAACAGGTCTCATCTTAATTTATATAAGACCATGCTAATTTACTGTTGATAGTGAACTTATAAAACCGTTGATAGTAAAAATTGTAGCATTAGATATCGAAAGCGATTCATTAAACTCTTTTACGCTTAACTTTATACGAAAGCGATTCATTAATTCTTTTACGATTTATCATAAACTTACGTTTTATATGTAAATGATGTCGAGACATTCTTTGAAGTGAAAAATGTTGTAATTGTTTGATAATAGTTAAAATTACACCGGTATTGGACGAGATATAATATTATCCTCCTTGAGTTTAAATAACTCCATTTTCTTATTGTCAATACATTGGATGATATTACGTTGTCAAAATTATAATCTTTACATAAATAGATATATTTTCGATTATCATATCGTCTTGTTAACAAGTTGTACAGAGCCAAGTGGAAGAAGAACGGTTAAATAATGACCGGGATGTGCGGGAATGTTGCCTCCGGGAATAGTCTAAGATCACGTTCCAAGGAAAACGAGAGCAATTGTTGAAGTTTTATTGACCCAAAAATGTATTCTATTGCCTCGTAAGAATTGATAAAAACGGTTATGGCCGGCATCAAGTATCGCTCGTATCTGCCGCGAATTCAATGTAATATTATTAATATAGAAGTTTAATTGCGCAATGAAGGGGGCCGTTCGTTCGTTACATTTAAATATCCGCGGAAAACAATTTTATCTGCTGCTTAAACGAAATTAAGCAAAATTTCCGAATACGTGTTCAAACTCTACGTTTTAAATAAATTCCGAGCTTAAAGTTTCGCAATAATTTATAATTGGTCGTAACTGTTGTGGAATTTCATGCAGTAAATTTTTGCGCTGTTTTAATTAATTATAAATAATTTTAATATGAAATAATTTTATAACCAATCGAAAAGTTTGTGGTGGCATTGTTAAATTAGCTCGTTCAATTATGAGTATCTAATTATTTTCGGAATGAATTTTACATTTAATAATTGAAGAGTTTGTTATAATACGAAATTAAGTAATTAATTTGACTATACATATAACTATGTATCTACATGTAAATATTAATTGAATTTTATTTCTGTGATATAACAATGCAAATAAAGCTCATTTTATGGTCGAAAATTAAAATTTATATCACATGCATGTTCAATAAATTGATTTTATTGCAAACTGTGCATATTCCTAGGAGAGCATTTTCTTTTTTATATATGTATGTATGTGCATATGTATATAGAAATGCCAAATTCAAGGTTTTGAAGGAAATTGTTATTCAAAAGCTTTGTAAGGTTAAGAAATTATCACCTGAAAATAAACTTATAATATTTAATAAATAGAAGACATAATGAACTGTGCAAAGTGTAGTTAATAACACCAGAAAATTATTAAATTCTATATTAAAATTGTTCTTTCCTAAGCTTATGGAGATTTTGTAAGGACATATTACATATAAAAGACAGAAAATACTTTCATATATGTACATATGTGTGTGAAAATATAAAGATATAACTTTCTTCGGAGACCTTATAAAATGTTGAAATTGCTTTTTAGCAAAATTTACATATATTTTCTATTGTAATATTTTTTGTATAATAATATACGTATAATGTGAGGAGATTATACAAAAAGGGTAACAATTTTATAACTGGTAGATCGTTTTCTATCAGAGTTTTTCAATTTATCATTGAAACGGTTCTAACAAATTGTCAACCCTGTCCTACTCCTTTCGCAAAAATTCGAGTTATTCTGCATCTCGATTTTTGCAAAATACTGCGAAAATTTTCCGATAGATGTATCTGTGGCTTTCAATCTTATATGTAAACGGGCACACCTCTTTAAATAATTAATAAAAAAAATTCTTAGACTGGATAGTATACCTATCGCGTTGGAGCAATATGTAAAACAAACGTGCATGATTGATTAACCAATTAGTGAATTATAAAATATGTGAGAGATAATTAGAGCCTATAATGCTAATTTTATAAGATATAGTGTGAAAATGATAATGTTATGGGCGTTTAAACAATTATTAAGATCTGACGAAACGATTGGGCGGTGGAAAGTTAGGCAAACAAGGCTACTGGATATTGGCGATGGGTTAGCTGTCACCGTATCCAAAATTTTTGGATTTTTAAACGTGTTTATTACAATTATATTTCACCATCGACTTATCCGACTCAATTGAAATCTGTATCAGCGACTAAGCCTCGTAAAATGGTAAAGTTTCAAAGTGATCGGACGATTGCAGGAAGTCCATAGTAACGGACGAAGTCAAACTAGTAAAAACCTTGTAAAAATAAAACATAAGATTACCATGACATCGAAATTGTAATAAATGAAGAAAAAACTAAAGGATACCGTTGCAGTGACAAAGTCAATTTTATTAAAATTATATTATATAATAGGTATTTAAAAAGTTATATCAAATTCTATAAACTTTTGCTCGCCTCTGTACTAAAAACCGGGTTTCGATTTTACGACAGTATGATTTTTGCCTTTGAATATACCCGAAATTTTCGTCTTATAAAATTTAAGTATACAAAATGGAAAATCTTAAAGATTTTCCTGCCGTACGCGTTAAACGTAAATAACATTAGTTCCAAACATTACACGCTTGTTGTTGGTTTTTTTTTTTTATTTCTTTTATTTTTCGACCCGAGCTGACCCACTTTTACGACCGTCATGGGGGTAGAAAGAGGGGGTTTCGGTTTTCCTTCGAAGCCTCAGCCGCACTACAAAGCCCCCGTTCCGGGTGTTGAGGGTATCTTATTTATCGTCACGGGGTCCCCTCCCCAGAGTGGGTACCCACGTCCCCGGAGCGTGTATGGGGTGGGGCCCCGTTCGGTAATTACATCCCAAGACATCCTCGTTTTTGGCGGGGCCCGTTCGTAATGTCATAAATTACACTGGCCGAGGATTTCTTTTTTGCTCTCTCTACTCTTTGTGCGACCGTCGAGGTTTTTCACCGGGGGCTGGTATGGTTTTCGTGGCAGAGTTAGGGGGTGGAGAGGTGGGCTGGTCCTCCGAAAAATTTAATTATTTTCTCGCCAACACGTTTCGCGCTTACGTATCATCCGAATATTTATTATTATCGGATAAAATATGGCGCACGCTCTGCCGCCGCGGCCATCTTCTTTGGATTTTTTGAAAGTGAACGTACGTTCGAAGGTTATCTGTGCTTTTTTCCCCTCATTCATTATTTCATACAAGTGTTGTGCCCGTTAATTTCAACGCGTGGTTTCGGAAAGGAATTGATACACGAATTAAAATTAAATTATATGTTAGGTAATTTATAGGCACGGGTAAGTATTGATTGTAAAATTTTGATTGCGCACATTACACTCTCACCGATCCAATCCGTTCACCCGTTCGAAATGATAAATTAATGTGTGTCTGTGTCTTTGTGGATGTGTGTATTTGTGTATGCTCCCGCGCAGCGCATCTAACGCTGACGTCACCCAGTACAAGTCAGGTGAACATAATCAGGAGCACATATAAGATGCTCCCCCCCACTTCACCACTACTCCACTTCCCCACGTCACCTTGATACGACTGGTCGTCACACCACATCCCTATAGAGGATGTTTAAAATGCACCTATTGGTCAGATTGTATGTACATATATGCGTTGCTCTAATTGGTCAAACATTTTCAGCGTGAAGTGGTCCACGTGGACCACTTCACGCTGATTGTCTGTACATATCTCTAGGCACAACATATATGTACTCCTGGTATTCTAAAATTTGTTTTTTTGAAATCTTAATACTGGTCGACGCATCCGCCACATACATGCATACAAACCCACATACAATCATCGCGTCCGTCTTTATATATAGATTATTGAGCATTGACTAGTGGTTAGGATATAATGTTTTGAACATGGTGGTCACGGGTTCAAATCCTACTAGTTTCTGCTGGCCAGACTTCATATTTGTCAGGTCAATCGTTTCCTATCAGAGTTTGCAAATTTATCTGATTTTCATTGAAACGGTTTAAAAAAATTGGCAATCTTACCCATTTTCTCGCAAAATCTCGATTTTTCAGTGTTTTCGAATTTCGCTGAATTGTACAAAATGCTGAAAATTTACAAATTTGACCATAAAAAATGTCTCCGTGGATGTTGATATTGATATTTATTTACCGTATATTAATTGGTATGTATTTATGTAGGTACTTTGTATAATACTAATAATATTTTTATCAAATGTACAATGCTTCTGGCCAGGAAGGCGCATTGGGATTACCTGTTAGGTCTAAGTGGTATACATATATTAAAAAAAAATTTAAAACTTATATAGAAAGTCTGAAATGGCAGTCAGTAATAAAATATTTAGGGGTAACGTTTGATAAAAGAATGAGATGGGCACCTAACATTGAGGCACTGAAATGAAAGGCGATGCGGGGTATATCCTCAATATATCCAATATTTAATCGCCATAGTTCTTTATCAACTCAAAATAAAATAAAATTATATCGCGCACTCATATTACCATTATTAACCTATGCTTCACCTGTATGGAATAACGCCTCGAATACTAATCTTTCCAAGCTCCAAGTAATACAAAATAAATCCCTAAAAATAATTTATAATACACCCATATATACTTACTTGAAAAAACTGCATGCCATATATAATATTCCGACATTACTAACAAACTAACCAGTAGATTCTATGACAGAATCACTAATAACCATACTAACACACTTGTTAGGAGTCTCGGTGATTACAACAAAATGTCTATACCCTTCAGGTATAAACACAGATTACCTAAACACAATCTGCTTTAGATCGTCGACTTTAGAGAGTCTTTAATTAATATTATGTATTATGAACATTTATATGGATTGTAAATAGGTTTTTGAGCTCTTTTTCCTATTATGCTGTAGATTAACATTAGAATAATATAATACTATGATTACTTACCAAATTAAATTAAATTGTAAAATAGAAAATGATAAGTAGATCCGTAGCTATTAAAATAGATATTTTTTTTGATTTTTAAATGCTTTTTATTATTACGAAATTATGTTCACAATACATCTTATATCTTTTTTAATAGCTACTGATCTACTGATCATTTTCTATTTTACAATTTTAATTTAATTTGGTTAGTAATCACAGTATTATATTATTCTAATGTTAATCTAAAGCATAATAGGAAAAAGAGCTCAAAAACCTATTTACAATCCTTATAAATGTTCATAATACATCTAATACATAATATTAATTAAAGACTATCTAAAGTCGATGACCTAAAGCAGATTGTGTTTAGGTAATCTGTGTTTATACCTGAAGGGTATAGACATTTTATTGTAATCACCGAGACTCTTCACAAGTGTGTTAGTATGGTTATTAGTGATTCTTTCATAGAATCTACTGGTTAGTTTGTTAGTAATGTCTGTAACAAACGGAATATTATATATAGCATGCAGTTTTTTCAGGTTAGTATATATGGGTGTATTATAAATTATTTTAAGGGATTTATTTTGTATTACTTGGAGCTTGGAAAGGTTAGTATTCGAGGCGTTATTCCATACAGGTGAAGCATAGGTTAATAATGGTAATATGAGCGCGCGATATAATTTTTAAATAGATATAACATGTATTGTGAACATAATTTCGTAATAATAAAAAGCATTTAAAAATCAAAAATCAAAAACTTATATATTTATGTATGTCCTTCATATTGAATATAAAAATGTTTATATATAAAATTGAATGTCTCTTGGTCTGTATGTCTCGTATAGGCTCCTAAACAACTCAACCGATTACGATGGAACTTTCAGGATTTCTTGTATGCATATCTGGAAAGCTTACTGTGAAAAAAAAAACGGGAAAAAACCTCTTTATAATAATACTAGCTGTATTACCCGGCTTCGCTCAGTGTTTATAATATAAACCGCTTAAACATGACTAAGCTAATTTAAATTAAAAAAAAAAAAAAATTTTAAAATTTTAAAAAAAAATTTTAAAAAAAAATTTAAAAAAAAATAAAAAAAAAATAAAAAAAAAATCAAAAAAAAAATTTTAAAAGATCAAAAAAAAAATCAATTTTTTTTTTTTGCCTTCTAGGGCTTCGCCCTCGGCACCCCCCTTAGCCTTTGCCTTCTAGGGCTTCGCCCCTCCACGCCCCATGAGCAATTGCTGTTTAGGGCTTCGCCCCCATGATCAGTTGCCTTTTAGGGCTTCGCCCCTCCGCGCCCCCATGATTCAAAGCCGTCTAGGGCTTCGCCCCCCTTAGTTAATGCCTTTTAGGGCTTCGCCCCCCGCGCCCCCAAGATTAATTGCCGTTTCGGGCTTCGCCCCCCTTAGTTAATGCCTTTTAGGGCTTCGCCCCTCCGCACCCCCATGATTAAATGCCGTCTAGGGCTTCGCCCCCCCTAGTTAATGCCTTTTAGGGCTTCGCCCCCCGCGCCCCCAAGATTAATTGCCGTTTAGGGCTTCGCCCCCCTTAGTTAATGCCTTTTAGGGCTTCGCCCCTCCGCGCCCCCATGATTAAATGCCGTCTAAGGCTTCGCCCCCATGATCAGTTGCCTTTTAGGGCTTCGCCCCCCGCGTCCCCAAGATTAATTGCCGTTTAGGGCTTCGCCCCCCTTAGTTAATGCCTTTTAGGGCTTCGCCCCTCCGCGCCCCCATGATTAAATGCCGTCTAAGGCTTCGCCCCCATGATCAGTTGCCTTTTAGGGCTTCGCCCCTCCGCGCCCCCATGATTAATTGCCGTCTAGGGCTTCGCCCCCCTTAGTTAATGCCTATTAGGGCTTGCGCCCCATGAGGCTGGGCCCCCCGGGCCCCCTTCGGGGCCCCACGGGGCTGCGCCCCTTGTGGCGCCCCCTTTTGAGCCCCATGGGGCTGCGCCCCATGAGGCTGGGCCCCCCGGGCCCCCTTCGGGGCCCCACGGGGCTGCGCCCCTTGTGGCGCCCCCTTTTGAGCCCCATGGGGCTGCGCCCCATGAGGCTGGGCCCCCCGGGCCCCCTTCGGGGCTTCACGGGGCTGCGCCCCTTGTGGCGCCCCCTTTTGAGCCCCATGGGGCTGCGCCCCATGAGGCTGGGCCCCCCGGGCCCCCTTCGGGGCCCCACGGGGCTGCGCCCCTTGTGGCGCCCCCTTTTGAGCCCCATGGGGCTGCGCCCCATGAGGCTGGGCCCCCCGGGCCCCCTTCGGGGCCCCACGGGGCTGCGCCCCTTGTGGCGCCCCCTTTTGAGCCTCATGGGGCTGCGCCCCATGAGGCTGGGCCCCCCGGGCCCCCTTCGGGGCCCCACGGGGCTGCGCCCCTTGTGGCGCCCCCTTTTGAGCCCCATGGGGCTGCGCCCCATGAGGCTGGGCCCCCCGCGCCCCCTTCGGGGCTTCACGGGGCTGCGCCCCTTGTGGCACCCCCTTTTGAGCCCCATGGGGCTGCGCCCCATGAGGCTGGGCCCCCCGGGCCCCCTTCGGGGCCCCACGGGGCTGCGCCCCTTGTGGCGCCCCCTTTTGAGCCCCACGGGGCTACGCCCCTTGTGGCGCCCCTGGCGGGGCCCCATGAAACTACTCGCTTTGCGCCCCCGCGGGGGTGAATCCATTGAAACGAAAAAAACAAATCGGCGCCCATGGATCGAAAAAAAAAAAATCGAATCACGTGTTCGATGACGTCACCGATCTACGGACGAAGACGACGACGACGAAAACGACGACGACGACCAAGGATATTTACATACATACAAAGTCTCTTTCCAAATTATAGATTAGATTGGTAATTGCGATTTTACCGACGCGAAAGTTTGAAGCGCCATCGTGTAGTCAAGGAAATGTGTTTGTTGGTAACCACGTTACCAGTTAGTTTATGACAACACGGCGTTGAAGAGACGTTGGTAGAGCTCCAACCATCACTTGAAACGGGAACGGGAACGGGAATTGCATGCCTTATTCTGGCATTGCAACTCATGCCAGGTTCAGCTAGTATGTATATAAATTACAATATCCTTAAAAGCATTAAGACTTTACTCACAAATGCTAATGTTTTAAATTACCACTATGTCCATATATTGAAATATCTTCATATTGGTAGTATATGTATGTATATTTAATCTTCATATAAGATATTCAATGTTATTGATTTAATTTATAAATAGATACCATGAAACCACACATGCAAAACAGTTAGAAATTTTAAGCAGTTTATGGCACAGAAAAAGCTTCCAGTGTTTGTTTACGACTTTCGTTGAAATTAGTTCGGATTTATAATCCAATATATGCGAGGGTTAGATTTTTTTTTCACTACATATAAGTAAAACATATTCGCAAGCGCAAACCCCGTTGTATTTTTTTCCATTTTGAAAGTCTTAAAATTATATTTACATGCGGCAAAAGCGCCTTCATGTGCTGAGCAAATATTTGTCGGCGTAATTAAATCGTTTACGTAACGTGAATTTCACTCTCCAGCTTACGTACATATTTCCGACCACTATTTTGCTTGATATTATCAAAGTGCGTATGCCGGAGACGCGCCTTCGGGATTTATTATATATATTGTATTGAATTTGTGTATGTAAATTTGGTAGCGATTCGTTTTGAGAAGCGCTGAGAGCAGTGTTATTATTGGTCGGATGTAGTTTCGAAAGGATCAGTTGCCGAGGCCCGAAACTAATCTACTGGTTAAATTTAATTAAGCGTTCCCAGTTTGCCGCTTGACTCCGTAGCTTACCCCACCGAATAAGATTTACCGGTTGAACCAGTCATCTGAGAGCCGAGGCCAGATTGGTACATATCCGTGAGGTAGCTGGCCTGTGATGCGACACTTGCCATGGTAAAGTTTCAACCACCCCATCCCTCCCCGTCTAGATTTATAGTGCGCGGTAGCGAAAGGGTTAATTGGGATTATTGACGCTGGAGGGTGCTGTGAAATCAACGACACCAAACTTTGTTGAACGATTGTGTTTGCGTATGCAGTGGCGGTCATTCGTATTCTAATTCATTTTCTTGTACGTAATTTATTGCGTTGGATGAAAAAAAAAATAGTGGAAGAAAAATCGAACAAGAGTTAACTGCCACTTCCGGTTGACGGATGCTTACTAAATTTTATAAATAACTTGGTATTAAGCTCAAACTTCTAGATATGAAATTTCAGTTCAATAAACCAAAAGATTTCTGAGAAAAACATAAAAAACCTCGATTCTCTAGAGTAAAAGTACTACTTCTGGTTCTGATAAAAATATTTAAATGATGTAAGGTTATAAAGATTATTATTTCTATCATATGTAAAAAAAATTCAGTCCGATTTAGTTAGTGGTTTGGAAGATAATTGAATTCAAAAACTTAAAAAAAGAGGACACCTACATATAAGGGGAGGTATCATTTTCGGTCAACTTAAAAATCTGAAAAGAATTAACGTCGTGTGGATAAAAATTTCAGTAACCGATACTAAGTTTCAGTTAGATAGGACTAACGGTGTTCAAAAAATCCCCAAAATACACAGACACACACACACACACACACACACACATTTTTTCTAAATCATGAAAACGTGATCAGTGATCGATTCTGGGTTCGACTCAGTCAAAATCTCGAGTTCGAATTTTCGCATGATCACAAAACTTCATCTATTGTTACTACGTACATAGATAAAGTAAGAAATGATGTTTTTGGAATTGATTGAATTTTCTTGATCCTGACTATGGCAAATCTTACTAGAAATTGATGCAAGACTGTAAGATTTATATAATACTAGTGGTTTTACCCGGCTTTGCTCGGTATTTGTAATATAAACGGCTTAAACATGGCTATTCTAGGGTTGCCAACAGGTCTCTTTTTAATTTTTCTTGTTCTCTTTGTTAACACGATTATTCTGTTCAAAGAAGAATCTAACAAGACGGTTGTTCAGCTATATTGCACTGGACCAAAATAAGTGAAGATGCTAAGTTAAATGACGAAAGCCAAATAAAGATGTTAAGTAATCAGTAATATGTACATATGTATGTAGGATCTGATTTACTTAAGGTATATTCATATGCCCCAATTTCCATTCCGGGTGCGAGCACTAATTGTAGACAAAACACTTTTCTGTGGCAAGAAAATAAAACCTTTATTCGCCTTGAGCAATCAAGGCGAGTAATAGTTTGAATAATCTTACTAACTGTGAAATTTAATACTCACATTTAATTATTTATTTTCTGTTTTTTCTTTTGTTTGCTTCCAAATTTTATGTATGACTACGTGTATGTTTACCCTTTAGTTTATTACTACCAGCGGAAACCTATGTACATATAATTGGTCTTTTGTAATGTATTTTATTATTTGTTGCGTTTTGATTTAAGACTGTTGGTTTTCCTTTTAAAATAAAATATGCACTAAAGAATAATTTTCGTACTAGCTGGTTTCCGGTGAGGCCGTGCTAATATGAATATGACCATTACTCGGAAAGTCACAACGAACTGTCACATTACATGCTACCAACCTCAGTATGCATTTTTCTAGTTTATATTTGATTTTGATTTTTAAATGCTTTTCATCATTACTAAATTATGTTCACAATATATCTTATATCCATTTTAATAGCTACTGATCATTTTCTATTTTACAATTTTAGTTTAATTTTATTAGTAATCATAGTACTAAATTATTCTAATGTTAATGTACAACATAATAGGAAAAAGAGCTCAAAAACCTATTTACAATTTGTAACGAACGGTTTTATGCGCGCTTATCTGATCTCGCGGTGGGAGGTCCAGAGGGGGTTTACTCCGTTCTTCTTCCAAGGGTCGAGTTATATGGAAACGTGGACTAACCTTGGGATACAGTTATATAGTCGGGGAGGTTCCTGACTGCAAATCGTCTCGTTGATAACAGCTTCCTCGTGGTTGGGAGCTGGCTCTGTGGTCCTCTGGTTGGTCCTCTCACGGCTGGATGTTTCTCCGGAAACGGCGTGAGGAATACAGGGGACGTTGTGCCGGAACTCAGGGGAGGGAGTGATGCTACACTCGACCTCACAGCGGTTCTTCAGCACTGATGGTGGATCTCTGGGCTCCGTCTCCCCCTGGATACGTGCACAGGAGAGATCTTTCTTCGTCGGTCGATGGCGGGTGAGAGAGGGTCGCTCTACATGCGCGCGTGCCTATAGGGCTTTTTCTTGTGTGGCCACTCGAAATAAAGGGCGAGTGTTGCCATATGGGACGATGGGGAGAACGTCGCGTTACAAATTCTTATAAATGTTGTCTTATATACATATAATACATAATATTAATTAAAGACTCACTAAAGTCGATGACTTAAAGTAGATTGTGTTTATACCTGAAGGGTATAGACATTTTGTTGTAATCACCAAGACTCTTCACAAGTGTGTTAGTATGGTTATTAGTGATTCTGTCATAGAAGCTACTGGTTAGTTAGTTCTAATGTTAATGTACAGCATAATAGTAAAAAGATATTTACAATTTCTTCTAGGCTATAAACTAAATCCCACACTTTTTTCCTGACAAGCTTGTTTTTCATAGAACGCTTTCGACTTCCATACACATATTATAATTACAGTACAGTTCAAAATAATTGCAACGAACTGTATAATAATGGAATTTTCTCAGGCCTATCATTAATTCAGTATGTGAAATATCGAATCGGTTTCAGGCCGAACGAACTGTGCTTCCCAAATAACCGTAGATTGTGGTCAGATACCGAGGCGAGCGATAGTAAATCACAAGTGGTGTGTATGTGTGTGACTTGCATCGATACTGCGATAGCCAATTATTGTTTGTTCGACCCGAAAGTCCATTGCAGATTATATCTGGTAATTTGAGATTATACCATTCCCCTCCACATACACAGATACGTGTGTGGAATCTGGAAAAGCCTCTAAATCTCGACTGCAGTATGAAAAAGACGGGATTTATGAGATCTTCCTAACTAATAGTAGAATCTTATATTATATATGTACATATATATTATACATATTTATGTAAGTGTCAATACTTTTTGTTCGTTGGTATTCCATCTCGACAAAGTGGGGTCGGAGCTTTTTTTCTTCTTCTTCTTTTTGTGTAATTTAATCAGAACTACGTCTGAGAAATGGCTCATAAGTTAATTAGCCACCGAGTTCTCTGCAGTTAGCGCTAAAGGTTGTAAAAGAAAAATTCATTTAGGAATTTGCACACTTTTTTACGGTTGACTGATTCGCATTTTTAACGACGAAAGATTTTATTTTTACGATGTGATGAAATTAATTAAAAGTTTTTCAACGCTTTTGTGTCATATTGTATTTTTAGCAACTTATAATATAATATAAGGAAATATTGATCCATGAAAAATGTATGTACATATATGCTTTATTTATTTTAGTACAAAACAAGACGTTGTAGTAAATTGAAAATAATATGTAGGCTATTAAATAGCATACATACATGTTAATAATTGGGAATATATGGCACTTACATATATAGTAAGTGATCGTTTGGCACATTGCGTGCCATTATTATAACAGTCTATATTTGGCCAACGACAAGTAGTACATGGTTTAAGTGGACAATAATTCATTTATATAGTATTATCGGGTCTAGAACACCATTCGGTTTATTTTGGGATACTATATGTATTATTATAGAAAATAAAGTAATATGAAAATATTATTTTAAAAAACGTTCTTCCATATTTTCGTTTCGATCGATTCGTTTTCGTTAGTCAACAAATATATTACATATGAAAAAAATCTCAGGTTTATGTAGATGATTAAACAGCAGGGTCGAGTGGTTAAATCGATAAACAAAAGGATGGTTACATTTTATGTGGGGAAAATTTTCCTGAATTAAGGGTGGGTTTCCCCTCCGTCCAATCTCACCGGACTGGACCGGCTGGAAAATTCTTCACGTAAACTCTTAGGGTAACCTCGTCGCGGAATGAAATTAACTTTTAAGGGCCGACCTTTCTCACAGTCAGCATATATTAAGCGGGATAGGGACAAAGGCTGGCCCTTCGGAAAACTTTCTTGTCACGCAGTCACCCTCCTCTTTACCCTTTGGACTTTGGGCGCGCTTGATTTCCCACGGCTATGTACATGCGATAGCAATTATTTCCGCGGAAAATTTGAGACTATGCGTGCTGATTTTCCGATTTGATGATAGAAGTGTGTGGTGCAAATAAATATGTCTTAGAAGATATAAAAGATTTAAAAGATTGGAGATTCAATTTTCAGCGATTAAATTTAGAACTGTTAGTAAAATTTTGCTTATAGATCATATAGATTTTACTTCAACTAAATTTCCACATAATCTATCTAATATATAATTTCGAAAGAGACTTTGTATGTATGTAAGTATTGTTGGTTGCGAACTTCGTTCCTATGACGACAATTCAATTGGTTGAGTATTATATTTTTTCGATCAATAAATTTAATAAAAAAACAAATGAAAATTTACTGTTAGATTCGCCATGTTTAAGCTGTTTATATTACAAATACTGAGCGAAGCCCGGCAAAACAACTAGTACTATATAATTCATTCTTACCACTTAAATATTTAACTATTTAATAATATTTTGAAGGAAATGTGAGCCCATATTTATTTATGTTATAACAAAAATTAATTCACTTTAATATCCAGAAAATGAAACAAAATTAATTTCTTAAACATTAAATGTTTTAAATAGTTTCTTAAATATTTTATTTTATTTTACATAGCAGGTAGGCCTCCAAGGTAGACCCCAATACGCCATTCTAGACAGTTAATTACCGCTAATAATTACCATAAACCGCTGTAATTCGAAAGGCTGAAGAATTTGAAATTAACAATTAATTAATTAATTAATTAATCCACAAAAAAAATGGATATTACATTTTTACATACATTTTTAATCATTGTACATATGTAAATCAAATTCAGATATTTGTGACATAGCGGGTAGGATGATTTTTGCCAATTTGATGGAGGAACCGTTTCAACAATGAAATCAGTTAAATTGGCAAACTCTGATAAGAAACGATCGACTTGGAGTCACAAACATCCAAGTCTGATCAGCAGTATTAAAGATCAGTATGAAATCGTACCCGGTAACCTCTCGATGCTAAACATAAACGCAAAACCTGAGCCATACTGCTGGTTGATATGATGAAAAAAATGGAGTTCGAAAGAGAACTAATTCATAATATAATGATTTAAATGAGATCAAGAAGTAGGAAATATAAATCTATATGGGCTGGGATGTTAAAAATTAAGAGAATGCTATTTTTAGGAATACCTTTCCTAAAAGTATTTGAAGTTACTTTATATACAAATATCCCAATACTAGGTTGACAAAATGCAACTAAACCCAGTTAGAATCACTCGAACGAGTTACTCGGATGTTACTCGAGACGTGGCAACATCCAAATAACATACGAGTATCGTTCGAGTGACCAAATTTGCAGACTCTATCTGAGTGCGCTCATATCGTGTCGACCCGGTTTAAATATTCTTATATTATATAAACAGTCATGATTGGTATGAAAATATATTACAATATGAAAATTCTATACACCAATCTGTATACATAAGTGAATATCTAAGCAAAATTGGATCAAGTCCACTGGGATTTCATATATGTTTGTTTTGGTCGATACAGATAAGTAACCCTTTTGTAGTGCCATACATATGCATGGCTGTTTGTTTTATTCCGCATTACAAAAACTACTCTGCATCAATAAAATGGGCCTAAAATGAAATATTTATTTTTAGATAGAAATATTGTGCGTTATAAATCAATTGAATTTCAATATTGACCTGAAATTGGATTAAGTTGTGCGAGCGGGTGGGGGGGGGGGGGGGGCGTGAAGAAATTTGTGCGTGTGAAATCTCGAGTCGTCAAAGCCAAAAGGGAAAAGTAGGGAAATTCGGTAATCAGGTGGGCTTTATCCCTAATCACTGTATACCCTACTCAAACTGTGCTATTGATCCGGACCTGAGGGAAAACCTTTCTGTGTGTATTTTCAGTTTTCCTAATGCACACCCTCACCCCAAAGCTAAAGCTTCCCCGTCAACGCGAATGAACTTCACCGTTAACAATATCAACGCTAATGCAATCAGTCGGTAACTTTACGGCAAAATCAAATAATTCCAATCAAAGGAGAAAAATATAATATGTAATTATATAAATTGCGTTTGTCTATAGTCGAAAACAATCACATAACATCATTAATATATTCATTGAAATTTTTAACATTTCTTTAACTAATTCAGCCACATTTAGACAGTATGACCATTCAATTTTGCTTTCAAAATTTTGCTTAATTTACTTATTTATTTATGCAGGTACATATATCCACATTTTTATTTTACACGACATCTATGGTCAATAATTGCACATATTATTCAAAGGAAATTATAAACATCGCTTAACAATCAATATAGAGACATTTATGGATGAATTTGCAGTATTTTAAATATAAAAAAAATTGAGATGCCGTAAACTCAAACTTTGTCAGAAATTTGAATGAAATGCCAATTTCTTGGAATCCTTTCTATTAAAATCATATAAATCGGCAAACTTTTAAAGAAAACAATAGACATTAGAGTCACATATCCAAGGTCTGGCCAGAAGTAATAAGTAAAGCCAGGGACTACACAATTAAAAGCATTGCACGCTAACTAGAGTTTGTGATTTCTCGACTTTTTTTGATTCTCGAGTTTCGAGAATCTCCTTTTCTCGGAATATTTGTATCTCGAGATTTGAGAATCTTATTTTCTCGAAATATCTGAATCTCGAAAATTCGAGATTTTCTTTTTTTGTTTCTCGAGATTCTCGAGAATTCTCGAGAAAGTATAATTTTTTTTTAATATAGTGAATTGATTTTTTTAGCATATAAACTTGACAACATACAAAAATCAAAAGGACACAAACACTACATATGAATATTGTATCAGGGGTTTACAACTTTATTAAGGACATGACGAAAGAAAGATATAGAGAGATACAATAGAACATTGAATAGAAAAAAAAGTAAAATTATATAGAAAAAATATTATAAAAGAAGGCATGAAAAGAAAATAAAAATATACAAAAGTAATTTAAAATAGTAAAAATAACAATATGTAAAAAAGAATTTTATAAAATTCCCAGTGTTACTACCCGGCTTTGCCCGTGTTTTTGTGACCGGACAAATAAATAAAAATACTGACCATCTATGCATATTAAAATACTGACTATAAATTGATTAATATCTAAGGAATAAATAAATGATAAATCAAAAATATTTTTTATGTGTGTTAAGTGGGGTCATTTTGTCAGTAAAAATATATTTTCACTAGCGTTTTAGGGATATCATAACCAAATACTTTCGCACTAGTGACTAGTACCTACATGCACATTCATATGTATATGTAACTTAAAAATGGTGTGATTTCGTTGTAACATGTGTATATGTACTTATATGATGACCGAATAATAACTTACCGGACAAATAATAATAAATTAAATCAGCTGATAACTAAAAATAATTGTATGTGATGTGTGTATGTAAGCTTATTGTAAATCATATTAACAATTAGATACAACATAACTTTTTATTGAATACTTATCTCGCAGATAAAACTCCGTTAAGAGATATACTTTTAGCCGTGAAATGTCAGATTTGACATATTTGGCCATAAATCAATATATATCGTGTATTACATTACATGAAGCTAGACGCCAAATTTGAAATTTATATATACATATGAGAGTTAAAACTATAAATATTTAAATATTAGAGATAGCAAGAACCTATAGAGCAAATTTTATAAAATATAGAGTGAATTATAGGCGTTTAAACAATTAAAATCTAAAATGGCCATATCAAGGCGAAAAGATAGATTATGGTAGCTTGCCGTGTTAAATATAAACATATGTACATACATATAACTCGAAATGGAATACAACGGAAAGGGCCGCATAATTGAATAGCAGCGTAAATTCCATTACATTACAAGGGTATTTGTTAATAATAAAATGGAAAATCGAAAGGGGATGAGATTAATATTTATGCGTTCGCCAGTCGTAAATAACGATCGGTCGACTGGGAAAATGTCGAGTGCAACTTGATAAAAGGATCCAAAGATTAAGGTCGAGATGAATTAGAAAGAGGTCTCGTCCCTTCCGAGAACCTGTCAGGTGGGTGACCATTCCTCCACGTAAATACACCCCCTATATATACACGTTTCCACGGCTGGAAAAATGGGTCACTTTTGATCGAACGGAAGTGTTTAAATAAATAGACTATGTGCGTCCGCTCGTGACGATGCAAAATTTGACCGGAAATTCCAATCGAGCTTGAAATTCTAGCGGAAAACGCGTGGGTGTTTACTACCTCATTCATTTTAATTGTTTGACAGTATCTTTAGAACACAATTAGGTCGTATAATTTTAAAATACCTAGGCGACTGTTAAAAGCTTAAAGGGGGCCAAGGACATTTGAAATTTGCTTTGAAAATAACTAAAATAATTACGTTTGATTCCATGCTTTATATATGTATATATTTAGCTTTTATGCATATATTTAGCATATGTATATATTTAGCTTTTATGTTTATATTTATCATTTGTATATATATATATATATATATATATATATATATATATATATATATATATATATATATATATATATATATATATATATATATATATATATATATAACTTTAAGCATTTGTATATATTAAATTTAGAGGTTCTAGGACACTTACCCCCCTGGTCACATACCCCCGGTCAAAAACCCCCTGGACATTAATAAAAATATTTTATAAAAATTGACATTATCTTTAATAAAAAGTCAGTATCAATGCTAATTTATTTCAGCTTGAAAAATGCAGATTCAGAAATACAGATATTAATAATACATACATATATCAGATTATTTATAAATAATCAATAATCAATCAATCACTAATAAAAAATCAGTTATCAATAATAACAATTTAAAAGATACAATACTCCAAAATCAATTGTATTTTAATATCTTTTTCTTTTCCTTTTCTCGATTTTACAAATTCTATCACGGATAGTCTAAATATATTTAAAATATAATAATAATAATATAACAATAATATATACTTCTATTAAAATTTACTTTCAATACCACAGAACGCAAACGCTAACTGGTGACTAAAAGTCTTTTAAATTGATATTTATTCTATTTACAATAATAAATTGAAATTAAATATTGTATATAAATTGAAATTCAATACGCTCTACCACACTCAATTTATTATTATTTTTTACTTTACTTTATTATTAATTATTATTTATTTATTAATATTTTTATGCATGGCGGGGGTGTTTTGCACGGGGGGTTAATGTCCAGGGGGCTTTTGGCCGGGGGTATGTGTCCGAGGGGGTACGTGTCCAGGAGGTACATGTCCGGATACCATATTTCAAAGTATAATTATTTATTAACAACAAGTACATATACTCGTGCTATGTAGATTTGAGCAAAAGTATGTATGAAAAATCAGCACTACTCTTTCCTTCACCTCTTTACACGTCCAAAGACATAAAGCCGATACAGAATACATGGACCACTTTATCCGTCACTCTTCATCGAACCATTTATGTTTATGCCAGTATTCCAGTCGTAAAAGGGTCGCAAAAAATCAACATACATAATTCATTCTGCGGCACTAAAAGCTCGCCATTCGTACGCAGCGCCTCCTAGGAAGTGAGGAAAATAAGCGAAAAACACCCTTGAATAAGTCAAAAGTCGAAATTCGTTATTAATAAAGGAATCAACTCCATATTTCACGTCGGACGAAATCCGCGGACGGCTCTTGAATAATTTCAAGAGCGCAGTTCAATTAGAAAAGCAATTTCGCAATAATAATTCCGGCGCCCTCGTTTTGACTCTGCGGGCAAATCCGTAAATCTTGTAATACCAAAATTATGTTTCCATCCTTCAGAATCTTCCCTCGGCTTAGAGCAGGGATTCTTAACATTTTTTCACTGATGGACACCTTTGCCAGTCAGAGTAAAGCTTATAATTGCATTAAACAAATCATAAAGAAAACCAGTTATATCGAAATAAAGTCAACAAATAATCTAAAAACATCTACATAAAGATTGCGGCCATGGAGCGCAAAATCCATTTGGCTAAATTTAGTCATCATAGTGGATTTGCTCCTTTGAAATTTCAAAATACCAGTAGGAAATGAAAACTAAAATGATTTTGGCAATTGAAGAATCAATTATCATTTTTATATTCAGTTCCCTGAATTGTTACAATCTTTAAAATGTTGCCATGAACAGTTAGATATTATGAAGCTATTATATTTTCGCCTCAGTACGCGATAAAATATAGTTTATTTAATTCTGAAAGATATGTCAATATTTTTAATGAAGATGGCTGTTGTTTGTCTTGAATAAGAACATTAAACTGTGATATGTTGTTTGATAAGGCTACACACTTATTTTTTTGAACTTAATTTTCATTGTTAAAAAAAAGCATATGAGCCATTATATTTGAAAGTGGTTAAAGTCCAATTTTCAGTTCCAAAAACACTTTTTCTGTTTGACTTAATTCACAAAATTGTTATTACTTCTTTTAATTCGATATATATTTTTAAATATTAATAAATATAATATTTTCTCTTATAGTAATATTATATTACTATTAAGAAAAGTGGACATGTCATTTTCAAATATAACTACGCATATATAAAATATATTAATTTTATAAAAGAGTGGTCACGGTTTGATTCCCACTAGTAGTTGTTGACCAGATCTTGGTTTGTGACTCCAGGTCGATCGTTTCCTTTCAGAGTTTGCCAATTTTGATGATTTCCATTGAAACGGTTCCCGTTGAGTGGCATTTCATTTCCAATCATTCTTGTAAATCTCAAGTTATTCATCGTCTTGAGGTTTTACCAATTTCTATAATAAAATTCTGCAAAAATTTCTCCATAGATGTCACTATGGATGATGTTTGTATGAATTCGCATTGTCTAAATGCTTGTATTAATTGTATTGGATTTGTATTAATACACTCATCACTTTTGAGTGATCTGTAAAGACGAGTGTACATGTTCGATTGAAATAAATATAATAAAAAAATAATAATATGTGCCTTGACAGGATTTACCCCAAGGCTTCACATATGGCATTTTATTAACTATGGTTTAGATTTGTACTAACAATTTTTCAAACATAACACGACATACAATACAGTACAATAGGGACATCTATGGACAACTAAAAAAATTTATACCTTGCAAATTTTTGAGAAATACATTATGTAAGTAGCAATTCATAAGATTCAAGAAATTGGAGATGCTAATACATAGCTCGAATTATTCGATTGAAATAAAATTAAATAAAAATATATGTTTGTGTTTTCGTAAATGGGATTAATAACAGAAATTTTACTGTGTTTAAACTGCAATTATAGTAACTTTTTGTGTTCATAATTAAACGGGGTTATCGGGAAAGTGTATTGGGGTTAATTGCTTCCAATCACAAATCATGAACCTCATGGATTCTATAAAATCTGGAACACCGGCTAAGAACCGCTGGTTCAGAGAGAGGGACAGGTAGTGTCTCCATTCAAGAAATATTATAATATTATTATTTAGCGGATATTTTTACGATTGTCGGTAATAAACGGGTCGGTTTAATACGGCCAACCCACTAGGGGTATGCTAAACAGGGGGTTGTTCGACAATAAAATCTAGACACGGGGGTAGTTTGCCGTTCAATTTGTGTTTACGTCCCGCGCACAAAGGGCAGTTATACGCGGCGGAGCAGTTTTAACGTTGATTGCTCTAAAGGATTCAGCTAAAGAGTCCAGATTAAACAGGCTTTGACTAGACCGCATACAAGTTTTCATTCGCGTTACACACATTAAAAAGGTCCATTTTCATTCTCCATACTTCAAAAATAAATAACAAGGGTTGGAGCGTTGATTATTCAAGGTATCCATATCAAATCGGGCCCAGCTTTGTGTTGAGTGAGGCCATTTTGCCGCTTTGGTTTGAGTAAGACAACTTTTTAATTTTTGTGAAGGAATTTAAATTCTTTATCTATACGGATCTACCTATATTGATCATGAATATGTTTTTATTTGGTCAGGTTCTAAGAGTTTCTAAGATTTTATTACGTAATCCGGATTTGTATTTGTAACCGGTCACACAATAGGCAAATGAGTGATATCCAAATCCCGGAGACAATAAATCTCTTCGTTTTCCCGGGGCCACCGAAGACTTTGAAAGTTTAAAGGCTCACATTTATTGGCCTCTTGTGTATCATTCGAGAAAAAACAAACTCGCCTTTTAAGCCTCACCACAGAACTTTACTATACAGCACCCCCCCCCCCCCCCTCCCCATGACTTCTTGCCATTCCCACACCCCATTTCCGGAAAATGTATCGATCGTATATCCACGACTTTGTCGTCCAAACTTCGATACATTTAGTTTTTCCTCGAGGACATGATTTGTGATCGCATTTTCTTTTTCCGACGAAACTTAACAACTTTCTTTTCGACGACTTGTTTTCTCGCCAAAATGTGTCGTAAGGTTTTTGTGAGTCACGGTACTCGTACATTTGTTAAACGATGTCAACGAACTTTGTGAATATTTTGATTTTGAACACTGATTTTAAATAATTACACTTAGCAACAAAAAATCATGTTTTTACTTTAAGTGACTAATAAATTTTAACTGAGTTTAGCCCTTTAATTAGAATATGTCAATATATTTTTTACACACAAAAAATGGTATCAAAAGTATATTTTCGACTTTTAAAATTTGCTAGATTAAAAAATAATAAAAATTAGAAATATGAAAAAAATAAAGAAATTATAAGTATTAAAAATAATAAAAATTATAAGTATTAAAAAAATATAGAAATTATATGTAAGTATTAAAAAATAATAAAAATTAAAATCAATATGAAAATCATCTCACTATTGATTTCAACACTCAATTTGGTACAGAAATACTAAACGTTGAGTTTAAGACTGCAAAAGCCGAAAAACTGTAAACACATTTATTTAAATGATCATATCTCATAAACTAGAGCCAGTCAACAAAAATCAATTTCATATTCGAATTTAGTGGGTCAAACTTAGTAAGGATTAATCATAAATGTGGTAATTATGGTGTTTAAGATATTGAATTTCACCACAATAGAATATTATCATTTTAAAGATTTTACGATTAAAATCAATATATGTATGTAAGTATATTTTTTTATAGATATATGACAAAAAAATAGTAAAAAATTCTTCAATTGGGGTTGTAAAATATCTGAATCTCTCAAGAAGTTTACTCGGAAGACATTTAATGGAAACCGGGAAGACATTTTTTTTTGGAAATATCTAAGAAGACTGAGAAGTTTCAATAATATATACTGTAATATGTTGTTACATTTAAATTTTTGAATGTTCTAAAAATTTGTTATACAAACAAATAAAATTCTCAAAATAAAATATTTTATAATAAAGTATTTTTAATCAATTAATTATAAATCTACATATGCTTTTTAATATCTAATGATTTTTTTTACATACAAGAGTACTTTAAATTATGTTGAACATGCTAAAAGCAAATTCATATATTTTAATGCTATGAAATATTCCGTAATAATGTTGAATCACAAAGCTAATGCATTTGAAAGAACTTACTGGAATCAAAATTACCAATTAATTAAAAATAGCTTACAAATACATTTTATTACAATGAAAACCTAAAACCGCAAAGCACTCACGTAGTCTTAAGTTGCATTAAGTACATTCATTATGCAGCAACACGAAGCACGATCTGTCGCGTCGTTTGGAATATAAATATTTATTAAATAGAAAAATGCTATTTTTTATTTGCATGATATTGACGTAAGAATTATACTGTAATTTTCTCTTTAAAGAGCACACGCTTTCAAAAGATCTAAAATAATATTTGAAAAAAGAAAATCATCATATGAAACTTCTATATGATGCGAAACGCCTTTTAAACAATATTATTACGGATGTGTCTGCCAATCATACATACCTATTTATGCCGTAGGACACCTATTTATACCGTTAACACAAAATTTTGATCTATTCAATGATGTATAGGTACATATTATAAGTAGATAATCTGATATAGGGAGATATATTTTTGTACGCGGCCATCGCTAATATAATGTTTTTTTGATTTTGATTTTTAAATGCTTTTAATTATTATGAAATTATGTTCACAATACATCTTATATATATTTTAATAGCTATTGATCTACTGATAATTTTCTATTTTACAATTTAATTTAATTTAGTTAGTAATCATACCAATGTTAATGTACAGCATAATAGGAAAAACAGCTCAAAAACCTATTTAAAATTCTTATAAATGCTCATAATACATCTAATACATAATATTAATTAAAGACTCTCTAAAGTCGATGACCTAAAGCAGATTGTGTTTAGGTAATCTGTGTTTATACCTGAAGAGTATAGACATTTTGTTGTAATCACCGAGACTCTTCACAAGTGTGTTAGTATGGTTATTAGTGATTCTGTCATAGAATCTACTGGTTAGTTTGTTAGTAATATCTGTAACAAACGGAATATTATAAATGGCATGCAGTTTTTCAAGTTAGTATATATGGGTGTATTATAAATTATTTTTATTTATATCTAATATAATGTGAATTTTCACGAATAGATGTAATTCAACGTCAAAAACAATAAATGAAATCGTATTAGAATGTCGTCGAACTTTCCACGAATTGTTAGATAATCGAGAAGTACATTAGGAGACATTGATCTGTACCCGGTATTAATTACGTATAGATTACAACCGGAAACTTCCTAATTAGATAATTAACACTCGTCCCTCGAACACAACGGGAAAAGTTCACAAATAAAGAGAGTCCCGTTAGAGTCTTTTTGAGTCGTATCTGACGCACAGTTCGTAGGGTTAAATAAGGTCAGGATTGGTTTCGGCAATTCGACCGGTTCGATATCTCTTTTGTGTCCCATTAGTGCCGAAACAAAGCCGCGCGCTAAGACCCCTCGCCCGCATTAAGGGCCAAACTTTTATACGATTGTTTAATACCCTTTGTTTTTTCCCCTCAGACGAGCTGGGACTTTCTCCTTCTTATTTTTTTTTATTTTTTCCACGAGTTTCTATCTGGTCGGCGGGCCTGTGCGTCATGTGAAAGTCAACTAGTCACATGTGTGTGTGTGTGTGTGGGCAAAATTGTATACGGTATACTCTATAATAGATTTTCTCAGGGTAAAACTTGTAAACTTGTGTTTGTCACATTGGTCAAAGATATTTACTATGATAAAATACATTTTTTCACAATTGGGCTAGTTATATAAATTCGTTTAAGGGCTGTTTTCAAATAAAAATAAATATTTACTGTGTCTAAAATAGTGTGCTGCGAATGCCGTTCGCGTTTCCTGTCAATTGATAAAACGAAGCCTCACGGTGCACTACCGGATACGGACCGGAAGTAAAGAGCGAAATGGTTTTGCCGCCAACTTCGTCACTTCATTCGATTTATTTTCAATTTCGATTTGTCGCAACATCTGATCTGTAAAGCCACAGAAACGACACACTCATCTCGAGATGCATCTCGCGTGCACATGCTACCCTTCTTGACTCAAATATTCTTCGTCCTGCGGTCACCAAACTTCTACCATTCAATTTGGGAAATTTTATCACAGCAAAGATCCATGTTTCAAGTTCTAACTTTCAATAAATGTATATTATTTAAAGCGAGTAAGTTATAATATAATTATATTATAATAAATAATATTATGTATATAAAAAAATAATAGGTAATCAATTAAATTTATTCATGAAATCCTTTTTCTCTCTTTCTCTTTCTTTGTCTCTTTTCCATATATTTATTTCTTTTTAAGATGGTAATATTATTATTTTTTTAATAGAGAAAGTCATAATTGGATCTATTAAAACAAATTTGTATCGGAGGGCTAAAATTAGAGTACTCTTTTGCCCACGGATGACCGCTATAGGAGTCATGCGTAAAATTTCAGTAGTGAGAATGGCGTCAGTTACTGCATAAACAAACCAATTTAGCAGTGATTCAGTATTTAGACAATACTTCAGATGTCAATTGACATATGTGGTCACTTGAATAAATGTATATTAATGATTTACAAATTCGCTAAGTAAAAAATACTGCAAAAGTAGCCTCCGGCGAAGAGTTAGTTAATATCAAATATGGTAGTCCCAATTTGAAAATATGGAATTTATATATTTGAAAAAATAAATAAACTAAGCTTACCCATATTAAAAATAAATAAATAAAAATTAAATCTAAATTTATTTTATTTTGGATTTTATAATAGTTAAAATTTCATCTTTTCACTGACTGATTGACAGATCAACGTAATTTTTTTAAATGTGGTTAAATATCCGACCTTCTCTGGTGTTCCGCAAGGCTTTAATCTTGATCCATTGCCTATTAGCTTAGATATTTACAAAGCCATTTTTCATTCTATGTCGCTTTTTAATATATTATGATAATTTAAAATTATTCAGGAGCATTAATGACGTGTCGATGCCCAAATTATTACAAAATGATATTTATTCTCTATACATGGATAATCATTTCCCGCTCAGCATTGATAATTGCCATACTGCCTTCCATTCTACATAGTAACCGTCTACCAATTCAGTTCTCTCATAGAATTCTTAATTCTTATTTATATCGAGAACATAAAATGGCGGACCTAGGAATTCCTTTTGTATATACATACATATGTAAGTTGTCTCTCAAGAGCTGATTTTTTTTTTAATTTTACCTATTTTATAAAAAGAAATAAGTCTAGACCTGATGTTAAACGAAACGATTTAGCCTTCTGAGTCACAGAGGCGACGCCTGTAGATTGTTTTGGAAAAGCTTAAAAATGTCTGCTTGGTCTCTAACGTTTTAATACGTTCTCATTATTCGTGTGTCATGTAGAGAATGAGAAAAGTGATGATTGTGTGGGAGAGGGAGGGGGGAAAGGGATATCAAAACACAAATTTAGTTTATTAACATTGAAATCAATCTCTAATTTTCCATATTACAACTAAAATGTTAACACTTTTATCGTGCATGGCCTTTCACTCACTCATTATAGCAGATGTTTGCATATTTATTTCATCCCATATAAAACGTTCGAAAATATGTATCTTTTTTGAAATATTTTACTTTAAAAATTAGTAGAATGAATGATATTAGTTACCTTTCAAATCAAGCATGATTTTATTATTATATTTAAAAGAGTGTAAAATTATTGAAAATGTTTGAAAATCATCGTACCTGAAAACGCAGTAGTGGTCTCAAAAGAATACGAACAACGAGAGGGTCCTGTTCCAGTATGTACTTCAATAACTTTAAAAGCATTCCCTGAAAGACTGCGAATCCCTCTCGTTTATAATACAATCACATACATAAATAGTCACCATTTCACTACCGCAACGAACTTGCTCTCTAAAGCACGTGCCCAAAATTGAGCGAACCTCTGCGAATATTTCCCACCCCTTATAATGCATTGTACGTAGTAAGTACCCTTTTTGTTTGAATTTAATATCACAATGTGCACATTCAATTTGCACACGAGCACAGAATGGCCGGACTAGGTTTCAGTTCGACGACAGTTTGTGCACATCCTGGCTTAATTGACCATTGTTGGTAACGACAGCGCTTTAATTACAATTAACCCTTAGCGTCCTTGCACCGATAGATTACCGGACAACAATGTGGACGTATCTGTCCATGACAGAGCACTCAAACAACGACTTGTAAATTAGTTTTCCGTGTCTGCTTTCCTGGGTGTGCCTCTGAGCTTGTTCGATCTCGAGATTTAACCCTAACTCGGCACGGGAAATATCTGAAAGTTTTCCTACGCTTAACTCGCGTGAGATGCGGTCAGGAGCAAATTCCCGTCAAATGCATACTAAATGCTTGATCGATTTTTATAATTTTGATCTTCTCTCTTCCATTTGTGCCTCGCAGGGGTGTTTTGTATTAGCGGTTAGTTCTAATATATTAATGCTGTCTATATGAGCAAAACATTCCCTACGTTGTATTTATTATTTTATATTTTTGGGTTTGCTACAAATGGTTGCAAGCCACGCGGCTGCATGTTCATTTTGATTGAATTTTGACTGTTTGAATTTCAGCATGTACGAAAGACGAGATGAGATATTCATGGGGTTGCGCAGATGACATTTCGATGTACATTGATGATTGGCAATTCTTAAAATTGAGTTGGATCTTTCTGGCAAGTTTAAAATGGCAAAAGCCGACACAAAAGTATGAAATGAGCATGGATATTTTTAAAGTATCTGCTATTGTTTATTTTATGATTATGTATAAATGTATATATATTTATTTTTATTTTTCTCATCTCTCTGTATTTTTTCGACCATTGTGGTTCATTAGGGATTTCTGTAATGCCACGATGTTCCAAACATATGTAAACTTAAAATAAAATAAATAAAAATAAAATGTGGGTGGTAAATATGCATACAGTAAAATTATTGTGTGCTTTTGAATAAAAAAAAAATACTGTTAATAATATGTAGCCAGTGAAGTTGCATAGGGGCGGCGAAAAGGCGAACTGAATGGCCGGCTGTCATCAGATCGATCTGACAGAAATCAGATAAATTAGCAAACTCTGATAGTTCTGGCCAGCAACCTCGGGCCACGGAATGAACCCATGACCCCTTAGTTGAAAAAATTTTACACTAAATTATGAGCTATGTTGCTATATATACGTATATACCTACACATACATATGTATGTGGAAAAGAACCAAGAATTAAGTATGGAGTTGTATCTATCAATATTTATAAGAATTACATATATGAATGTGACACATTAATTTATGAAAAGAAAAGGTTTAAATTTAGACAACAATAAAAAAAGGACTTGATAGGATAAATATTCAGTTGCTTAAATTCTATTATTTGACAGTCTTAAACACGTTTTGATAAAAAAATATATAAACAAAATTAAATTGGGTATTACGATTGGAGGTGCTATTTTTTATTAACAGTTTTTTCATTTACATATGCATATCATATTTTTATATTAAAAGTTTTATAAATAAGTTTATTTCAAATACATATATATTATTTGCTAGTGTTTTTACCGGGCTTTGCTCGGTATTTGTAATATAAACCGCTTAACATGGCTATACTTATTAGATTTTATTAAATTTATTTGAATAGTTTTATGTTATTTAAATTTATTTGAATATTCATCTGTTTTCCTATGAACCTCTAAATCTCTTTCGAAATTATATATGAGATGTAAATATTTATACTGTAGTGTTTTCACGCTTTTTACAAGTAAAAATAGCTTTGTCTCTACTCTTTGAAAAAACATATGTTAGAGTACCATGAGATTTTTTATCAAATTGATGTAGTAATTTGTGTAGATTTGTACAAATAAACGTATACATATATTATGTTTAAAAATTAAACATTATACATTATTAAGTCCATAGATCGACCGATCTAATGTGAGTTTTTAGGTTGGGTGAAAATCGACGAATTTCTCAGGAAGTTTTGTAGTATAAAGCTTATTTTAAGTACACCATAATTAGTGTACTTTATTTGGTGAATATAAATTATTCGATATTTGATAATTTTTATATTTAAAGTAATAAATTCATGACATCGTGCTGTACGAGAGGTGTTGATGAAGTTCGCAAGGTTCTTCCGCAAATAGCAAGGCGCTATTAATCGCGTATTCGGCCAATAGACGCCATTTTCCGTTGCGGTTTTCCGCGGCGCCATTTTCCGCACAGCACACTTTTAATCAAGACCGCGTAATTACTCCCAGCCATACTATACCGAATCTCTCCCTTCGGATAATAAACAAAGAAGGACAGGAGGGTGGGAAGGGAAAGGGTGGGAGAAAACGTGCGGCGCCATTATAAGTCACCGGCACACACATCGCCAAATTGGAACTTCCAATCTCGCGACCTTTGCGGTGCAAAAGAAGATGAAAAAAATGGTATCGTAAAAAGACGCTTCGCCGAGAGCTTTCTAATCAACCCGTACAAAGTTGACGATGTGCTCGTTCCCGTGTAAAAAGCCCGTATCTATCATTAGCCGGTGTCGCTGTCCGTCCGTCCGTCACGCGCGCGGATTTCGCGAGCTTTTCCGGTCGTGCGGGAAATAATCGGGAAAATAAAAAGAAATGACGGAAAAAAATATACGAACGCACAATCCGGTCAGGACCCGCATATGCGGCCTCTTTTTCCGGTTCGGGCGACAAAAAAACGATGAAAATTTCACGCCGAATTTTCCGGATCGAGGGCGAACGCGAACGTGAGTCCTGAAGGCTTAACTTGGCCGATTTCTTGCCGCAGTTTTTTTTACCTTTGGCCTTCTAACGTCCTCTTGGCCCTACTTAGTTATGTTGGTGCGTCGTATTCTATGACAAATTGTAAGATACGATCGGAATACTTAAAGGCAATTATTCATATTGTTTTCGAACTTACGATCAATTTAAATAGTCATATTAATTAAAAGGGCTATTAATCAACTTCAGGACGTATCATAAAGTGAATTTTCAAATACTACTGAAGTTAAATTAATATAAAGGGCTTTTCATCTACTCCCAGACTAATCCCATCAAGAGTTCCTCAAGGTTATCACCTTGGACCACTTCTATTTATTATACTTATAGACTATATCATTTCCCGTCTAAAATCTTTCAATCTTATGAACAGTTCTTCATTAATAGTATTCCATACTATTATAAGATTGCTTAAAATTACAATCCGACATTGATACGATATCCGAATGGTGTAATGCAAACCTTTTGTATCTTAAAATCTCAAAATTCTTCTCACTGACATTTAATTTATAGCATTAACAACGTAGACCTTATCACGAAAACCCATACTAAAGACTTGCGTTCTTATACATAGATCATAAACTGTTATTTAATGAGCATCTTATCTATATGGTCACTAATTCATACAAATTGTTGATTTATTTGACGAGTTACGGAACCCTTACTTACTTACTTGGCAAGTTACGGAACCCGGAGAATCTGCATACTTTAATATTGCTCAGTAACATTCTAGTTCGCATCAATATGGAGTATGCTTAGGTCATATGGTTTCCTTTTTACCAACGTTATATACAATGTAGATCGCTAAGAGAATTTTCAGAATCATTTTCTGCGTCATTTAAACCATAAAGCTGATGTTGTTAGACTGTTGCCAATCTATAAAGACAGACTTTCTCATTTTAATATCATAAGTTTGTCTCATCGCAGGAAAGTTTCTGATTTATTACTCTTATATAAGGTATTTAATGGTGCATTTGATATATTTATTTTGGTACACATTAATTTTAAGTTCGGTTCGGTATTCACCAGATATTCACATCTTTTTTATCCACCCTTTTTTATAATAATACCTCATTTAATGGTATAATTACATGGAATCCCGTCTTCAAGGATATCCAACTGTCAAAAATTATAATTTTACTGATATGATTTCAATGAAATCATATCATGCTAGTAAAAATTTGAAATTGGATATGATTTCATTGAACTGAAATTAAATTACTTAGTGGAAATTGTCCAGATCTTAGTGCAAATTGTCCAAAAATAAGTGCAAACTGTTCAAATTTAAGCTCCATGTACCAAGTGTATACTATCTAAAACTAAGTGCAATTATATATTCCCCATTTTTTATTTCACTATACATATTTCTTTAGCCATGATTTTTAAAATAAAAATATATAATAAATACATCATTTATCATAGATTTTATTTATAAATTCGTGTATTCGATATACACATGTACATATGTATTATATGATCATACACATATGTATACATGTATATATAGCTGTAATTCATCCGTCACCAAATTTGGTGTACATAATTTTATTTTATATGTGGTTTTTTTCTCATTGTTATTTTTACCTGTGTATCAAAAATTATGAGCCTATTAGCATAATATTATAATACATAATATTATATTTTCCCATTATAATTTCTGACATCGCCTGGAAGCTTAAATTGCTTATTGATTTTAATCTAAAAAAATTCGGGTGTGACCAACCCATGACTTTATCTATGTATTTGAGGAATATAAGAAGGTTACAAAACAAAATTCGATATTGAACTGATGACTATGATAGTGATACAAATTGAGCGCAAATGTATGGAAACTTGCACAAAACAAAATTTCTACTTCCGGTTGTCAGATTTTGTTCAAATTTTTTTTTTACTAAAAATCACTATCAGTATTATACTCATTAAATATCAAGAAAATAAAAATAATTTTAAAGGTCAAAATAAAATATTGAAATATTGTTTTAAAAAAAATCCCACTTCCGGTTTATAAAATTTAATAATTTTTTTTTAATTTCATCAAATTGCTACAAGAATTATACTTGAATTTTTTTGTGACGAACACACATGTTTAAGGGGTCGAAAAAAATAGTGGAAGAAAAATCGAACAAGAGTAAACTGCCACTTCCAGTTGACAGATACTTAATTTTATATATATGTTGGTATTCAGCTTAAACTTTTAGATATGAAATTTCAGTTCAATAAATCCAAAGGTTTCTGAGAAAAACATAAAAAACCTCGATTCTCTAGAGTAAAAATACTACTTCCGGTTCAGATAGAAATATTTAAAAAATATAAGGTTATAAAAATTATTATTTCTATCATATTTAAAAAAAATTCAGTCTGATACAGTTAGTGGTTTGGGAGATAATTGAATTCAAAAACTTAAAAAAAAGAGGACACCTATAAGGGGAGGTACCATTTCCAGTCAACTTAAAAATTTGAAAAAAAATTGCGACGTGTCGATAAAAATTTCATTACCCGATACTAAGTTTCAGTTCGATAGGACTAACGGTGTTAAAAATATCCCCAAAATACACACACACACACACACACACACACACACACACATTTTTTCTAGATCATGAAAACGTGATCAGTGATCGATTCTGAGTTCGAATCAGTCAAAATCTCGAGTTCGAATTTTGGCATGATCACAAAACTTCATCTATTGTTACTACGTACATAGATAAAGTAAAAACAGCCGTCGGTAATTTAAGAATGCTTATCATTTTCGTGTCCATTTAGAATATTTTTAAACGAGATATGGATTTGGCGCGATTTAAAAGCAAATTATTTTCGCGGAATCAAACTCAGAATGTGTCAAAATATTAATTTATATTTTCGAATATCGAGCTAATAAGATTTTAATGAATTTCCGCCTATCGGAATTTGTAATTTTCTCAAACGCTCAATTTGTATTTTAATAATTATTTTTCTCTCGAATGCTTTGGGAAAACGCATTTATAATTTTCTAATAAATGAAATTACTATACGACCAACAAATTTCTTGGAAAACTTCAATTTGATATGGCTTCAAATAAAACAAGCGGAAATAAATTTCCATCATTTATTTCACTTCATTACATGACAAACGCTAAATATATTCGTCAAGGTTGAACTTTTTAAAACCTCTATTATTTATGTGCCATAAGATTTTAGATGATTATTTGATATACGATACAAAGATACATAAATATGTATGTACGTGTGTATTAAATAGCTATGGAACGTAAACACATACTCTGTGATTTTCATAAAACCCCCCAAACTCCATTCAATTTTTATTCATCATTTTAAATATTTAGTTTGAAACTTCCGTCCATAGATATTATACCAGTATCTATATCAAAAATATTGATAAATAAATGAAAAACACTTTTTGACATTTTTTTAAGAAATTTATAGAAAATATTCGAAAATCCCCAGATATCGAAATTGATTACATACATAGCATACTTCTAAAATTAAATCTTCCATCTAAAAATGAATAATACAATGATTTTTAATCTTATAAGGAGTGGAAATATATTGAAATGTATAATATTATTACATGCATATATGTATATGTACATATATGTTTTATAAATATAATATAATTTGAGAAACGCCGATCTGATCATTGATAAAGTCGAAAACAACTGTAAAGAATTTGTATTCCAATTTTAAATTCAATTGTTAAAAAAGTTTTGGAGCTATGTTTAATTTACAAAACCTTTTATTTTCACCGTTACTTTGCGAAAAATACGCGCTCTCTTAAATAGAGTATCCGCAAAATTCTGGCGGTCCATAATGAGTTAATATTACTATTAAAATCGACTTTTCTTACTAGGGTAAAAAAAAGGTTATGTACGGCTGAAGCTAGAATACCGAAACCGAAATTTTTCTAAAGTAAAAGCTATAGATTTCTATAGACAAACAAAGAAAAGAAAATTCATATAAATGTATATTTACAATAATATGTACAAACATATGTATTTCATTCTGGTCATCTTATTAGCAAGTAAACCAGAATGAAAGGCTTTATAATGAACCTATTTTAAGCTTTTTAACGCTTAATATTTATCAAAATAAATTGCCCATGAAACAAAATATATTAAACTTACCGAATTATTTGATACTGCTTGGGTGGATGAAATTTGGAAAAATAATAATAAAACTTCAAAAAAATCATGTATGGATGTTTACTTACATACACACATACATACATATATAGTCGATCCGATGTATGCTGTCGCATTCATGCAATATACATTAAAGGACAAAAGATAATTTGTTTATTTTATTTCAAATTATTTCTAAATTAACTATATAATATTATTACAATATAATTCAATGCATGGTCTTTAAAAATATTACTGTTAGCTTTGCCGTCCATAACATGATGTCGACAATTACTTTAATCATCTAGAAATATAAATTTCCATTAATATAAACTACTAGTGGTTTTACCCGGCTTCACTCGGTATTTGTAATATAAACCACTTTAAACACGACTAATCTAATAGTAACATGTTATTAAATTTATTTGAATAGTTTTATTTTATATAAATTTATTTGAATACTCATTTGTTTTTTTTTATTAAATTGACTGTAACAAACAAACAAACATATATACTGTCTCTTTCGAAATTATATATATACCAGAATCCGGTGCCTGCGTCCCCGGAGCCTGCGCCCCTGGAGCCTTCGTCCCCAGCGGCTGCACCCCAGAAGGCTTCGCCTCCAGTGGCTTCGCCCTCGGCGCCTTCACCCCCGGGGACTTCAAATCCTTTGAATCGAAAAATATCAAATCGGCGCCTTTGAATCGAAAAACTAATAAATCCAATTTGTCGTCTCCAAACAACAAACGAAGCATATAAACATACATACATATATATATATATATATATATATATATATATATATATATATATATATATATATATATATATATATATATATACATATATATATATACATATATGTATATACAAAGTCTCTTTTCAAATTATATATTAGATATATGTACATACGTATTCCATAAATAAATTAATAATATCAACAAATGACGTATTTTATTAATGTAAACATTTAAAAATACAAAACACAAACTCAAAACTAACATAAAATAAAAGTTGAATTCTGCAGACCGCTATATCAACAACTTACTTAGTTTATATTAAAATTTTATTAATTTAAATATTTCAAAATACGAAATACGATCTCAAAACTAACTTATTAAACTCAAATTCTACCAACCGCTATACGCACGATCAATGTTGTATTTCTTTACTAAAATGCAATGCGAAACTGAAACGAAACGTAATTGGCCATCGTGGGTCAAGTGGGGGGTGAATTCAATAGCATATA
Source organism: Arctopsyche grandis (assembly GCF_051622035.1). Lineage (NCBI taxonomy): Eukaryota > Metazoa > Arthropoda > Insecta > Trichoptera > Hydropsychidae > Arctopsyche > Arctopsyche grandis. The sequence continues at coordinate 30,028,250 of NC_135359.1, forward strand.
CATATATCATAGATCGGTTCAATTGTAATAGCTCAACTTCTTATTTATGTTGAATTTTAATATACATACAAAGTTTGATCTTAAAGTTATTTAAAATTAGTCATATTATTTGAATTTTGTATGAATCTAACGGCCCATCAAATGTTTAAATACTTTTCTGTACCATATCAAATTAAGTATCACGTAACGTGATAAATATAGTGGTTATAAATTTTTAACTGTTGAATTATTTTCCAGAAAAACATTATAATAACAGTAGGTAATATTTTTTTTGTGATTTTAGCGTATTTTTCGTTACTAAACAAACCATAACGAATTCAAACACGAATTCACTGGGGACGAGGTGTGAATTCACGCTCGTAAATCAGTCGTAATAACATCTCGTTTGTGCTGTTCGACGAAACGTCATATTTCAGCTGGCGAACGAGGTTGGCCGCTAAATAATGTGAAAAGTTGAGGTGGTTCAACCGGTTGGGTGAAAAATGGCACTGCAGACTGACCGAACAAAGAGATAATCATCACTCACAGGGGTCCGCGGCACTCAAAGGGTCTATCTGTTTCCAACCCCTAGGCCGACATCTTTCTTCTGTAATACTCCGCTAGATTACGTCCGCCTTTCTCTCTTCTACGACGTCGTTTACGAAATATTTCATAAATCGAGGAGGAAAGGCCGGGAGTCTGGGACGCGAGGTGGCAAATGTGGGCGAATTTCCCAAATAAAAGCAGACGAAAGAAAAACGTGCGTTTTCCCACTAGCCTCCCAACTCCACGCACGAACATTCCTTTCTGAGCGAAAATATTGTACTCATTTTTAGTTCATCATCTTATAATATAACATCACGTTTTCTTTATACGAAGCACTCTTGATTATGTTTTTCATTGTGAGCTCTACGCAAAACTATGTACGCAAGAGAGTTTCTAATTTGCGAAGAACCCTCTGGGTTATAAGTTTGAAATTAACGTAAATTGAATATGCTAACAACGTACATATCTAAAACTAAGCACATAGGTTAGTACAATGAAAACTTTTAACGGTTCACAGCTTAATGAGAAAGAGGAAAGAAACCAAACAAGTTGTTTTATATTTGATGTATTTATGTATGTACCTATGTACGTGCTCTTAGTACAGAATGAGTATTTTTGTAAGACGACGAAAATCGTCGAATTTCAATTTGGATAAAATGTCAACTGTTATATCTACATAAGTCTTTATTTGTTTTATGTTAGCTGTATTCTATTCCCACGACCTTTAAATCAATCTGCGAGACGAATTATGTTTCCCCCAAAAATATCAAAGCCCTTCTTAAGCCTGCACAACAAATTGCGTGCATCTACTCAGCCATTTCTCGATACATTCAAGAAACATATGTTAACACTAAAAATATCGTTTTTCAATTAACTTTATCGCTTTTCTGCATTATTCTCACGACTCTTAATCCGCACAACGAATTGCGTGAAATCTACCCTCAAGGGATACATATGCAAACACTAAAAATATTGTCTTTAATTAGTTTACCAGCATTTTTCACAACACTCGACTCGAATCGTATTCCCTCAAAAACCCTTTTAAAGCTGCGTAACTAATTGTGTGAAAACCATTTCTCGATACACTCAAGGGTCAAAGTATTAAAGTCTTAAGATATTGTTTTACTTAACTCGAGTTCCCCCCTATTTTATCACGAACTATGATTGGTCCAAATTGTTACGTCTATTAAATATATACTGATGTAAAACATATGGAAGACCACTTGCGATCGAACCGCCTGACTTACAACCGAACCGTCTCTTACTAATCACTGACTTACAATTGAACCGTCTAACTAGTGACTCGCGATTAGACGACTTAACTAGTAAACTACTAACTAGTAACGTGTAATACTAACTAATCTCGTGTATACTTACTACTATTAAAGAAGATAATCATCTTATAAAATAAAGTGAGTTTTATTTACGGAGTAGCGTTCCGCAAAAACGCTTGGTGGCAGCGGAAATATTAATAACAACAAAATACACATCACCCACGAATGTAACACAACGAAGGCAACAAAATTTACTCAACACTTGTACATTTAAATTTAGCACTATGTAAGGTACATCTTAACTTGTTGATGTTTACGAAACGTACTTTTTGGAGAGCTTCCCATGTACATATGTAAGACTCTCTTGATGTGAGAGAATTTAGTGAACGAAACATTAGAAATGATTCGACGAATCAAATATATGTATACAAAAATGGCGTCATTACATACCTCCTTTATTTAATATTATAAAACAATATATGTATGTATGTACTATAATGTGTATATCGAGAGTTTATTCTAAGAAAAGTGCGATTGATTTTATTCCCAAACGTATTGAAAATTTCATCCCAAGATTTTAGGCTTTATATTGTGTATATCGTGGATGGTATTTATATTATGGCACGACTTAAAAACTAATACTCGTAGTGCTAGGAATTTAAATGTTTTTTTTTCCGAAAATTAAATGTCAAAATAAAAGCGGTGGTTTCATTTGTCAACACGTAACACACATTACATTCCAGTGATGGAATAGGAGCCGTCCAATAAAGAGTTGGGCAGCGGGAATTAGAAATTATGATTTTTACCACGCACATATGTGGTTATTTGGTCTCCAGATATTGCTAAAATTATGAGAACAGTCAGACTTGGTGATATTTTTAATATTTCTTTATTCCACTACTCGTAATGAATCTTAAATACGAACTAATTTTTAGTACATGTGGGAGTGATTTTATGTAAAATTACATTTTAATTAAAATGAATGATATGAATAAAATGATGGTATGAATCGTCTTTCAAGGATTCTGCAAAAATAAAAGATATATAATTTAATACATAATTTAATTTAGCTAACTAGATGACGGCTAAAACAGATATTCACCAAGAAAACGCCAAGGCGAGTGCAGTAGGCGAACAATGCGACCGAACGTTTTAGGCGATTAACGTCAGGCACTCTTTCGTCGAGGAATTTTCAAACGCGTCTAAAACGATATTTTTTCACCATCATAATGACGGAGGATACATTTACTTATATTGATGACCAAAATGAGCAATATGGCAAAGTATGAAAACGATCGGATAAGAGGCAAAATTTTTTCAGAATTGTAATCGTAAGTGAAACGTAAAGGAGGTTTGTAAAAATGAACAAGCTGATAGCGCCATGGAGGGTCAAATTTGTACACCTGCAAAATTTCAACTGTCTACGACTTGTTTCATGAATAGTGAAGCTAGTTTATGAAGACCCACCCGCACTCCACGGAAAAGATGCGCACACTTGAATTGTGTACTGATCATTGATGTATAATACACTAGATCCGCCCTCACGTCTTATACTGGTTTCCCTTTTGGCGCATACAAAATACATGGCGCATGTACAGTTTCTCTTAGTAGGTACATAGGTAGGTACCGCTGCGTAGTAGGGAAAAAAACACTTCCCCGCTAGTTAAACCCCCCGCACCCCATCATTTAATGAAGACAAGATCTCCGACCAAAATCACACGTCAGGGCCCATCTATGTGTATTATACATCAATGGTACTGATCTATGCTTCTGCACACCTTTTCGGAGGAGGGGGGGCGGGTGGGCCCTTACAAATGAAACGACTCCTATAAAACGTTCAGCGAAGAGTTATATCCATTCGACGTCATTGTCGTCTTAATTATTATTAAGTCATCGAAATATTAATTCTCAAGATAAATCAAAAAGTCATTTTAATCACGTATTTTAGGACGTTGCGTCACTCATTCTTTCGTCACGTCATTTTTACATACCTCCTTTACGTTTCACATGGCTTTCGTGTCAGTGGTCATTTTTATCTCTTATCCGATCGTTTTCATACTTTGCCATATTGCTCATTTTGGTCATCAACACTCATTTTAAACACGCGGAAAGTAAATCTCCCTGACGTTTAATAAGCGTTCGTCCCGCATCTTCCAACCTGTTCGCCTTGATATGGCGATATAAGATTTTAATTGTTTAAAACGCCTATAATTCACTCTATATTTTATGAAATTTGCTCCATTGGTTCTCGTTATCTCTAATATATAAATATTTATAGTTTTAACTCTCATATGTATATATAAATTTTAAATTTGGCGTGTAGCTTCTTGTAGGGTAATACACGATATATATTGATTTATGTCCAAAGATGTCAAATCTGACATTTCACGGCTAAAATTATATCTCTTCACGGAGTTTTATCTGCGAGATAAGTATTTAATAAGAAGTTATGTTGTATATACATAATTGTTAATAGGATTTACAATAAGCTTACATACATTTAGTTTTTTACAATAAGCTTACATACATACAATTAGTTCAACAGCTACCCATAACCTCAAATTGCATTGTTTATTTCTCCAAAACAAACTTTCTAACCAATACAAGCTTCACATGTACACATATCAAACAGTGATAGTTTTATCCTTAGTTATCAGCTGATTTTTACAAACCTCTTTTTAGTGAAACATATGTAAAAAGGGTTTGTAAAAATGATACTTTACATTATAAGGAGCCAAAATAAGCATTCATTGAATCGTAAAGATATAAAAGACATATTTTCTATACAGCAAAAAAAAAAATTCCCAAAATACACAGACACACACACACACATTTTTTCTAGATCATGAAAATGTGATCAGTAATCGATTCGATGAAGATCTAATGAAAGACCCAGATGAAGATCTAAGAATCCGCATCGAGATGGCTAGAACAGCATTTGTAAAAATGAAGGTGGCGCTTACAAACAAGCATCTCAATCTTCATACGCGGTTGAGATTCGCGAAGAGCTACGTCTGGACAGTATTACTACATGGATGTGAGACGTGGACTCTGAAAACCAAGATGATCAGCTGCATTGAAGCTTTTGAGATGTGGGTCTATAGGCGTATGCTGAAGATTCCGTGGACCAAAAAGATATCAAACGAAGCTGTCCTCGGCATGATGGGGAGAGGCAGGGAACTTGTTTCTGTCATCAAGCGGATAAAGATGGAGTACCTCGGACACATGATACGGGGTCCAAAATACGAATTTCTCCGTTTGATAACCATGGGGAAAATAGAAGGAAAAAAATGGATTGGCAGGAAAAAGTTATCTTGGCTTCGAAACATGCGCATGTGGACCGATATGAGCGCCGAAGAACTGTTCCGAGCCGCTGAAGACCGATGCGGATATATTCAAATAATCGACGAGGTGGTCGCCAACGTCCGGATGCGGACAAGGCATTAACAAGAAGAAGAAGAATCGATTCGAATCAGTCAAAATCTCGAGTTCAAATTTTCGCATGATCACAAAACTTCATCTATTGTTACTACGTACATAGATAAAGTAAAAAGGAAAATTGCTCGGGTCAAGAAATTCGAAACCCATACAAAGAGAGTATACTTTGATGAGGATTTCGCTTCCTACCAATGGACATATACCACAATGGCGATCATAACGCATAAGAAGAATGTAGATATAACAATAATAATACAAATTTTGCAATGTCGACGTGGTCCTTTGGTCGTCCATTTTTCAAAAGATCGTAACAATGGCGGGCGTATCTGTCGTGCGTGAGTCGTTACGGAAAAGTTTCCCGTTTGGTAACGGGCGGTCTCCGCTAACACCTCCGATGCCGCTGGGGGCCTCCGGGGACCCGTTACCGGCGGTCCCCCCACAGCATCCGTAACGACCGTTCATATCAAACGATTTCGCATTCAGAGACCGGGGGCCCCGGTGCTCGCTCGTGCAAACACACGCCTCCGTTTTTGTCAAATTTCAAATTGTGTCCGATGGCGCCGTAAGCCACCCTCACCCCCCGCTTAAGGGACCCTACCATTCCCGTTTTTTCTTCGGGAGCGTTTGGTCGAGGAGCACAAAAGTTTATTGGGGGCCCTCGGGGGTCCGGGAACGCCATATTAGCGACCGTAACCGACGATGAAAGCTGAAGCTTTTCAATTCGAATGCCTCACGAGTGGATATATACATTTACATACATATATTCAATCACGTTATTTTCCATTGAAATCGATTGTCGTTTAATTCAAATGTAAGCCTTATCGGTATTCCATCGTGTGCGTCGTTGAAAGCAAGGGTGGTCTGTGGTCTCTTGTTGGTGTCGCAAGAATTTAGATTTTAAGTCGTCGAAATACGATTTTGACCCATACATGTACATATGAACATTTTTTTCAATACATTTTTTTTGTAGGGAGTTTTCTTCCCTCTCAATAATGGCTTTACTGAACAGCCGGAGGGTTTCCTTCTTTGGGAAGAAGATGAAATCGGACCTACATACATATTTTTAGTGGATGTAAAAAAAACTTGTTTTTTAAAAAACAACCTAATACTTTAATACTAAAACTAATTTCTGGGTCTACGCAGCATGGAAATATGCTGGGGGAAATTTAAACTGATCAAAGCAATCAGAAACTGTAGAAACAGATCGATTTACAAATTTGAGGTTATGTATGTATGTATGTATTCGCCGATGACGAAGTTTTATTACACATCGAGTGGATGTATATACTTTATATTTACTATTACACTATTTCAAGGTAATAGTAAATAGAAAGTAGATACATCCACGACGTTTTGACAGCTCTATCCAGAGAAATGTTACATATATTAACACGATGACGGCCGCAGACTCATATTTGTATCATGTTGGGTGCACAACGCTTAGTGGCCGCTGCTACATATACATATTTATTTATTATTTTTTTTATTTTATTTTATTAATTGAAAAATCAACAGACAGGATGTACAGAGATAGGTATAAAAAAAACAAAAAGTAAATAAATAATATATGTAACATCCGAGTCCAATAATAGATTTTTACAAAAATGAAAAAGATAAATATAAGGAAAACAAATTAAAAAGTAAAGAATAAAGGCATGACAAAATATGTAGTACATTGCATAATTAAACTATAGTATTAAAATATTTGGAAAAGGTTATAAGATAGAATATAAGAAGAAATTGAAATTTACAAATATAAAAAACAAATGAAAAAGGTAAATACAAAATAAACAAATGAAAAGGAAAAGATTGAAAGCTATAATATGATTAAATAGCACATTACATAACTAAACTAAAGTATAAAAATAATGGAAATATTGAAAAAATAGAATAGGAGAAAAAATGAATCAATCGGTCAAGATTCTCTTGATGTTAGACCTGAATTGATGTAGGGAAATACCAAACAGATCAACCTCGTTCAGCTCTCCGTTAAACATACGATAAACGCGCTGCAGATAAAAATATTTTTGGGAATTAGTATTGAAAGGATCAAGTGAAAAGAGTGCAACGCGTCTAGAGTATCGAACTGGGATTCTGAAATTAACCTTATTCAGTAAATCAGAACAATCAAGAAAACCATTTATGAGCTTAAAGAAGAAAATAGCATCAGAATGTCGTCGCCTGACAGAAAGATTGTTAAAAGAAAGGATTTTTAAAATGTCGGAAACAGTAGAATGGGTATAGGTAGGAAAAAGGTAGCGTAAGGATTTAATAAATTTAAGTTGAACTTTCTCAATACAATTAATATGGGATACATATGATTTACGACTGTGCGAACTGTTTCAGTCCGCTGATATAATTTTGTATCGCGTTTGCGTCAATCATTTGTGGCCGATGATATAATTTTATATCACGTTTTCGTCATAAATGAAAACGTGATACAAAAATATATCAGCGGAGTGAAAAATATATTCTGCACGAAAAATATATTCGCGCAGTCGTGAATCATATATGTATCAGCGGCCAGTAAGCGTTGTGAACCCAAATGATACAAATATGAGTCAGCGGCCGCCATAGTGTTAATAAAAGTGGCTTTAGGTTTCAGTCGTATTTGATGCTTGGTGCTCGACGTATTTCCGATAAAAACTCTGTTTGTTTATATTACTCGCAAATTGGGCAAGCATCGCTACAAATTGCACAATGCATTCAAAAACACACAATAAACAACATGGGATACATTTTTATAAATAAATTGATCCGATTGTATTCCGTGCGTTGTAGCGTATTTATAGAGACGTCCGCGTAATGTTGACAACAATTATTTATTTTAAGGGCCCTTCTATTATTATTACATTTATCTGGCTCTATCCTTCGACTGCGGGAGGACAAAAACGACGTGGGTTTATAAAATCTGGAATTATAAAAGGTTAGTAAAATATCGCAAGAAACGCTCTTGGTCCAAAATCAATTCAAAAAGACAAAATCGGAGATTTAAAAACAAAGATATATATGTAGATGAGATCGAAAAGAGAGACGTCAAACAAGTGGCGAGAGCGCCTTGGCTAAAGAACGAACATCACATCGGCCATTGAAATTTTATAAAAACATATTTTTATCATTCATAATATAACCTATTTGTGAGGTAAAAATATACATGAGAGATAATGAGAGTACAAATGCAAATTTTATAAAATTATAGTGTGAAAATGATAAAGTTGAAAATGAAGAATAGCTCTTACTAAAACACACATTTTTATAGCTTTGAAAAATTGATTAAAGAATGATATGGGATGTAGATCTTGTATTCCGTGCTTGAGAAATGGAAAAGTGGAAACCAAATTCCGAAATTCACTGTTTTCATTGTTAGCTTATGTATGTATGTACTTTATTCCAATGTAGTCAATGTCATACTTGGAGTCGTAGTCAATTTTGTTTAATCGGAATCGTAGTTGGTTTAGATATACATACATACATACATATATATGTATATATACATATGTATATGTAATCATCGTTAGAGTTGTCATAGTTGAATCTAGAATATAATTTGTTTGAAAAAGTGTCATATACCGTAATCGATGTAGACTTACAGTAGTCAAAGTATAAATTTGCCATATTCAATTTCTTTGTAGTCAGAATACATCTTTATATTATGGAGTAATGATCAAAGCTTTAGGTCAGATTTGGAATGGGCATATGAATTGGTAGTTCCAGTCATGGTAAGGTTCATAATGTGGCAATGGAATGTACATTTAGTGGTAATATTTGTAGGCTTAGTAAGAAATGCTATATATTTTTTTATAATAAAATATCTACTATTGAAACTAAGAAAACGGTTGAGGTTATTATTTGATTTGAAATATATTTAAATGTAAAGTGTGTTTAAATATAGCACATTATTTTTTAAATTTTCATTCTCATGTAGGCGTCAAATATATTATTCATACGATAGCAGTAAATATATTCAACCAATTTCACGACGATGTAGTAATATAAATTTGAAATCCTAAAAATATAACGAAACACGTCCGCTCGAAATAGAAAAATAAATATTAACTTTTTATTAGAAAATGATTTTTTAATAAAAACGTTAAAACTGTTTTTGATGTCTTTTTAATATGTATTCAAATTGTTCAAACATAACACTTAAAATAAATTAAAGGACTTCTTTCATTTTCTACTTGAAAATAAAAAGTCAGACAAAAAGTTCAATTTTATCAATATATGTAAATATTTTTTTAATATCAAATATCCAAATTGATTGGCGTTGCTTGGTTGAGTTCAGTCTATGATAAAACGAAGGAATAAATAGTAATTTTTTCAATAATATTTGTATGCTTTCAAAACCCGTAACAAAAGGTCTAAATTCGAAGTTGGAGTATCAATAAATAGTATAGTATAATTGCTTTTAATACAAAACAGAATATTTGCGTCGCACAAAAATAAGTACATATTCATTTTTTATATTGTAGAGATAGAGGATTAGAGATCAGCTTGTTGTACCTCTTTAAAGCTCACAACATATAGGATAATACGTAAAGAATCGTTCAATAAGTTCTCGGAAAATGTAAACAAAAATACTAAAGATTAAATTAAGTACTTTATAAACACTTTCCAATTAAGTTGAAATATTTTTCTTTTTATTCATATCCTTTTAAACACTTTTAAACACTTATATTAAGCATTTTTGATTCTAATTTTTGACATCGAATTTTTTTTAGATATCGAATTTTGAATGTATATACATATATTATATATGTATTTACATACATTTTATGTTTGTACGTACATATGTATTTTATCATGATTTATGATTTCAAACTATTTTGAACGATATAGGTAGATAATAGTTAATGTGATGAAATTATCAAACGTATTATTTGTTTATATGTCGTTTATTAACATATACAGCGTTCTCTCGATTATCCGGGTGCGGATTATCCATGCTTGAAAAATATTAATTATTTTTTTTAATTAATTAAAATTTGTTCTTATATGATAATCAGACGCGCCGATCGATTGCAAACATGCGTGTTATTTGAAACGAATGATGTCACACAGAAATGTTTTTCGTTGCCTTTTTAAATGTATTTTACTATTGCGTCAATTTTTTCAGTCGCTTTTGATCATCGAAGAAGTGGAAGTGCGTGTATTCAGAGCAGATTATTTCGAATATACGTATGTTTAATTATTATCAATTCTAATACTTTGTGTGTGAAATAATTTTCTTTGCTGTTAACTCGAAAATATTTCAGATTTACATACCTGTTCGAAATATAGTTAAACAAAAAAATAAGTTAGAGGCGTTCGCGAGAGATTGTGATAGTTCTGCAGGTCCTTCAAAACAAAAAAGTATGAAAATGTCAAGATACGAAGATTTGGTTGCAACTATACTCGTGTAGTTAAATCAAAAATGAGCAGAAGGAATACCAATTAGCGGTCAAATGTGTATGGAAACAGCCAAGTTTTTCCATGAAAAATAAGGATTAGTGGACAATATCAATGCTTTGTCTGGCTGGTAAACTAGATTTTTTTTATATTTTGGCAACAGTAGTACTAACTACATATATGTACTAACGGCCACACATCTGCTTAACTATAAGCGTTTTTCTCAATAAATAATGAGTATTAAAATTATGAAAAAAAATTGTGTTGTTAATATGATATTGTACTCGGAACCAAGTCAAAATTGGATGATTCGGATTATCCATGTTTTTCAATTATCCGTGCCCTCCCTCCCCGGATATCGAGAGTGTACTGTATGCTTTTCCGAGATTCTGGAAATATTGAATTAAACTAAGTGAATTATGTCTAACAGAAATATTGTTTTTGGAAATAAAAATTGCACTTCCGCCACTTTCAAATATAACGGCTCATATGTATAAAATGTATTATGCTTATATTATTATTGTTAAGAATTGTAAATCAGTTTTTCAGTTTATTTTCCATCATTACACTTACATTGAAATAAGATAATATTATGACAAAAAATAAAATAAATAATGATCAATGGATCAGTAACTATTATAAAATACCTAAAACGTATTGTGAATATTATTATAACATTATATATGAAGATAAAAGCTTAAAAAATACAGAAAATAAAATAATACATTCTTTTCATATTTTTTTACTTTTTAAATGCTTTTTATTATTACGAAATTGTGTTCACAATACATCTTATATCTATTTTAATAGCTACTGATCTACTGATCATTTTCTATTTTACAATTTAATTTAATTTGGTTAGTAATCATATTATCCTAATGTTAATCTACAGCATAATAGGAAAAAGAGCTCAAAAACCTATTTACAATCCTTATAAATGTTCATAATACATCTAATACATAATATTTATTAAAGACTCTCTAAAATCGATGACCTAAAGCAGATTGTGTTTAGGTAATCTGTGTTTATACCTGAAGGGTATAGACATTTTGTTGTAATCACCGAGACTCTTCACAAGTGTGTTAGTATGGTTATTGGTGATTCTGTCATAGAATCTACTGGTTAGTTTGTTAGTAATGTCTGTAACAAACGGAATATTATATATGGCATGCAGTTTTTTCAATTTAGTATATATGGGTGTATTATAAATTTATTATTTTTAGGGATTTATTTTGTATTACTTGGAGCTTGGAAAGATTAGTATTCGAGGCGTTATTCCATACAGGTGAAGCATAGGTTAATAATGGTAATATGAGCGCGCGATATAATTTTATTTTATTTTGAGTTGATAAAAAACTATGGCGATTAAATATTGGATATATTGAGGATATACCCCGCATCGCCTTGCATTTCGCTGCCTCAATGTGAGGTATTCTTTTCATATAATCTATGTTAATCCTTCGTAATTCTTCAAACGTCAATCCAAAAACTTATCAGTCACACCCGTTGAATAATCCACACGCTTCTAGATTTGACGTAAGCGTCGTTAGACGAGCTCATCATTTAGTAAGACCGAGCGATACATTACGCCCGTGATAAAATCTCACACGAGGAGCATCTCAAAATTCTCACTGCGTATGTGTGAAGGGGTGGTTGAGGGGAGGAGGAGGGGGTGGTTAATGGAAATCCGCGTGGAATTCGCGTTATTAATGTGGAAGTAACCCTGGGGCGCCGCTGAGCCGCGACTAATCTCCGATAACTAATCATTTCGGTTTCCGGTCGCTTCCATTTGTCACCGGGGTACGAACGCGTCAGGGGTGTTCGCTCTACATTTTGCCCCTAGAATTCGTCGATTAATTCGTAGTGCGGTTTTCGAGGAAGCCGACGACGGTTAACCCCTTCCGGACTGGAAGACGCTCCCCGGGGCTGCTAAGTGCTCCTCGAAGGTTGGGGTCGTGTTCAAATGTATGTGCTATCGAGTAGTGGTCACATTTATCAAATTCAATTCTAGTGAATAAAAACAAATTTAAAAAATTAAGACAATATATAAATAACTAATAACTAAAAATAAAACTATCACTGTTTGATCTGTGTACATATATTAAGCCTGTATTGGTTAGAAAGTTTGTTTTGATTTGAGGTTATGGGTTAAACGTCATTCTGTCAGATTCACTGAACAGTGTTGCCACCCTGCATATAGGCTGGTGTGGCAACACCCAAGACCGTTGGCTCAGCAAGCCTCCACAAAACTATAAATATTTATATATTAGAGATAACGAGAACCTATAAAGCAAATTTTATAAAATATAGTGAAAAAATAAAAAGTCATAGGCTTTTAAATAATTAAAATTTGACAGCGAGATGGCAGGGCGAAAATTAATGAAACTACCGATGTGAATGATGAATGTGACAGATAAACGTCACCGTGTAATACGATGCATTATTTTCAAACGTGTCTAATACGATATTTTTTCACCATCGTAATTGCGGATGATACCTTAACTTATATTGATGACCAAAATGAGCAATATGGCAAAGTATGAAAACGATTGGATTAAGAGGCAAATTTTTTTCTTAATAGTAAGTGAAACATAAAAGAGGTACATATGTAAAAAAGAAGACACCTATAAAAGAAGGTACCATTTCCGGTCAACTTAAAAATTTGGAAAAAATATACATCATATGGATAAGAATTTCAGTAACCGTTACTAAGTTTCAGTTCAATAGGACTTACGGTGTTAAAAAATCCTCAAAATACATTCTGCGCGCGCACATTAATACGGGAGGAAAAGCCTGTTCCTCTTGTTCCTGTTATATCCTGCTCACGCAAATTAAGTATGTACGTGAGTATGTACCGTTTACCATGCACCCTTTTTTTTTGATCTTTCGACTTAAGATCTTTCGATTTTCGATCTTTGCCTTCCAATATTTGCGTTTTCGGTAATTTCACATTCCGGCCCGTCACGGAGATCGGCTTATTATGTATGTATGTAATATAGATTCATTCAGTTTAAATGACAACAAATATTTCCGGATTATTTTAACACGCACAAAACACGGGGAAAACCCTCATCATCGAATCATTGCCCGTTGCGATAACACGTCGACTATAACCGACGGTTGTTTTTCGCGGTTTCCAAAGTTAATTTGGGGTCCTTTGTGCCGTTTTCCCATTGGCCCTGGAACCTTTTTGTGTGGAATGACCCCTTCACTGCAGAGAGGAGAAGGGGAACCAGCGTAAGGCTTAATGAATGGTTCACCCAAAGTATCCAATAAGGAAGATAAATCTTCCAGTTTCGCTGAAGCAGTTTCATTTTAACCGCTGTTTGTGCGCGGCAAACACAAAACGACATTTACTAACCCTATCGAAACCGTCGATAATTTGAATTCAATTTAAGTTTGTATTTAAAACTAATATGTACATATGTGTCAAATATATATTTATTTTATTTATACTGAAATCATAGAACATTCATTTATACTGGTTGAGAAGTCATGGGCTAATATCCAATAGCGTGTGAAGAACGAGTTGGTAACGTAAAAGTCAATACGATTAACTAGCAGTTATCGCATCGATCTGACAAAAGATTGTGATGAAATTTAAAAGATTTCGTTAATGATTAAATTTATTTAATGAGATATTTGCTTACTTTTTTGACAGCCCATCAACCCATAAAATCATTTTTCGTATATTTATTTTATTTTTTAATTGCATTCACACCAGAAAAGTTTCTAAAGATTAATATATCAATGAAAATAAATAAAAATATAGAAGGAAAGCATTGAAGCATTGAAATGGTGTTGAAAAGCATTAAAGCGTGGAACAAAGAAGAAAAGCATTAATGTGGTAGATATGGGATATGTGTACGTACGTTATATTACTAAGAAAATGATCAAAAAATAGAAATTTAAAATAAGAAAAACATCAATATGAGGGAATATTTTGGCTTGGATGGTCAAAAACTAAACCCAAATTCCTATACCCCTTGCTTATAATTAAATCAATATGAAAACGGAATGATAATTTATTATCGATTTAAGTAATTCGCCAAGGTCTCTCATACAATCAACTCTAAAAAATCTAATGTGGAAGCACTTGGTAACATTGAAAAACAACTGGTCTTTAAGACAGCAAGTGAAAAATTATTTTTGTTAGTTTAGAATATTTTCAATGGAAGAGATTGTTTTAATTTTATTTCGTTACCAAATAACAGAAAAGATTAGTTCAAGAAGCAGGACCCGAAAGCATTTATGTACATAAAAAATAGTAGAAGACATAAATGAGAACCTTGGGGTACTCCCAAGATTATGCTCGATACGAGACTAGATAGATGATATATGTAATTTAATAGTAATGGCCTGGTTATATTGGAAATATAAGAAGACATCCAATCAAAAAACTCTCCACGAATTCCAAGATATTTTAGTTTTTGGAATAAAAAATTGTGAGATTTTATCGAAAGCCTTTGAAAAGTCTGCGTAAATAGCGTCAGTCTGACAGTTATCTTTTATAGAACATATTTATTATATGTATAGTTAGTAAATACAAGAGGGCTAAAGAATTCTTTGATAGTAGTGTTTTTATTGTTAAAACTGAGATCAACCGTTTTCTGTAAAAGGTTTGTGTTTTTATCTGACAATTATCATCAAAATGACTGCATTAAAAATTATAAGTTTTAATCATCTTACCAACCCGACATTTTGCCTTTTCCTTATTAATTTCAAAAAGATTCTACATACATATATAAAAATTGACACAATTTAATATTCCTCAATGTCTCCGTTTTATTTTCTTAAAATTTTCAATATGTATTTTGGATGCTTATTTTAGTATCCAATATTCTTCAAACGAAATTGTTATCTGTAAAATAAAATATATGTGATATCAGTATATTAATATAAATACGGGAGTTAAAATAAGTATAACAAAGCAGTAGGTACTATTGTTTTTTTTATTTTTGAATGAAAGTCGTACATAAAGAAAGACAAGCTAAAAATCTTCTCGTCTTTTAAAAGCTTTCGTTCAAATTTGAAAATAGCTTTTTCCACATTCTCCTTTGATTTTAAACACATCTCCTTGTGGTTTAATGATGGTTTGAAGAGTGGAAGCTTTTTGCCGCAAGCACTGCTGATTTCTCGCCAGAAAGCTTTCCACTCTACTGTTTTTATTTATTCATACTTTTATCGAGGGAGAGGGAGAGAAAGGGAGAGAGAAAGAGAGAGAGAGTAGTCCGTGCGAGAAAAATCTCACATCGTTTTCCGATTTTCCGCCGTTTCTTTATTCGTTTTTAAACTTCTCCTTTTTTAAAGGGGTCGGTCGTATCTGAAAGTATCTGTCTGCGGATCGCTTGATTTATTCTCAAGAGTGGATCCAGCGACAAGACAAATAAAAAAGCGGGGTAGGAAAAAAGCGCATGAAAAATTTGGCACTCTGAATTGCGCAAGGGGTGGGTCGAAACGACCCGAGACCCTAAGCAACAAAGTCAACAGACATTTGTCACCTGGACCACTAATACTGGACACGTCGACCGGGACTACTGTCACAACCGAAGTGCCTCTAATCAATCCCGAGGCTTTCTGGCTCGTGACCACGAGCCCCGATCTTCAATTTGGATGTGGAGAGAGGACTCATCGCTGGAGGGGAAAGCCGCAAATGACGCCACCGTGTTATTAATCAAGGCTCAACCCCAGAAACCCATCAAATTTAGCATGGATTCTAATTAAAAAGAAATTTCATTGTCCGGCAGAAAATTTGAAACATGACTAAATTCAAATTTAATTTTATAATAATTATGATTTATAAAAACCGTTGGCCTATCATACTACTATATAACATTTGATCAAAAGCTCAACGTTAATATATCATTAAAGCCATGAGCATAAATCAGTAGTTAGCCTGTAATGGTTTCGACTGGGCTGTCGGGGGTTCAACTCTTGGCCCGCTGCTGCTGACTACACCTTGAATATGTGACTCCAAGTCGATCGATTCCTATCAGAGTTCCTATTTAGAATGTACCAAATAATACTGTCTGCACTTGCAGGATACCTGCTGCTGCCGGTTCATGATGGATAGGTATGAACAGACCTAAATACGTATATTTTATTAGTTTCATGTATTACAGTTAAAAAATACAAAACTTAGCATGGATCCTAATTAAGAAGAAATTTCATTGTCCGACAGAAGATTTGAAACATGACTATATTAAAATTTAATTTGTAATAATTGTGATTTACAACTGCTGTTGGTCTATCATACTATAACATTTGATCAAAAGCTCAACGTTAATATCTCATATTAAAACCATGAGCATAAATCAGTAGTTAGCCTGTAACGGTTTCGACTGAGCTGTCAAGGGTTCAACTATTGGCTTGGTGCTGCTGACTACACCTTGAATATGTGACTCCAAATGCCGAATACTCAAATTGTTCGCGGGAAATGGGATAATTTTCCCAATTCGTTGGAACCGTTTCAATGAAATCGGATAAATTGGCAAACTCTGATAGGAAACCATCGCATTGAAGTGCACAGGCTTTTTGATATATGTACCTATATATAAAAATTAAAAAAGAAAATTAAATGCGTTTGGATAGCTAGCGTTTAGTTTGGATATCAAGTCGGTTTGACAGACGATTCTGATGAAATTTTTATGATTTCGTTAATATTAATGACCTTTAGCATTATATCGGAGAAATTTGTTTGCATTAATAAGAGCTATTCCACGTATGTTTGTAAATATATCAAAGCGATCGGAAGAGTAAAAGTAGTTCATAATCAGCTCAAAAATTTTCTGAACTGAAAGTATGTATAGTCAGTGAAACTAATAAAAAGCTTGTAACGACTAGATTTTTATATAATAAAATGCAGTAACTATGAAACGTTTCGCATTATACGCGAGAGTTTATGGAGCGAATTTGAGTATTTTATTTATGTTAAAATTAATGATCTTTCCCAGTAGTTTCGGTTAGCTAGTTTACGGCTTCATAGATTGGTTACGTCGATATTTTATATTCTACCGGAAAAATTATTATATGTGCGTACAACACCATAAAAATTTGAATTCAAGTATTCAATACGGTAAAATGTTTATTGGCTCGTTCCGTATTATTATGAAAATCCATTCAATTCAAACGACAAGTGTCATCAGCATTAACTGATTGATTTTTCGAAAGCACCCGTCCATTAATTTGCGTAGATTTATGCGACGATGTCACGCTTTCGACAACGAATTGATGTCACGTCATCAAACAATACCGTTAATTACACTTTTACATTTGCACAAACTCATATAAATTACACCGTCGTTTATTTATCTCTTTTATTTTTGACAAACAGTAGAAACAACGTACAATATGTACGTATGATAATAAAAGCGCGGTCGTATTGGCAAAAGCTCATTTTGGTAAAGGAAACGTTGTTTATTCATAACCCAGAGCACGCTTCAGTAGTTTGACCCGAATATCGAAATTTATTATGTGCAGTGATCTAAGATATCGTATATTTATTTGTAATTTATTCATTAATTCTGAAAACGATCGACTGTGTACTATAATATAATACTTATTGTATATCTACATATGTACATAAATACATAGTTATTTATTTAAATAGGCACACATACAGAATAAAATATAAAAAGAAAGTTGTATAGTGAGACAAAAAATAATAATAAACACAAATATAAAAAAGTAAAATTGCGAAAATATCAAGATTTAAAAAAAAAACAGATAAAGTAAAAAAGAAAAGAAAGACATTGAAGGTGAAGAAGCAAATCAACCACAGATTATTTTCTACACCTTTGTCCTAAAAATACTAAAAAAAATCACTAAAGAGGTCGGGACAATCATCTAAGCTTACACTTACATATACATTTTATTTATTTATTTACCAGGAAGGCTTGACAAGAAGATCTCAATGCGCCTTCCTGGACAATTAATTACAAATAATGCAGCATTTTATTATTACATAAATCACTGTATTTCCAGAAGCTGAAGAACACGAATTAACAATTAATTAATTAATTTATAACAGAATTAATCCAATGAGATATCAATGGATTTAGATTTTGTACATAATTTTTACAAATTATATACACAATAAATACAGAAGATTTGTGACAACAGGATTTTTTGCCAATTTTGAGGAACCGTTGTTGTTGTTGTTTTATATTTGTAAATTTCAATTTCTTCTTATATTCTATTTTATAACCTTTTCCAAATATTTTAATACTATAGTTTAATTATGCAATGTACTACATATTTTGTCATGCCTTCATTCTTTACTTTTTAATTTGTTTTCCTTATATTTATCTTTTTCATTTTTGTAAAAATCTATTATTGGACTCGGATGTTACATATATTATTTATTTACTTTTTGTTTTTTTTATACCTATCTCTGTATATCCTGTCTGTTGATTTTTCAATTAATAAAATAAAATAAAATAAAAATGGCAAACTCTGATAAGAAACTGGATGATGAAATTGGACGACGATAACATAGAAGATCTCACAAAACTCTTCAATAAAATATATTTATCAGGCGAACTACCTAGCGATTGGTTACAATCCATATTTATCCCCTTGCCAAAAAAGAGTAACGCAAGGACGTGTAGCGACTTCAGAATAATTAGCCTAATGAGTCACACATTGAAGATCCTACTAAGGATAATACAGGGCAGAATTTACTCACGGTGTGAAGAGGCGATTAGCAGAGAGCAGTTTGGGTTCAGACAAGGCTTGGGTACCCGAGAGGCCCTTTTCTGTATGAAAACACTACTCCAAAGATGCAGAGAAGTCCGTAAACTTGTGTACATCTGCTTTATAGACTTTGAAAAGGCCTTTGACCGTGTCCAACACGCTCGCCTGATGGAAACATTAAAAAATATTGGCCTGGATGACAGAGATGTCAGATTGCTACGAAATTTTTATTGGAATCAGACTGCAGTAGTACGTGTCGATGATCAATTCACTGATAAGATTCCTATAGAACGGGGCGTCAGGCAAGGATGCATCCTATCACCTACTCTTTTTAACACCTACACCGAATCCATTTTCCACGATGCTCTCCCAGAGGCGGAGGGCATCAAGGTGGGTGGCAAGACGATCACCAGTATAAGATATACTGATGACACGGCACTAGTCGCTGAAAATTTAGAAGACCTGCAAAGATCTCTAGACCGTGTACGTTATTACACGGATGTGAGACGTGGACTCTGAAGACCACGATGATCAGCCGCATCGAAGCTTTTGAGATGTGGGTCTATAGGCGTATGCTGAAGATTCCGTGGACCAAAAAGATATCAAACGAAGCTGTCTTCGGCATGATGGGGAGAGGCAGGGAACTTGTTTCTTTCATCAAGCGGAGAAAGATGGAGTACCTCGGACACATGATACGGGGTCCAAAATACGAATTTCTCCGTTTGATAACCATGGGGAAAATAGAAGGAAAAAATAGATTGGCAGGAAAAAGTTATTTTGGCTTCGAAACATGCGCATGTGGACCGATATGAGCGCCGAAGATCTATTCCGAGCCGCTGAAGGCCGATGCGGATATCTTCAAATAATCGACGAGGTGGTCGCCAACATCCAGATGCGGACAAGGCATTAACAAAAAGAATAAGATAAGAAACGATCGATTTGGAGTCATAAATACCCCCAAATCTAACCAGCAGTATGGCGGATCCAACCCACTGATCACTTGGTGCTAAACATATGTACACGCCACCATTAAGCCACACGTAGATATATAAAAATATATACATATTGTATATAAAAGCTAATATTGGTGTTTATATTGCTTTTCAGTTACATAACCTTCAACATGGATTAGTGGTTAGCATATTAAGCTTTCGAGAAGAGTAGTCACGGTTCGATTCCTACTAGTAGTTGCTGGCCAGACCTTGGTTTGTGACTCCAGGTCGATCGTTTCCCTTCAAAGCTTGTCAATTTTTCTGATTTCTATTGAAACGGTTCCTGTAAATTAGCATCTCCTTTTAAATCTCTCTTGCAAATCTCAAGTTATTCAACGTTTTGAGGTTCACCAATTTCTATAATAAAATGCTGCAAACATCTCTCCTTAGATGTCACTGTGGATAATGTTTGCATTGGTTGGCTTTGTATAAAATGCTTATATTGATTGTATTATTGTATTGCTTATATTGATTTTATTATTGTATTAGTACACTCGTCACGTTGGAGTGATGTAATGGCAATTGTTCATGTTCAATTAAAAAAATATATATGAACATTACATTTCAATTTAAGACTGACAAATTTATCACTTAGCACCCTAACTTTGTCTGTAGACAGATTAGATTTTAGAAGAGGATTAAGTTTTTATTCCAAATTTCATTCGTCTGAGCAATACCGGGTATATTTGTTATGTATGCATGTTTATTTTTCCAACAATCCACAATAAGTCTAATACATTGTATAGACGTTGGAACGGTCTAAAATCACATTTAGTACACTAAAGCGGACTCCTTTACAAAAAAAAACCGGACAACGCCGAGCAAGCGTGCTTATTTGCTTTACAATTCCTTATATTTCAATATAAATATGTAGAAATTCTAATTTTAATTTTAAATTTGGTATATTACATATATAATACTTTTCGTTACCCCAACATAGACTGTAGGCTAGTTTGGAAGAATTCGGATCTTTTTGAAGGTTTCCAACTTTCAACCCTCATAGTAATGCCCGGGAAGGCTTGAATATGCCGGGCAAACGGACGCTAGTATTATAGTATGCAAAGGTGAATGTTTGTTTGTTTTCCTTATATGCAAATATATAATTAAAAATTTGTATATATCTGGTAAATTGGTCAAATGCGATTGCTTGAAATTAATCGCTAGAAATTCAACTGTTTGAATGTCACGTTGTTCGAATGCATATCCAAATATAGAAAATTGATGTTTCGAATTGTACAAATGTGCCCATGATTGTGAAAGGGGTCTAAATTTAAAGTCAATTTTATTGTTTAATATCGGTTATATTGTAATATGTAATTTCTCAAAATATATATTTTTAAATAAGTGCTATCTATCACAACCACCTACGTCTGTGTATATTAATATGAATTCTCCATTGATGAATTTCTGTTATCGTCGAAAAATTCGACTCTATGTACATATTTGTATGTATATGTATGTTTTGACGATTTTTTTTTACTTTCATTTGCATGAACAAGGCCGGGCAATTCTCTTAATTCAAAATAAATTTCAATTGTGCTGTTTTTATTTCAGTTATGTTGGTGTCTTGTGTTATTTAGCAAGCAAATAACAATTAATATATAATCTAGAGGACAAACAATGGGAAGCTATTACGATATGCAAATATTGGCTTGAGCGGTCTGCGAGTTGACTGATTAAATAGAAGCGTGCGGTCGTCGTCGCCAAAGAATGGCTTTTGCCGGGTTATTTTTCAGCTGAAAATCTTTCCAGATGCTCCCGAAAGATAAGGCACGAAGTGCCCTGGATTTATGAGAATTTAAAATATCGCTGCTGAATAATAAATATATGAAAGGGAGGGCGACAGAAAAAAAACGCACAAAATTAATTGATACAACGGCACTAAGCGACGAAAAGGTTATTGGACCATCCGTTGCCTGGAAAATATCATTACTCACTTTTTTTATTACTTTGGCCTCCTTTTAATTTCCCTAATGGAAGATTGTCGAATGGAAAGCCGTTGATTCGAATATTCGGAGGTAGATAGATCGGTACGTGTGTCGGTTAAGTGGGGCCAAGTGATGAACTCAACAAGTCCATTAGTTGGTCCCTCTTAATTATCATCTGCGCGAGCTTTCAGCATACGATTTTCCCAGTTTAAGGTAGCATCGATATCACCATTGAGGAATTTTCACCCTCGACGGATGAATTTTCCAACGGGTTCAGAAAGCTCTTCGATCCTACATCACCTATGTACATTACGTATATTCGATGAGAATTACTGTCAGTTTTGTAATCATGACGTAATCCTTCTACTCTATGCATTATGTATAGGTATGTACATATTTGCAATGCGATTATATGCGAAATTCATTCCGTTATTGTATTGTGAAAACCATGGTATTAAGCACAAAGCAGTGAAACGTAACATGTATTGAAGTATAATCCATTTGAATCTAACTTCCCACAGTCAATATATCTCGGTATTTGAATTTAACTTTCAATAATAGCAGTTCTACGAAAAACTTACGAAGCTGTCGAAAACACTTAAAATCAATCTATACTGCAAATTTGAGTGAAATGTTTCGTAACACGTTTAGTTGTTGTTATTTGCTCTATCATGCTTAAATAAGTTTCACATACACATACACACACACATATTTGTATATATATAGTTTTTTAAACAAATAAACAGTATTAAAACGTGCATATGTAATACCTATATAGCATTGATGCCAAAAAGTTTCTAAAAATAAATTTCAAAGAAGAAAACCATTGAAAATTAGTAGATATGATTAATTTGATACTGACCAAATAATACAAATTTAAAGCAACAAAATGGATCAACACGAGAGGAAATATTTTTAGGAGTACAGCAAGATCTGTATAAATAAGAATTACAGGAATAGTCGGTGAAATAATCAAGGGTTACGGATAATACGAAGTATCAATACATTTTATTTTTTATTTTTAAATTTTGTAATATCGCACGTAATTTCGAAGTTTTGTATCACGTAATATCATATGCAACGTTAGTATTTTATTGTTAAATAACTTATTGATTTGATTTTCGTATGCTTTTTATTATTATTAAATTATGTTCACAATACGTCTAATATTTATTTTAGCAACTACTGATCTACTGATCATTTTCTATTTTAAAATTATATTTTTATTGTTTTACTAGTAATTATATTTAGTAATATATTATTTTAATGTTTATGTAGGTACAGCAATATAGTAAAAACGTCATTTTGAAGTCTTGTAACAAATATCATATCCAACGTAAGTATTTTATTGTTAAATGAATTATTTATATGATTTTTAAATGCTTTTTATTTATATTATTTAATTGTGTTCACGATACATCCAATATTTATTTTAGCAGCTACTGATCTACTGATCATTTTCTATTTTAAAATTTAATTTATATTTGTAATATATTATTTCACTATATTAATGTACAGCAATATATGTATAGAAAGAAGAGCTCAAAATCCTATTTACTATTCTTATAAATGTCCACAATACATTTTATATATGATTTTAACTAAAGACTGTTTTGACTACAGCAGATTGTGTTTAGGTAATCTGTGTTTTTATACCTAGAGGGTAAAGACATAAGTAATCAATACATGAAGTTTTGTTTTGATTATTACTTTTATTGAAAATAGTATAGGAAATCGTCTAAAAGCATTAAACACATATTAATTAAACTATTATACATAAAAAATAACATTGCAATTTTTCTGTATTGTATGCAATATTGTTTCTATGAGTGTATCAAATGCAAGATACATCATGCGAGATAATTACCAGGACTGCTCTCTAGCTCTTTACCATATACAGACTCTTTTGATAGTGTATGTTTTGCATTGTTTGCACGATAGAAAATTATTGCAGGCACGTAGGAAAATGAACTTTCCTCATTAAATTTACATTTTCAACGCTTAAAACTCATGCAGCTATTATGAATATAAAAATTTCAATGTTTTTTCTGAATAGTCGTACAAACATACATACATATTTTATAATTATTCAGACTATAAACGTATAAATATTCGTGCCACATTACAACATTGCAACGCTGACGTGAACATCAAATCAACCCACTACCGTCTGCAAATAAGTTTAACCCTCCCTCACCGAAGTTGGGTATGCAAGTGCCCCAATTTTTACGTTTTTCGTAATAACTATATGGTTTTCAAAGCTATACACCCTATATTTTTCGTATTCCTAGAATGAACTACAAGAAATTTATTTTAATAGATTTTGTATGATTAAGAAAGGGGGTATATCGTAAAAAAAAACATTTATACATTTCTACGTTATAAAGTATGATTTAAAGGCGGTAGCCTTTAAATCATACTTTATAGTCATTATATCATATTTAAAGTCATGTTTTTAAATGTTCGCTTGCATATTCTTGTTGATCGATGAATCAATGTGAAAGAAAGAGACAGCTATATTTTCGTAAGCTACTGTTTTCGTCGCTTTTCGTGCATGGCTATTGAGTCATGAAGTCGCCTGTTGGCCTTACCTATATACGTTGGCATGTCGATGTTTGTCGTTTTTTTAATTTTTTAATACAAAAATAGTCAAAGACACGTTATAGTACTAAAACTTTTTTATGTTAATGTATAAAATGATAAATAAGATATATATTGAACCGGTCTCCGTGACGAGCCGGAATGTTAAATGACAGAAAACGCAAATATTGGAAGGGAAAGTTACAAGTGTACCGTTTACCATGCACCCTTTTTTTAACCTTTGACTTAAGATCTTTCGATTTTCGATCTTTGCCTTCCGATATTTGTGTTTTCTGTAATTTAACATTCTGCCTCGTCACGTAGACCCATATTGAATTATTATTTTGAATAAAAACAATAACTTTATTTTACTACCGCCATCTATGTTTAAAACTAATAAACAAACGATGGATAAACGTCAACGACTATCTCGCCGGCCAGATTTCAAACGCGTTTTACGCGATATTTTAACACCATCGTAATGGCGGAGGATCCATTTACTTATATTGATGACCAAAATGAGCAATATGGCAAAGTATGAAAACGATCGGATAAGAGGCAAACTTTTTCCTGAATTGTAATCGTAAGTGAAACGTAAAGGAGGTATGTAAAAAAGCTGTATTTTGATTAAAAAATACTGGGGTTTTACTCGACCCCGGTTCGGGACACTCGTTCGATATCGACGCTCCGTCCTTCAAAGGTTAAAAGAAACCCACTACCGTCTGCAAAGAAGTTTAAATTCAACAAGATTTGCATAACAGTCACTTTTTGAATCCGAAAAAGATAGTTTCATCTCATTTCATCTAAATCTTCAGCCCGCTTTCGAGATAAAATCGACAAACACGGAAGGATCTTTCGTTTAATGCTCGTAGTATATGTAAGATTGAAGCATTTCAATGAAAAATTACACTTGGATTTCGGATGAACCAACGTAATACGTATTTGAAAGGTGGGGTGGGTCGGCGGTTTTATCTCATCCCTCTGGAGACCACCCCTGCGAGTGGTGATGAGAGTGGCGGCTCCTCTCTATCAGCCGTTCTTGATTTATATACAGGGGGGGCCCCACTAAGTAACCCCACTAATGGCGCTTCACCACCGCACCAGTTGATTTATATCCGATGTCGGCAATTTGTTCAACGATCGAAAGCCGATCCCCGTTGCACGAGGAGGACGTCACTGATGCACGTCGAACCAGCTAATTGAGGAGCCTTTTATCCAACCGGGCTACTTCACGCAACCACCCCCATCCCCCTGTGCGAAGGTGCTTCTCTTTCGCTCGAGAGTGATCTTTGATCAATTATTCAAAAGTTAATGGTCGTATGTGTGCTATGAATATATTAAACATATGTATATGTATACTGTGATTAAGATATCGCTTTGATAATCAGCTCAGTTAATATTACATATGTATGTAAGTGCAATTTGGAATTTGAATATAAATATTCAAATAATGATAATAATGTTTGTATATGTTTCGTGTACTAATATTTCATCAAGTGATAAAGATTTTCCCCAATTTTGGTAATAATTTGAATTTGTGGCTTTGAAAGATTTATATTCTGTGATTTATTTCAAAATTTTGATCAGATTTCTCTGATCTACATATTTACTGTCTGAATTAGAGCTGATCTATTGTCTTGAATTATTTTATTTTATTTAAGCAAAACCAACAGTCTTAATAACAAAACAGAACAAACAATAAAGTATATAACAAAAGACCAATTATAGGTTTCCGCTGGTAGTAATAAACTAAAGCATACACGTAAATAAAGTAAAGCATACACGTAAATTAGGGCCACATCTTACGATTTTTCCGTTTATTTTTCGTCTATATTATATTCCGTCTATATAGACGGTAAATTTAAATTGAGGTTTAATTAAAAAGAATAGTTATTTGGGTATATGTATAGAGCGTTTGTGTCATATAGCGAATTATGTATGTATTTTATTAGGAGAGTTTGTTTCATTTATAATGAGCTTTTCAGTGATTAATCAGAAGTGTTTCAATTATAAAATTATTTATAGAGACATTTTTAATTTGAACAGTTTAATATAAATTGTAAAATGTGTTGTAATGGAAATTTATTAATTATGAGGAATATTTATTTTTTTACAATTTCGTCATAGTGACATTACAGATTAGCTCCAGGTCGTCACTATGGCTAATTTATTACAAGACATTGAAAACTCATAATTATCGAGACATCTAAATACATAGTTATTATGTATTTAGATGTCTCGGAGATGTTAGGATAGCAATTTTGAAGCTGAAAGGGTCTGTTGGGCCTGACGGTGTGTCCCCTGACGTATTAAAGGCATGCTGTAATTCGCTCTTAGAGCCTCTTCAGTTTATTTTTAACCTTATTCTGGATTCTGGTAATTATCCTGAAAAATGGAAATTATCTAGAGTCATTCCCATTCATAAAAGTGGCTCTAAAAATGAGGTTGAAAATTACAGACCTATTGCTATCATCTCGGCTATTCCCAAAATTTTCGATAATATCCTTCACCGTTTGATTCTTTTGCAGTTCAAAAGATTGTTGTGTGATGAGCAGCATGGTTTTTCACCATGTCGTTCCACTACCACTAATCTTGCCTGCTTTTCATATTATACCATGTCTAAAGTTGACCGTGGACAACAAGTTGATGTAGCCTACTTTGACTTTCGAAAAGCATTTGATCTTGTCAACAATGACGCTCTTATGATCAGATTAGCTGAAGTGGGCTTTTCTCCACGTCTTCTTAAACTCTTTGCTTCTTATCTTAGTGATAGGAAGCAATTTGTTAGATATGGTATTTATGAATCTCCTTCATTTTTTACGCGATCTGGTGTAACTCAGGGGTCCACCTTAGGCCCTTTACTATTTACAATAGTCATTAATAACCTCCCAAAAGTACTAAGCAATGCTTCATGTCTCTTGTTTGCTGACGACGTTAAACTATTCTTTGCTGTTAAGGATGAGAGGCAAGCCTCTCTCCTTCAAGCTGATATTAACGCTGTTTTAGAGTTCAGTTCCAGTTTAGGGCTTGAACTGAATACTAGTAAATGTGCTATTATGAGTTATGGACGTGCGAATTCGCTCTATTGTCACGGATATTCCATTGGATCCGTATTGTTGAAGCGCGTGGAATCAATGGTCGACTTGGGTATCACTTTTGATCCTCAATTCACCTTTCACAACCACATCAAGACAATCGCTGACGTTTCCTTTCGTCGACTTGGATTTGTCTTGAGATATGCTAGATTATTCTCCAACCCCTTGTCTTCTTGCTTGCTTTTCAACTCGCTTGTTAGAAGTAAGCTAGAGTATAATGCAATTGTGTGGAATCCGCATGAAGCAAACTACTCTCTTATTATAGAAAAAGTGCAAAAAGCATTTCTTCGTTTTCTTTATAAGAAAGAGTATGGGTACTACCCATATCTCTATCCTACTCCTTTCCTTTTGGGCATGCTTGGGTATAATTCCCTTGAACTTCGGAGAAACTTCTCGTTAATTCGTTTCGTTCTCCAGCTATTGCGTGGTAATACGTCATGCCCGTTGTTGCTGGAACAGTTGGGACTTTATGTCCCTAATAATTATGTGCGTGGTAGACATCATCATTTAATGGTTGTACCTGCTGCTCGCACAGTTCTTTTTCGAATGGCTCCCATTCCAAGAGCTATTCGACTTCTCAATGAAATCGTTGCTGCTGTCCCTGAATGTGATATTTTCCACCTTGGGGATCGTAGATTGTCGGATATTATCTTAAAATATTTATCTGGTAACCTGCGCTCATCATTACTTTCTTAATTTGAATGTGATGAATGAGTGGAATCTTAATCTACTCTCTTCCATTTGGGCCTCGCTGTGATTTTATTTTGTATTCATATTTTGTTTTTTTTTATTTTATTTTTCCTTTCTCTTTTGTACATTTTTATATACTATTTTAATTTTGCTCAGTGTAAACAAAGAATGGGATTTATGGATTTTATTTTTAATTTTTACACTTTTGTTATTTTTTTTTTCTCTCTGAATGATGTATTATTTTCCTTTTGTTACTTTTTTATTATTTTATTTTACCATGTTTTCTGCTTTTGCTTTTTTCCTTTATTTACAGTTTACTTGTTTTTATATCATGTTTTTATATCTTTTTCAAATGTAGGCCATTGTGGCGCATTAGGTTCTTCCTGTAATGCCACAATGGTCCAAAACTATTAAATAAATAAATAAATAAATAAATTACATACATACACATGTAAATCGAAACAATACCTGACATCTATGGTCAGATATTACAAACATCGTATAAATACGATTAATAACATTTTTCATGGAACAATACAAATTTTTACATTCGATAAACAACCACAGAGACATCTATGGTGAGAGATCTGGCGAAACCTGAGATATAACAATAACTCAAGGTTTGCAAAGGAAAGGTCAATTTTACAGGAACCGTTTCAACGAAAATCAGAAAAATTGGCAAATTCTGACAAATTCTGACAAACCAAGGTCTGGCCAACAACGAGACTCTTAGTGGGAATCGAACCCGTGACATCAGGCATGAACTAATTCAATACTCACCACTAGACCACGCTGCTGGTTAATAGGTAATATAACACAACCGGTTGAGTCATTTTTCAGTTGACGGACTATTGACCGAATGTATATTTGACCAACGGACGATTGACCGAATGGATATTAGGTCAATGAACATTTGTCTGAACAGATACTTGGTCGACGGACATTTGGCATACAGAATACCGACGGACGACGGACAGAAATATCATATTTTTATTATGCGTAGAAGTGATTTCTGAATAATGTATCTATTTTTTGTAAGTTTTAAATAATGTAGATACGCAAGTATCAATTTTTATCGTCTTATATAGAGAAAATGTTTTTCTTTTCAAATTCAATCAAAGTACAATATTATTTAAAACAATATTTGTATTTAGTAAATAGTAGACGATAAAAAATATATTTAAGGCACTTAATGGCTGGCGGGACCTGTAAAATACATATGTATGTATGTGTGCGTCATTATTTAATATTTTTATACTATTTTTGACATCAAATTCTCAAAAACTTTTTCGGGTATGTTTTTATGCCTATCCTAGACAAACGTATGTATGTATACATGTACTTTTTGCTACAAATTGTATGTCGAACTCTTCGTCACGGATAGGTCAACAATAAACAAATTATATATTGCCAAAAATGGATTATTAATTACTATTTATATTATAAATGTATGAAAGGGCTAAGATGTATGTACATATGTGAACGTTTAATGTATGTATGAACTGTGAAAAGCTTTTAAATATAAATCATGTGATCCTAAAAAGAAAAAGTATTTTTAAATCATGTATACATACATAGATGAGACTTATAATGAGAGTAAATAAATAAAAAAATATATAAAAATGAGAATATTATAAAATATTTTGCTCTCTCCCTGCAGGAGGGCCGACGCAACATATTTGATAAAGTTAAATGAGATTTTTCCATTTAAAAGAAAAATGATTTTCAACATCAACGATACATAAAAAAATCTAAAACATTCAGTATGTATAGAAACTCGATTTAAAATTTTTCGTTCGCGATAACTTTTCGTGCGGAGGAAACGAGGAAAAACTTTCCCGAATTTGCGAAAAAAATTGTAATTAATTACTCAATAAATTACAATTTTAAATACAGCTTTTATACAATTTACGCAATATTATACATGAGGTCATTTATTTTCGGGCAGCG
The DNA here is from genome assembly GCF_051622035.1 of Arctopsyche grandis. NCBI lineage: Eukaryota > Metazoa > Arthropoda > Insecta > Trichoptera > Hydropsychidae > Arctopsyche > Arctopsyche grandis. Next base: position 30,058,804 of record NC_135359.1, read on the forward strand.
ATTAACTTGCCTACGGCGGTTTTTCTATGCCAAAGCCAAGGTGAAAATATTAATTTAATCTTACAATGTAAAAGCGGCTTGAAGAATTTATGCAAATTTTTAACTGAAAAAGCATCTTGTTTACTTGGATTCATTATGCTGAAATCTTACCGCGAATTATTAAATCCCCGAAATACATTAAATTTTATTCCGCAATTTATTTTAATTTAAAATCGAGACGAATCACACCACGAACATAGTAAGATGTATTAAACCAGAGGTTTATATACATATGTATGCATAACGAATATATATAATATCAAATTTTTATTGGCACGTACGAGGCTCGATGTATAATTTACGTCGTATTTATGGACCATAAAGTTACCTACCATCCCTCTAGAACAGGTCATAAATGTAAAGTTCTCAACGGGCACAGTCATCGCTTAATAAATGAACCTTCCCAAACAGTGATATACATATATCAGCGCATATATTTTATAGTACCTAAGTGCAGAAATTTCGTTTTAAGCCTATAAAATATGCGACGTGACATGATAATTCGTATTTATGCTCTCGGATTATGCACACGTTCACGGGCCTGAAAGTACGGGAAATATAATACTGAAATATACGATCATTGCCGTAATCAGTTGCGAATTACCGACTCGCCAAAATCTACGCCCAACATTTAAAAATTTCAACCGGGTCGTTGTGTAACTCATATTTTCATTGAATGCAACGATCACACTGTTCAATTTTGACCGGTTAAACTAAATAGTTATTTTGCTAACTGGAGTGTATCCAGTATGGAGTTTCATTATCTCGGTGGACCTCTGAATGCATGAAATACTTCGACCGAAACTCGTTAAGGGAATACTCAAGTCCCATAGCTATCGCATTTCTATAAATTATGTCGGGTCGGTGGTACATAATTATGCAATTGTCTGTGTGTGTGTATTGAGTATGCTACATTTTAATTAAAACATTATTATTAACTAAACTAGTAGAACTGTAGAACGACTCGTAGAACTGTTTATTATTTACTGCACTGATTGACTCGGTCCAATGTTATGACTAACTCTCGCATCAAAGCGCGGTTTATATAGTCGTTTCTTATCGACTTGTTATTTATTTATTTTTGCCACATTGACATTACAAAATAAATAATAACATGTCACTGTGACCAGATATATAATATAAGCATAATACAAATACTATATTATATAAGAATACACACATATAAGCATAGTCCAAATACAATTGTAGCATATGCTAAAAGGAGCCGCCGTTTTAATTGGTTTTCAAGGATTATATCCAGGCTTAAGTACTGTCGGTTAACAATGGAGACCCTCGAATGGACTTAGTGGTCGGTAATGGAACCCAGCCACTTCCCGCTCTCAGAACTGACAGCGTGAGACCGTGGGACTGATACATGACTATAAAGCCAAGTTCAGATCTGAAAACCCCAGTCAGTAATAAAATCTTTGGGAGAAACGTTCGATAAAAGAATAAGATGGGCACCTCACATTGAGGCAGCGAAATGCAAGGTGATGCGGGGTATATCCTCAATATACCCAATATTGAATCGCCATAGTTCTTTATCAACTGAAAATAAAATAAAATTATATCGCCCGCTCATATTTCCATTATTAACTATGATTCACCTGTTTGGAATAACGCCTCGAATACTAACCTTTCCAAGATCCAAATAATACAAAATAAATCCCTAAAAATAATTCATAATACACCCATATATACTAACTTGAAAAAACTGCATGCCATAAATAATATTCCGTTTGTTACAGACATTACTAACAAACTAACCAGTATATTCTATGACAGAATCACTAATAACCATACTAACACACTTGTGAAGGGTCTCGGTGATTACAATAAAATGTCTATACCCTTCAGGTATAAACACAGATTACCTAAATACAATCTGCTTTAGGTCATCGACTTTAGAGAGTCTTTAATTAATATTATGTATTAAATGTATGTATTATGAGCATTTATAAGAATTGTAAATAGGTTTTTGAGCTCTTTTTTCTATTATGCTGTAAATTAACATTAGAATAATATAATACTACGATTACTAACACAATTAAATTAAAATTGTGAAATAGAAAGTGATCAGTAGATCAGTAGCTATTAAAATAGATATAAGATGTATTGTGAATATAATTTTATAATAATAAAAAGCATTTAAAAATCAAAAAATAATATAAAGCGAGGCCTTGGTATCAAAATATTACATTCATATTTTAGATAAAAAGCGAAGAAATAATTTAATACGACCTTTGCAGTAAATCCTCGAGGATTTAAAAAAAATACATAATTCATATTTTAATAGAAATCTGTATACTATAATACAGTAAATTACGTCACGGTTCTGAGGCAATTTTGCCAAGTTAGTAATTCAATTCTCCGCGGACCTAACCCTTTTTAGTGGCCGCCAAAAATGGCTTATCTCGGTCGCGTTTCGTATTAAATGCATTAAAATTTCATCGAATAATTACGAAAGCAACATTTTCGCGACGATGGAAAAAAAACACGCGCATGAAAATAATGCGAAATTTCACGATCGAGTCGCGAGACCGACAGTTACGTATTGTGACTATTAGTCACGAGGGCTATTAAAGCAGACGAGTTAAAACACTTAAGAGTCTCACGCATGAAAACTCCTATTCGAACTTTCCGACGGTTGTGTTGAATTTTCCAACACACTTTAGCATTGTTTCCGAGCAATAAACGTTGACTCGAACCGTATATGTATGTACATATACGAGCGTTTACAGCTTGTTGACTGAAAGTTCAGCTGAAACTTTAGCTGCGAACTGAACGACTATTGCCGTAAAATGGTGAAAAATAAAAGACCGAGGTTATTAAAATTTAAATTCGTGAGCGATGCAATTTGACGTGCAATGAATACAAGCGTTGAACGAGGCTTAATTAGAACGTTAAAAAGTGTACAAAAAGCAGACACAAGTCGGCAGCATGTTTGTACAATATCCTCTTGGCATCAGACAAAGACCTTTGTGCAACTTTTCCGTTTTCATTATGAAGAAACCGAGCGAAGAAAACTGTCTCTCTGGTTAATGAACCTATTAGACCGTAAACCCGAGGTGAAATTGCCCTTATATTTTCCCGAAACCGTCAAACTTCGCAACATCCAATCATAACAATATCGTTTTCATTTCGAATGGCGGCTTTAACAATTTGAATTTATGCAAAAATGTAATTTTTAGATATTACACACAGATACATTGACGTTTCAGTTTATTTAAATTTGAAACAGATTTTAATTGTACCAAATAACAGATGCATAATAGTCAATTTAAACATTTCCATGTTTCGTCTTGGTAAATACGTCCTGGTTTCACACCTGTTCCTTTTAAGCATAATTTTCAAAATAAAGATCAATTTCAATACGTTATCACAAATTATAAAATAAATACAATTTAAATTTTCACATAAAAACAAAATATATTATTAAAATTATCCAGCAGCATGGCTCGGTGTTTACATTGATACTAAGCACCGAGAGCCGTCGGATTTGATCCAGTGAGCTGACCTCGATTAAAAAGAATTTATATTTAATGTTGTTGTATAATATTTAATGTTGCTGGTCAGACTTGGATATTTATGAGTCCAAGTCGATCGTTTCCTATCAGAGTTTTCCAATTTATCTGATTTAATTGTTGAAGCGGTTCCTCTATCAAATTGGCAAAAACCATCCTACCTACTATGTCATCACTATTTGAATATGATTTCAAAAAATTATTATCTACATATAACATAGATGTCTCGCTAATTTCCTTATATGTACTACATATGTATATAGTATTTGTATTATGCTTATATGTCTGGTCACAGTGACGCGTTAGAATATTGTGTAAAATGTAAATATAAACAAATAAATTATAATAATACTAAGATTGCTTTAATGATTCGCTTTAAGAATAGTTTATCAATGTATGATTGTCCATATATGAGTTTATTTATTTACAGAAATGAACTTTTCAATCATCAGATAAATTAAATCAGCTGATAACTAAAAATAAGTGTATGTGATGTATGTATTTAAGCTTATTGTAAAAAACTAAATGTATGTAAGCTTATTGTAAATCATATTAACAATTAGATACAACATAACTTCTTATTGAATACTTATCTCGTAGATAAATCCGACCGAGGAGATATACAGTGAAATGTCAGATTTGACATATTTGGCCAAAAATCAATATATATCGTGTATTACATTACATGAAACTAGACGCCAAATTTGAAATTTATATATACATATGAGAGTTAAAACTATAAATATTTAAATATTAGAGATAACGAGAACCTATAGAGCAAATTTTATAAAATATAGAGAGAATTATAGGCGTTTAAACAATTAAAATCTTATATGGCCATATCAAGGCGAACAGGTTGGAAGACACGGGACGAACGCTTATTAAACGTCAGGAAGGTTTACGGGCCCCGTTTTTAAAACGCGTTGTATACGATATTTTATCTCCAACGTAATGGCAGACGATACATTAACGTGTATTGATGACCAAAATGAGCAATATGGCAAAGTATGAAAACGATCGGATGAGAGATAAAAATGACCACTAACACGAAAGCCATGTGAAACCTAAAGGAGGTATGTAAAAAGACCATCAAATATTAAGATATAGTAATATTAAAAAATATTTAAATAAATAAAATCGCTAAAATTATGCAGAATCAATCTACATATGTATATATCTACAAATGCTAATAATACAGGGTATTTGTATGCATGTATCTATGTAGGTACACAGATATATATGAATGTATGTATTATCGTAAAATAATATAATATATTATTTACAAGGTTTTTTTTCTTTTTAAATGCTCAAGGGAGACTCAAAAACCTAAAACATTGCGAGAAAAAGCTCAAAATCCTGCAGTTAAATATTAAATACATTTTTTATTACATATTCATAAAGTCTCTTAGTCATGATTTTCTTCAAAAGTCTATTCGGTATTTACAAGCTGTTTTATTGAGTAATTTATTAAACAGAACAGAAATACGTAAATATATTACTCGATCCAATTTATAGAAAACATTAATTTTCCTTTGAAAATTGTTATCTACAATCTATCAAAATACAATTAATTCCTAGAAATAATAATCCTTTAGTGCGTCGTATGGAATTATTATTTTCCAGAAAATATTCTAGTCAGCAATTATACTACGCGAAATATTGTTTTTGTGTTATTTTGTATAGAAACGTTTCATAAATTAAATGAAAACATTATTAGAAAAAAATCTACAAGAAAGCAAGCGAAATATCTTCATACATATGTACATATAGTATACTACTTAGTTGTGCGAATGGATCAATTATTATCATTGAAACATACGTCGATGTATTAATTTCGATACTACAAAACTTCGATGTATCATATTATAGTATATAAATCATTAAAATCCAGTATGTGTTTATGGACCATTATAGATTACGTGAGCTTCGTTTGAAACCAGATAACTCGAAAACGAATGATTAGGCTCAAATTCAACACCATCCCCAATACATAAAATTCTATTTCAAATTTGTAAAAAACCATTAATAAAGGGCCACAGATAATAATAGGCATGCAGAACGCAATCGTAATTATCGGTTTATCTCTAATTTGTGGCGCGCAGATATTAAAACGAATCTGTCGAAATTCGGAAAATCAAATGAATGCATGTATGTTTTGAATGCATAATTTAAATAAAACTGCGGATAGCGTCAATTGTTGAATACTCGTAGTGCATATTATATTACAATAAATTAATTTTGGAATACGTGCAAAGCATCGTTTTGGAAATAATTAATTTAATGCATGCTGTTTGAATTGGAAATTTAAATTCGTTTCATTTCAAAGTGGGTCTACAGTACTAAAAGAGGCGTAAAAATGCCTCCATCTTAATTTCGAAGCTTTGTATTTGTTTTTTGTTTTCTTTTTGGCTATTTTAAAGTGAACAAAGCAATTACGAGGCACTGCTATTTAAATTTTAAACTGTATCCTTTTTTTCTAGGACTCTGAAGCTCGAGTCGTTGTAAGGCTTCGGAGTCGTATTTGAAAAAGAATTCCATACAAGTTTACTCTTTATTTAATTATAATGGTTATAAAAATAAAAACTACGTCTGTATTTTTATAGTAGGGTGTGCTGGAGCCAATTTTTAAGATTTAAAAAAATCGTCGAGTCTTTTACTGGCTTGCTCGAGCACAAAAATAGTCATAAAATTTGGTGGTTTTAAAATTTATCATGAATATTAACGAGTTTTATTATTTATGGATGCTAAAATGCGATTGGACTAATAAAATTTTAAAGGCTGCAAAAATAGCATGCAGGTAGTATGTAGTTCGGAAGATGAAAGACAAATTAATGACTTAAGTAACCACAAAAGTATTGTTTTTTTTTTCTTCATATATGTAAAATCAAATAAAAGAAACGAATTTCAAATTTATTCTTAATAAATTTCAGTCTACGAATAACGGACAAGCCTCAAAATAGGAAATAATTATACGACTTTATTTAAAATTTCAATTATCATTAAACATATCAAACAATACAATGATATTTGTTCGCGAACAAAGCTGATAATTTTCAAAAAAATAAATCACAATTTAAGTGTCCACCGTAGTTTTATTGAATCCGTCCTTTGTACGCAGAATCCGCGTATCTCTTCATAAAAATCATTATTCCCATCGGTTACTATTATTATTACATTCGTATTTTAATACAAAATGATTTCTATGCGTGTTTTAAATAAAATTTTTAATGATATACATAGTTGTGTTGACGTTTTCGTTTGTGAAAAGTAAATTCATTTGTTTTTTGTTTGAAGTGAATTTAAATTTCAAAAATAATTAAATGGGATTATAAAATAAATATAAGTGTTCTTTAAATCGTAAAATGTAAATATATTGCAGAAGATGTTGGGCAAAGGCGCTTAAGCTATTGCTATGGAGACTTCAAAAGCTGGTGAATTTTCATGCTATTTTATATTGCTGTGCAAATTTATTTAATAATACATACATACATATCTGTGGTATATGTTTATTTAAATAAAATGAAATACCAGCATGCTAATTTTATATATTACATTTAACTTTTCGGTTGTAGTATGAGATTTATTTATTATAATAATAATAACAACAATAATATGACCAATGTGATCTGACAGGTTGCCCCAAAGTGTCACACCAGTCTTACAAAACGAGAAAATAATAAAGAACAAATCATTCATCTCTTTCAAATAGACTTATGAAATGAAACTGACCAGTTCATCATCATGAAAATTAAACAGGTCTAAATGTTCATCAATCACATTAAGGAATGGGAAAGCCTTTACAAGAGACGAGTTATTGAAAGCAGACGTAATTTACCTGTAAGCATATTTTATTTATTTTTATATACACGTTAATAATTTAAATCGTCTTCAAATTCTGCTAATATTTTGATTTGATATTTAATTTAACATTTTATATAAAATTTTAAAGAATTTCATGAAGAAAATAAGTCCATTTGTATATGTATTTTCACTTGTGGATTTTTTCATTTGTTGCTGTTAATTTATTTTATATCTTTAATATATTTTAAATAATTTGGAAAGGGAGGAGGGTGATTTGAATTTCCACCACTGAAACCTTATATATTTTTAAACGAGTCTGTCAACAATTTGGTAGTCTATTTTTGAGCTTGGAAGACGCGTTGTTGTCTCGTTATCGTTCTATGAAGGATCGGCACCACTTTAAGTGACCGCACTACGTTTTTGAAATATGTACGAACGTATTTCTCGGCAAAAGGAGAACCGTAAAATAAAATAAATGAAAGACTTCGTTTTTTTATGCGGCATGAAAAGGTCGAGAAGGGCGTTCGAAATAATAAAAAAGGTTTAATTAAAAGAAACGCGAAGCAGATTGTATACTTATAAGAGTTTCACTTACAGTTTGAACAATAAGACGCAGCAGGACCAAAAGCTTCACTTAGCCGGGGCCAAAGGGCGGATTAAAACCGTTGGAAGTTTTCCTTCGCATTTTCCAGCCGAGGGAGCTATGGTCCTGCAGCAGTAAATGAGAGTGGTAAGAGTCCAGGAAGCCGTTCTTTAGGAGCTATCCCGTGGAAGCAGAGCTTTTAATCCCTCTTTTATAATGATACAATTTAAATGGAAGCGACCATTGTATCGCCCGGTGAATGCCTCATCCACTTGCGAGATTTATGTCGACGGGGAAAAGGTCAAATAATTGAGCCCGAATCCACTTGATTAAATTTTATATCGTTTATACGATCGCATCGAATTTCAACTTTTGATTTACGCCAATTCAAATTAAATACCTTAGCTGATGGAATTTATCAAATATTTATCTTCTAAATGGATTTCGGGCGATTGTCCGAAGCTCGATTCCACTTTCATTCAAAATATTTATTTCTTTCCAACGAGTTTTATACTTCTTACCAAACTGATTTTTATCGCGGAAATAAATACACGTTCCCAATTAATTGAAAAATGAATAATAACTTTCTGTACACTTCAGAACAGTGGCGGACTGGGATTGAAATCAGTGCATGCCAGGAGTCAAAGGGGGCCCACCCAGGGTTAAAAAAAATGCCCCCCTATAACCCCCCCCCCCCAAATTACGTCCCTGAAAAAATGCACAATATTTTCAATTAATGTAAATCGAAAATCGGGATTTTGGGAAGGGGGCCCCTATCCTATATTTCTATTTACATGGATGTGTCTAGATTAGGAATAGATTTTATATTCGGAAACTGTTTAAAATTGTGTATTTAAATCTTACTATATTATCGAAGTATAATCAAATGTTATTTTGAAAGTATGAAGTAAATTTAAATCGCTGGTTGATGATGAATCGTCCTATCAAAATTGTTTTAAGCAATTCAGTTTATATTATTCACGAAAATTTGTTTATTCCCATTTTTATTAAAGTAGGTAGTTGTTACATAGGTATTGGTATATACATAATCTTGAGGTTGGAAATGGGCCCGGCAAAAGGGCCCACGCAAATGTTGAAACTTAGATTTCGAGCCTAGTAAAAAAGTTAACCGATCCTTGGGCTGTTAAAGCAGGTATTAGTTGTTTGTGTACATATATCGTAAGAAATTTGTTTTGTTGAAATACCCAAACTTTAATTCCCAAAGTGCAATATCCTATAAATTTTTACACACGTGAAATACATAGTTAAAAAGTTATTTAATTTTACTGAGGGCCCATATTTTCTAACAGATAGTGGGGCCCACATGCCATCGGGCATGTTCGCTTGTATGGCCAGTCCGCCACTGCTTCAGAATATATTCCAAATAACTTACGTTGAAAAGAAATGAACATATTTTACTTACATCTTACTAGATGGCAATGTTATAATATGTTATAATAACATATTATAATAATTATAATCTAATTTATAATTTTGAAAGAGACTCTGTATGTACTTATGTATCTATGTAAGTTTTGGTTTGTAGAATCCGTGAAGTTAAATTTAATAACAAAACAAATATATTTATAATATTATAAATATTATATATTAAATATAGAATATTAAAATAAATTTAAATAAAATCAAAGTATTCAAATAAATTTAATAAAATGTTTACTATTAGATTGCCATGTTTAAGCGGTTTATAATACAAATACCGAGCAAAGCCGGGTAAAATCACAGGTATATAATATGTGATCATTAAACTTTGAAGAAAAGTCAAACGTTTGTCGAAGTTTTTCGAGAGGTGGGGACATAAGAAGGCATGCGTCTTTATCGGAAACGGGGAAAAGCCACAAAAGAAGCGAATACTTCAAAGGGGACGTTCCGGCTTGATTACTTTATTTGCGGCACCGTCTCTCTCTCCCTTGTCGTTCTTCTTTTTCCAAACAAAGCGAACCTTCTAGATTGTCACTGGAACAATACGACAACCAACGAACAAAATCGAAATCGGAAACATTCCAAAGGTGACTTTTCGAATATTGTGAAGATACCGCGAATGCCGCTCTGGCTTTGAAATTAGCATGTTTGTAAGCGCTTCGTATCGTGTTGGCAACGAAATTATATAATAAAAAAATAGGACAAGGGTTGTGTGCTAACAGACAAAATTGAACATTGTCGAGGAAAACGCTTTTACAGCTTGCATAGTCGTGACACCGACTGGATTATAAAGGCTCATTTTTCATAGTGCTTTTATAAAGTTGTCGGGGTAAAATTGCAAAAGTAGCTTACGTGTTGACGTTATTTATTTTTATAATTTGCTCTAAGTGATTTTTGTAATTTAGAACATTTCATAATTTATTTAAATATATCATACAAATTTTCTTTACTTAATAATATGATTCTATTAAAAAAAAGTAATGGAATGATTCAGATCCTTTTTATCTTCAACTAGCTGAACCTGGCATCCGTTGCAATGCCACAATAACGCATTCCCGTTTCCGTTCTCGGTCCCATTCACATTTTTCAGAAAAATGCAGACAGCGAACTCTTAATGGGAATCGAACCCGTGACATCAGGCTCGAAATAATTCAATACTCACCACTAGACCACGCTGCTGGTTATTTATGTATAACACAACTGGTTGAGTGATTTTTCGGTTGACGGACTATTGACCGAATGTATATTTGGCCGACGGATGATTGACCGAATGGATATTAGGTTGATGAACATTTGTCTGAACAGACACTTGAATGAAATTCTTAACAGTTTAATTTAATCAGAAATATCATATTTTCAAGATTGGTGATTTAATGATGATGATTTCTGAATAATGTATTGTTGCGTAGGGGTGGGTGGAGTTAAAGGCCAAAGTCGTGTCACCGCATTTATTGGTGATTCAGGAGATACACGCACTGCCAGTGCTCCGTCCAGAATGCCTTGATAAGGTCTAAGTACTTCCTTATAAAGGATAGGTCGCTCAGGGCATCTTTGACGTCCGGTTACTTCCCTATTGTTTATACATGTACCCGGATATGTATTTCCACAACATTCAGTCCCACGCTATCGCTGTCAGTTCTAAGAACTCCACGGGAATGCGACCGAGTGCCGTTACCGCCGCTAAGTGCATTTGGGGGTCTCTCATTGTTAGCCGACTTGCACTTAAGCCTGGAGATAATCCTCGAAACCAATTATAGCGGCGGCTCCTTTTAGCATACGCTACAGTATCTATAATACCTATAGTATATAATACTAATAAAATTTGTATCAAATGTACAATGTTTTTTGGCCAGGAATGCGCATTGAGGCTACCTGTTAAGCCTTCCTGGTATAAATTGAAGATTTAAATAAAGTAATTAAATTAATTTAAATAGTGGCACTGAAAGTATGTGGAAATCATAATTTAGCTTAAAAATGTACATATGGAGCGATTTCGTTTATATTTTGTAGGCATAAGATTTTGCATGTGTTGCACAGTATGATCAAACTGAGTGATTTAGATGGCAAATCGTATCCAGTTTAAAAAAAGGGCTTTCACCAAATGTCAATATTGTCCTGGAGAAATATAAGAGACCCCCCATTCCGCTGCTTTCGCTATCCCTGGGATAAAAGCCATTCGAAGCAATCGAAACGATTTTGCTGGTATTCGTCGCCTTAGTAGACAACGTTGACTTGTTCCGAGTCTTTGGAGAGACGTTGAGAAAAGGCTATACGAAATGCGGGTTTGCTGGGAGGGTGGGCGGTTGGGTAAATACTATTCAAAGAGGGATGGGGGGAGTAGGACCAACCATAAAATTGCACCCCAATTTCCTTTTTCGATTCAATAGGAGCTATTTTGCTTCGGTGTACTTTTGTCGCCGGCTCTGGTGGGCGGGCGGGGGGGGGGGGAGGATTTTCAATGGAAACTTTCGAAGGACGTCTAGTGAATATTGATTACTGTTTGATTGTACACACCGAAATTAAGCAGGATGCAAGATTAAATCGAATTTTCACTACACGGAAGAATTTAATTATAATAATTCCAATTAATTTTTACGGCGTAGCGCTTGTTCTCGTGTTGTCGATAGCGTTATAATTTTCCATTAAATTTCCCGCTGAGAAAACATCTTTAAAGTTTGAAACTTAATTAAGACCAATTAAAAATGTTTTATAAAGTTAACCCACTTCAATGCTGTCACTTTGACAGGTTATGATTGATCGAACAATTTTTAAAGTCTTCCGATATTTTTTTGCATCTTAAACAGGTTAGCATTATTTTTGGGTTTTATGTAGTTTCAAAGACAATTTACAATGTAATATTCTTAAGCATACATATACATATTTAATACGTGTTTTTAATTCTCTCAACTAACCAAATTAAATTAAATTACTAACCAAATTAAATTAAAATTGTAAAATAGAAAATGATCAGTAGATAGCTATTAAAATAGATTGTGAACATAATTTCGTAATAATAAAAAGCATTTAAAAATCAAATTAACTTAAACGTATCAAAATGTTTTATCAGGCCTAAATTAGAATACGCTTTTAGTATATGGAATTGTCAATTTAAAAATATGATAAATCTATTGATAGGGTACAAAAGTGAATAACTAAAATACCGTCCATACTTAAATCACTTTCTTACAATGAGAGGTTGAAAATAATGAATCTCACCACACTGGAGACGAAAAGAATAAAAGGCAACTTAATCGAAGTCTTTTATATATGTAGGTATTTATGAAATAATCAATACAATTGTCCTATGTACAACCTCTTTGTGTTCAATGACAACACTTATATTAGACTTTAGAGGTCACTCTCTCAGACTCCTAAACAAATTGATCAATTATTCCTTCTTTCCAAACAGAGTGGTAAAAGTTTCGAGTGTGTGGTCTTCCCAATAATGTGGTAATTTCTGAAAACCTTAATATCTTTTAAAACAAGCTAGATGCCTCTTATAATTCTTCCTTTCCTAATTCTTCATTTATTTCTATATTTTCGTTTTTTAGTTATCATTTTACTGTTCTTTTTTGTTTTATATCTTCGTATTTTCTTTTATTTTGTTATTAATTTTTCTTGTTTACTTTTTCGTCTCTTAATCTTAATTTTATTATGTTTTATTTCTTGTGTTATTTTTTTTCCATGTAAAGGTCAAGTCAAGTCAAGATATATCGGCATTGCGGTCTTCCCCAAGTATGTTTCATAAAAAATTAAATAATACAATCAATTTTTAAAATACAAGCATGCTAAGGTTCTTGTTGAAATTTCTATAGTGCAATTTAAACGAATTTAGTGTACTAACATATTAAGAATGTTTAAAATATCTGATTCCATACCACTAAATATTTTCCCCCATTCAGCAATTATTTTAATTTTTACTTAAAACATAGATAAAGTAAAAACATGGTTTTAAAGTTAAACATTAGAAAACTTAAAAATGAAAAAGGCCACTTTTCCCTCCCCTTCTCCTATACTTTACAAGTTTACTTCACAGACCTCACTTGTTTCACACCTAAAAGTAACGTAGTTTTACTTCTGCAGTATGTTTTGTAAAAAGTAATATCCTTATCAATGTAGAAAGTTATCATAACCAGCAACTGTTAATACAATTTTAAATTATAAATTATTATTTTGAAAATATTTCTACAAAATAAGTGAAAGCTATACAAAAAATATACATATGTATATACTTATGTACTTATGAAAATATACATATGTATATACATATTCCAATAAAAAACATACGATAAAAAAGTTTCGTTTTCTTTTAACAAATTTCGCTTTGCAAGCATATGTGTACGCACATTTATACAGGGGATGAAACAGATCACTTTTTTATAAGTTTCGAAAGGTTCATTCCATTTCAGGAACTGATGTTACAAGTTGATTTTGACAGGTGTATTCTCGTCTCAATCGTATCAGCAAGTCAATTTAGTTTTAACTCGCAGGGTATTCGAAAAGAGGAATATGTTTTTTTTTACATATACATAGATATTTACATGCTTCTCCATCTGTCTATTATATTACATTCTACTATATTTACGGGTCTGTGGATATGTGAATGCGATCATGCAAACATAGGGAAGCTTGTATACACAGCTTAATTATTCTAGTTGGCCGACGTAGAGAACACCTGAGCTTTTATACACAAAAGCATATAAAAGGCATAATTTGCAAGCCAGGCTTTATTCCCCTCTATTCCACTCTTAATTTGTAAAACACTTTATATGCATACATGTATATAAATTGATAAATAATTAAATAATAGACGGTACAATGTTTATCCTTGTCAAATAGAATATGTAATATTTACAGATACCCAATGGAATTTATGCGCCTTTCTGGCCAGAAACATTGTACATTTTGATACATATCAATTAGCAAACATCTACAGCATTTTAAATTCAGTAAATACATATCAATTAATATCCACGGACACATTTATGGGAATATCAATTAATATCCACGGACACATTTGCGAGAAAATGAGCAAGGTTGAAACCGTTTCATTGAAAATCAGATAACTTGGCAAACTCTGATAGGAAACGATCTACCTGGAGTCACAAATCCAAGGTCTGGCCAGCAGAAACCAGTGGGAATTTGAACCCGTGACCACTTTTCAAAGCATAATATGCTAAACACTAGTCTATCCTGCTAGATATTGTAAAAAGAAAATAATTTTGTACCAAACAGCCAATTTCCCGCTTGACCTGGAATTTCTGGACGCTCCCCTTCAATGTGTGATCGCAAGCAAAGGGTTGAATACAACTACTCGTATATTCCCCGAGAGCTGTTCAATCAAATGGTTGAGTTTGCGTGGATCAAATACGTATCGAATAAATAGTCTGTGCACATTATATGTCGATCGGATAAAAATGCACATTATTCATTTGTCAGTCAGCATCCCTCAGCTTCATCCGTCGGCGTCTACCCCTCCCCCCATCGCTATTGCCAGGCAATTTCGGCCTTCATTGACTTTCATGGCAAACCTTTTCGAGTCTTAACTTCCGTTTATATCCGGCACCGAGCCATCACTCGCCAATAAAACGTTTATACGGGCGGGCATCTTGGAATAATGTCGCGAGACCTGGACGATCGCGAGGGATGAGGGGACAGAGGATCGCATTTTGTTAAGTGTCTTTTTTATTGCAGCCCTGGCAAATTGAAATTCGCCACCCCTCCCCGTTCTTTCTCCCTCAAAAAAAAAAAAAAAGTTCAAAGCAAGCGTCGTTATGTGGACTGGGGTCTAGCTAGTAATATTCGGGGTCTAAGAATTGGATTAAATCGTATAATAAAAAATAAAAACGAAAGTGCTACGATCCCGTTATCCATATTCGTATAGGAATATATCTCGAATAGAAAATTGCAGTCTAAAAATAAAAATAATAACTAGTTATTGGGATTACGTAAATAATTACTTTGTTTATAAACGACGATGCAATGCCATAACAACGCATGCAATTTCCGTTCCCGTTCCCGTTGCATTTCCGTTCCCATTTTTCGGAAAATGTAAGCGGTGAAATGAATTTGAAATTATTCAATTGTTTGTTTATTTTACCCTAACAACGTAGGTAGCGACGGGAAAATATTTGAAATTATTGCGTTGCAATGCTACTCATTCCCGTTTTTTCCGCTTCCGTTCCCGTTTTTGGGCGATTTTTTTTACAGAAACCATTGCGGGCATATACACAATAGCTCCTGTAAGTTTCATTGCAATCGGTTGAATGGTATAGGACCGTATACGTGACAGACAAACAGACAAAAATTAATTTATATATACATATATATGTATATATACAAATGGATAAAATATTTGAGAAATATCGGATTTGATATTTTGATTGGTGAATATTAATCCTTTCCAGACCTTGGATATGTGACTCCAAGGTTGATCGCTTCTTATCAGAGTTTGCCAATTTATATGCTAACAGACAACCTTGTTTCGTTTCTATCCGTTTCGCAAAAATTCGAGATTTTCAGCATCTCGATTTTTGTTGATTCGAAAATGCTGCGAAAATTTGACCATAGATGTCTCTGTGGCGTTTTACCATAGATGTTGTTTTCAATAAATGTTTTTTTTTTAATAAATTGTTTAAACATTTAATAAACAATTCTTAATCTGAATAGTACAGTACACTCTTTGCGTTATATTATAAGAAAGGAGATCGAAAGAGGAACTTGTGATTGAGATAGAAAACAAGACGGCTCTGGATTGGATATTTAGTAAAAAAATTCTTTCTTTAAGATGAATAACGATGTAAATTCAATTCTATGCATTTATGATATATCATAATCAAATTAACAGACTTGATTACATAGATATATACCAAGGAAGGCCTAACAGGAAGACCCCAATGCGCCTTCCTTGACAATTAATTATAAACATTGCAGCATTTTTATTACATAAATCGCTGTATTGCGAATGGCTGGATAACACAAAATTAATAATTAATCCATAGAGAAATCTATAGATTTAGACTTGTACATAATTTTTTACATATTGTACATAAATCAAATTCAGATATTTGTGACATAGTGGGTAGGATGATTCTTGCCAACTTGAGGAACCGTTTCAACAATTAAAATCAGCTAAATTGGCAAACTCTGATAAGAAACGATCGACTTGGAGTCATAAATATCCAAGTCTGAGCAGCAGTATTAAAGATTAGCACGGGGTTGAACCCGGTAACCTCTCGGTGCTACACATAAACGCAACCACCAAGCCATACTGCTGGCTTGTATATACGAAAAATGAAGTTATATGTATGTGTGAAAAATGAAGTTAAAAAATGTAATTTTCACGCGGTTTTCCGAACAACAATAGCACTGTGAATTACGCGAGATAACCTAGCGCCCCCCCACGCAAATGGACCGGAATAATTTGAATATAATTACGAGGGCCATTTTCGCGTCGCTACATCTCTCCGTGGAGATATTGATGATGCTTCCCCGGTCGGGTGTGGACTTAATTTACTGCCATCGCAGTCTGCGACGACCGCAAAACCAACGGGACGCGGATTTACAAACGCGAACCACAGTTTGGGAACGGCCGGAAAGTCAACGCACCAACACCGCATGATTAACGATCCCACTTGCGATTGAAAAATTCAAAGGGTACAAATCCGCAGTGCCAAATGACAAGGTCTGTGGAGCACTCTGCTCGTGTTTGAGGGGCTCAATTTCAAATCCTGGAAAAAAAATGTAAAAGTGGACGTGTCATATACAATTTTTGATTTATGTACGTCTATTAGTGAGATATAAAACGTATCTCTTTTAAAAATCGACACAAATCACAAATTTCTTATCGCAATAGTACTGACAATGTTTTAATATAGCAATAGTTATTTTTTATTTTTTTGTTTTATTTATTGAAAAATCAACAGACAACAGGATGTAGATATGTATAAAAAACAAATAGTAAATATATAATATATGTAACATCCGAGTCCAATAACAGATTTTTACAAAGATTATAAAAAAATGAAAAAGATAAATATAAGGAAAACAAATGAAAAAGAAAAGAATAAAGGCTATAACATGACAAAATAGAACATTGCATAATTAAACTATAGTATTAAAATGTAAGAAGAAATTGAAATTTACAAATATAAAACAAATGAAAA
Source organism: Arctopsyche grandis (assembly GCF_051622035.1). NCBI lineage: Eukaryota > Metazoa > Arthropoda > Insecta > Trichoptera > Hydropsychidae > Arctopsyche > Arctopsyche grandis. The sequence goes on from NC_135359.1 coordinate 30,076,356, forward strand.
AGGTAAATACAAAATAAACAAATGAAAAGGAAAAGAATAAAAGCTGTAACATGATTAAATAGCACATTACATAACTAAACTAAATATATATGTATAAAAATATTGGAAATATTGTAAAAAGGTTATAAAATAGAATAGGAGAAGAAATGAATCAATCGGTCAAGTTATGTATATTTAAACCAGTAGATTCTATGACAGAATCACTAATAACCATACTAACACACTTGTGAAGAGTCTCGGTGATTACAAAAAAATGTCTATACCCTTTAGGTATAAACACAGATTACCTAAACACAATCTGCTTTAGGTCATCAACTTTAGAGAGTTTTTAATTAATATTATGCATTAGATGTATTATGAGCATTTATAAGAATTGTAAATAGGTTTTTGAGATATTTTTCCTATTATGCTGAAAAATTAACATTAGAATAATATAATACTATGATTACTAACAAAATTAAATTAAAATTGTATAATAGAAAATGATCAGTAGATCAGTAGCTATTATAATAGATATAAGATGTATTGTGAACATAATTTAGTAATCATAAAAAGCATTTCAAAATCAATGACTAGTAGTGCTTAGGCAGTATGGTTACAAATTTATGCAATCTTTGAATGCCTTTTATTGTTCATATATTACATACATATGTTCACAATACACCTTAGGTCTATTCAAATAGCTTCTGATCCAGTGATTATTATCTACTTTACACATTATTTTTCATGTGAGTAGTTATAATATTAAATCTGCTATTATTAAATGCTATTTTTTTATGATTATGTATAAATTTTTTTTTCTGTGTATGTATGTACCAGTGGCGGGCGGTGACTTTTCAAACAAGGGATGCTGTCCCTTGTTTGAAAAAAAAAACCGACCAATTTATTTTTTTAAATTTAATTTTATTCTTCGTTCCTTTTTACAAAATTCATCGATAACCGCATCATAGAATTTTTTATTGTTTTTTAAATTTGACATTATTTTCTTTTCGATTGCAATTAAAGCAAGACCAGAGAGTCTTTCTTCACTTTGACTACTTCTGGTGAACGTTTTAATTCTTTTCATAGTCGAAAATGATCGTTCAGCCGATGCGCTCGTGGAAGGTATCGTACAAATTAATTGTATTAAACTAAATACTTGTTCCAAAACGTCTATTAGATCATCTTTCACAATTAATTCCTTTACGTCATTTATAGATTTCAAATGAAAATCTTGCGTTGAGTACATGTAAATTAATTCGCTTTTTAATTTCATAAAATCAAAGTATTTTCCATAAGTTAGGTGGAGTGATTTAAATAGGAAATCTGGAAAATTATTTTCATATTCTTTAAATTTTTTGACGTTAAAAAATTCGAGAAATTTTAAATTTTCGATATCTCGAAATCGATTGGTTGTATTTACTGAAAGAGTTTCTAAAATTTCAGAATAGTGAAGTTTATACGTTGTTTTCACATCTTCTTCACATTCAGCATATTTTCTTTTTCTATTAAAATTTTTAGTTATTACTTTGTTCCACAATGAATCAAAATCGTCTTTTTTGTTATCTAAATATTTTACAAATTTTTTAATTTCACTTACGCAATACGATATGTCAAAGGTTTTTTTTTGTAAAATTTCAAATAAAAAATCTGCCGAATTAAATATTGCAGAAAATAAATGCAAATTGAAATTGAATTCAAACTCTTTTAAATAACGATGAAGGACTTCAGCATTTATGACAGCATCAGTATCCCATTCGTCTTCGTCATTAATTATTTGATTAAATATTTCCATTAATTCTGTTTGATATTCTAATATCATATTTAAAATTTTGCTATTGTAGTTCCATCGTGTAGGGGCAGCAGTGGGAAATCGTTTTTTTATTTGACAATCGAGAAGGGAAATTCTTCTTGAAGACTTACAAAAAAAAGTTGAAAATGACAACATACGGCTGAAAAAACGTTTGCATCCGGATATATGTTTAACAGATTGCGACGAAACTAAATTCAATCTGTGAGCGTAACAATGGACAAATAAAGAATTAGGACAAATATCTCGAATTTTTCGTTGCACTCCATTATGCTCCCCGGACATTACAGCCGCTCCATCGTACGTTTGTGCAATTAATTTGTCCAAACAACCAAATTCTTCCAAGGATGAATTTGTTGATGTTGATGAATGTGCTGAAAAAGAGCATTAGCTGTTCTATTGGGACTAACATCGACAAATCCAACAAATCTCTCCTGAATTTCATTATTTTCATCTACATATCTAAAAATAGTAGATAGCTGAGCTTTGCGACTGATATCTGTAGATTCGTCCACAATTATGGAAACAAATTTTGATGCACGTATTTCAGTTTTAATCTCATCTAGCAAGACTTTTGATATTGCGGATACCAAGTCATTTTGTATATGGTTCGATAGTCCAGTAAACACCGTAGAGTTATCTAAATGAGTTTTCAATTTTATGTCTGATTCACTCAACAGATACAGCAATTCAATATAATTCCCTCTATTTTCCGATTCCTGGTGCTCAAAATGTCCTCGTAAAGGTTGTTCTTGTTTTGCTAAAAAATAGATCGCGCTTATTAATTTCGACAAAATGTATCTATTTGCAGTAACTTCTTTGTTGTGCATTTCAATATTTGCTTTAAATTGAGCACTTAAAAAATTTTCTATACGAGGTCCCTTTCCAAATTTTTTAAATTGAGCAGCAGAACATATGTGAGCTTGAGAACATTCATGTCTCTTGCGCGATTTACTTAAATTGTTTAGGTCAGAAAATCCAAATTTACTCCAGACATTCACTTCTTGAGAAAATAAAATACATGGCCAACAGAATAATTTCGTTAAGTGAGCACATCCACAAATCCATGAAATTTTTTCGTATGTTTCTGTGTTAAAATACCTTTTAAATGTTTTTGTTTTAGACTGAATATTTAATATTGGTGTGGGTTTGGGGCTCTTAACAATAATCTCCTTTTCATTAAATGGGAGAGAAGCAAATCTTCTTTTCAGCACATTTTCAATTAAACAATTGCAATTATTATTGATCTCGACGACAAGTCCACTCTCATTGTTATTTTCGATATCCATATTAAAGGCAATAATGAAAACTCGTAAGTAGTGGAACAGTAAACTAAAATAAAGTTAGACGAAACTAATTTAAATGAAAACTTAATTCAAAAGTAAAAAATAACCAACTTACAGTATAAATGATTAACTTCGTCTAAAGAAATGAATCGGCTAGCTTTTTGATAAATAACTTGGGGCGTAGCGTGCGGAAATATCGATCAACAGCGGCTTCCAAGTGAAACTCAATAGATAAGCAAACAGAGAAACCGAATCCACCGTAGAGGTTAAACAAGTGTGAACGCGTCCGCGCGAATAAGACAGCCTCATAGTGCGCATGCGCAAATGGGATCGGTCGCGACTCCGAATCCATGACGCGCGCGCACTTCACTCAGCGTCTACTCGCCAGCGTCACTCGCCTGTGGCCGGCCTATGCGAATGCGGCCTATGCGAATCCTTAATAAAAATTATCAAAAGATCCTATATAATGCATCATGTAACAAAAAACACGTGATATGTGAAATATATATCATATACTACATCATAATCACGTACATCACTAAGAATACATCGAAGCGAAATTCAAATATTTATTAAAAATACTCTTGGCTTTTTAAAGTTATAGGGGATGCGCCGCATCCACCGCATCCATGGACCGCACGCCACTGGTATGTACATACATATGTATATATTTACTTTTCTTTCTGTATTTTTCTTTTTATAAGACATTCCGTTCTTTGTTTTTTATAATTTGTACATATAATTATTATTATCCGCTATTTTATAGCTTATAATTTTTTATTATTATGTTAAATGTGTTGTTTGTGTATATATCTATGTTTTTTTTTTGTCATGTCTAATTCCTATAGTTATTATTTTGATTCTCTTCTGTTATATTTTTGATCATTATGGCACATTAAGAACTCCTGTAATGCTACAATGGTCCAAACTTTAAATAAATAATACTGTCTTATTTTAATATTAGTGTACAGAATAATTGGAAAAAAACCCTTGTAAATATATTATTTTTAGCATATTTTGTTGTGGTAATCTGTGATATTAAATGAATAGTATAGACATTTTGTTGTAGTCACCGAGACCGATCACAAGTCTATCGGATTTTGACGTAGAATATCCTAATTAGCTTATCAGTATCTGAAACTGTATAACATTTTGTATGAAGTCTTGAAAGTAATGTAAAAATGAAGCAATTGTCAATTTGAATGATGTCCACAATGAAAATTTTGTTGATGTCCACAAAGACACTGTTGATGACGATAAAATAAATAGTAACTATGGAATTTTCATGTTCGCATTAAGCTCTAAAATAGGCTTATAGTATAGTTTAGTAAATAAAAATATATGGTGAATATCTTTCTAGAATTCTAGAAGAGCAGATCAAAACTAAAACTGGTACACAAATGTACGTAAGGAAGATGGATCGAAAACGGCGTTGAAAGAGTATTTTCTAAACCAAAAATGGATGATAAATCAATGGAGATGAGTAGTCTTCTTATTTAAACGTTGATTGGATTAGAATTAAAACAAAATGACTTATGAAATAGCTTACAAATAGAAAATAAATCAATCCAAAGTACACCCAATAGAAAAAAAAATTAATATAATGAATTGAGCTATGAAATTTTTGTTTCTGAATAGGTTAGTAAACGTTGCATCTCCATATATAATATAATACATATCTGTTCCGTTGAGCCAAATATGTGTATGTAAATTTGGTGTTAAAGATTCATGTCTGTATTGTTTGTTAAATAGTCAATTTTTAAATTTGCTTTAAGATCATACTACCATGTACCTAGTAGTTTACTTTTATCTATGTATGTATATGTACCAATGGGTAAGGAATAGTGATCGTAAGATATTATAAGATAGAGAACTCATTTGTTGATAGCATCAACCATCATATGCCAACTTATCCATCTTAAGAATGAATATATATGTATATGTATAGTGAAAATTTCAATTTAAATCCAATCAATAGAGAGTACGAGACGAGGGGCGGTTTGTGCTTGCGTGTCATGCTACGGGACGCATGGTGGATTTTATAGTGTCGGGTCGCCTATAATGTATTCGATGTGGTATAAAGGGTGTCCTTTCAGATAGGTAGGGGGGTAGGTGTGTTCCTGCCACTCGTTTATCAGCTTAGCGATGTCTCCTGTATGATAAAGCGACCACAAAATCCGGTATTTACCCGCCGGCTGCGACCAAACGTTCCCGATAAGCTCCTCGGTCATTTGGCCAAATACCCATATCGGCTGCTTCCAGCACATACATATGTACTACATACGTCCGTTAACTATGTCTCAGACCATCTCTACTAGTGGAAAGTGGATTAAAGATTAAAAAAAGTGAAATAATTTGGAGCTCGATTGAACGTAAGTGACTTGTTCGGGTTGCGTGTTGGAAAACTCTTGGGTACGAATATGTGGTGCTTCACTTTTCTAAATGAAATATATTTTTTGGTGATACAGTTTAAAAAAATCCCACTTTCAAGAGATACAAGGATTATGCTGAAATTTTCTCACGAAGAGCACTCATATTCAAATAGTTGACAAATATAGTAGAAGGAAAAGCGAACAAGAGTAAATTGCCACTTCCAGTTGACGTATCGTCAACTATTTTTCGATTTTTCTTCCACTATTTTTTTTGACCCTTTAAACATGTGTGATCTTAACGAAAAAATTCAAGTGTAAATCTTGTTTTAATGTGATAAAAATAAAAATCTTAGAAAGGTCAAAAGCCCAAGCTTCGAAATTAATATAATATATTAAGTTGAAATCAGTAAAAATTCTGTCCCAATTTTCAATAATTAATTGTTTTTCAATGTCTTTGAAATTATAATGACGATAAAACATTTTTCCGGATATTAATCAAGCAAATATAATCTCATTGGTTACTGCGGTTTTTCAATAAACATAATATTGTATAAACATGTTTGCCTATGGTAAATGGCAAATGGCAAAATGGCAAATGGTAAATAATCTACCGCTAACCCTTTTAACTTTAAGATCGTTACATTTATAATTCAATCATTTGAAGTTTCATTCGTTCAAAATCCCAATTTTAATCCAGATCCAATATTGAATCAAATAATTGAAGATAAATTAAAAAAAATTGTAAAGATTACTAATTTTAACCATCAATCTTAAATATTTATTTTATTTGCGTAAAAATTTCGTTTATTATATAAGATTAAGTCATAGTTAAGCTGAATAATTTTAAAATTTGGTCAATATTTGAATCCACGATCACTAGCACGTCTTTTGCTGCTAGCAAAATCGGAATTGTTACTAAATCAAAATAAACCATTTCATGATAGATTTTGCTAATTTATTTAACTGACTTGTTGTTACAGGTCCAATAAATCAACATCCCATCTCTCTTTTGCGAATTTTGCTGGTCCAAATTCATTGATTGTTTTAAGCATATGCTTGCGATAATATATCTATGAACATATCCATATGCTCATATGTACATATCCAAATACAATTATCCATAATGTCTGTTTGGGTGACCTGCTATATATGAAAAATAAAAAAATATGGATGAATTTAAATGTACATCATATAGCAAATTTGCGAGAAATATATTATATAGAGTTAAGAAATTCATTTATGAGAGTCAAGAAATTCGATATTTAAACGCACGATCTCTCTACTGGTATGCCATAGCTCTACCAGTGCAATACGTTGTTCAATAAATATGTGTTTCAATCCAACAGCAAAGGGTTAAGATATCCTTATCTATCGTAATAAAACCGAAGAATGATAGTGCTTGGCATCATTCACAGCATTTCTGTAAGTTTATCCTTATTATTCTACACATTTACATATATACATACATATCCGTTGCATTTATGATGATGATATATAATTTAAAAAAAAATTAATCATGATGTTTGAAGTGAAGCCGGAGTCCGATTTTGCTGCAAATCGAACGTAATATTTGTATGATGCCATGAAACAAAAACAGTATTGTGATGTCAGTTCGAAACAGGAGGTATCTATTGTTTAAATTATTTGAATTCCAAATTATTTTGTCAATTATCATTTTTATCATTTCAGCTACTACGTGCACTTGGTCGTGTTAGCGAACTCCTTGGGAAAAACAAAGATAACTTGAGTGAGACTTTTTAGAATTTCGACTTCGACGTTATCGATGCAATACTTAAGTATTGTTATACGGGAAAAAATAAGTACTAGTTCATAAGTATCGAACATAGTTCATTCAAAACGCGTGTTCATCTCATTCGTGTAATCATTCAAACATAATTTTAGGTATAGAAGACCTTCACTACAAAAAACTTATGGAGCTAGCTAACCTACTGAAATTGAAAATTCCACCACGATATGAAACGGTAGATCTTTCTAATTGTCTGGAAGTTTTTAGATTAACGAATAATTCTGAATTGAGGAAAAGGGCAAAATTTTGAGGCGTTGAGTGCATTAGTAAAAATATGGTTACTTTAAATTTTTCAACTTGATTTCTGCTTTAGTTGCCCAAAAGCATTAAATATAATATTTTGCATTTTACAATATTTAAAAATATTGGTGTCCTGTAATAAGTTTATTCTGCGTTTCCAAGATTCTGGATATATCGTTATGTCAAATAATAATAAAATCCTCGTTATGCCAAGCATATTTATTTGAGTGGATCGAACATCCATACGTCTTTTCTTCAGGCATACATCTTTGTCTTTTGGCAAAATGGCATTTTTTATTTAAAAACTGCATTCAATCATCCAAATGCACTCCAACCTAATTTCATACGTCTCTTTATTTCTTCATCCTTACTACCGGACATATCAATGATTTGACCTAAATAGAAATAATTATTTACTACTTCTACTCCAACATCAATATGAAATCCAATCGATTGTATAAATAGCAGAAGTATAGCTCGGTGGTTGCGTTAATGCTAATTTTGAGACGTTCCTGGGTTCAAGCCTTGGGCCTGGATTGAGTCCTGGACCTAGACCTGGATTGAGTCCTGGACCTGGACCTAAATTGAAAATAATCTATTCGGAAGTATTTGGATATTTGTGACGTCAAGTCAATTGTTTTCCAATTTATCTGATTTCATTATTGAAACGGTTCCTACTAAAATTGTCGAAACCATCCCACTTATGTACTATGCCATCACTATTTGGTTATGATTTCAAAATTTATATACATATGTGCAAATTTAATACCATAGGTGTCGCTCAGGGGCAACCCGAAATCATGGAAAAAATATAAATTAAAATGAATTTAATACACACAGATATCAAATAAATTAACATTCAAGAAGTAAACTTATGTATTTTAAAATTCAACAAACACTTTTGATTTTCAAAATATAACAATTCATATGTACATACACACATTGTACTACCATTTTCGTATATGTACTAGTAATTGAATAATAGATGGAACAAAGTCGAATGTCTGATAATCACATCTAAAGTAAATGTGATTTAGGATTAATCATCAAAGTAACCTGTTGATCGCGAACGAAATGTAATGGATTTGTATGCAATTGTGGAACGTGTATTCAACAGGTTAATTTGCTGATTAAGGTTTGACCCCAATTTGTCAGATCGAAAGATCAATGCGTAAAGAATCCCCTTTGACCTTTTCGGTACTATTGTTCGACATTCGTACGAATTCTAAGGAAAACGAGCTTTCGTTGAGACTTTTGACTACTTCAAATGTTGGCCGCAGCATCACCGCTATTTAATATCAACTCAACTCAAATTCAATTCAGTAAAGCCTACATAAATACAGATTCCTAATTGGGTGCTTGTTAAATTTGGATTCCATCATATTGTTGTTGGTGCATTTCTGGTTTACTTCGAGTCCATTTGTACTAGCCTATGACACGTAGTTTGAAATTGTAGTTGAACTTTGGGTTGGCGGATCGCAATATTGGAAGTTGTCCGGTGATAAACTGCAAGATTAATATTTTCAACCGGGTGCAGCAGCGGTTGCAACTCGAGTGCAGGATGCAACTCTCCGCTGGCGAAACTTTATGCAATAAGTGAGCCATGCGATCTCTCCGGGAGTATCAGCTCTCAAGACTCCGAAACTCAGGGTATCCATTTAACAATATTTCGAATTTGAACTTTCCGAGAGGGTGGAAATTTTTTAATTTTCCACTTTCGACGAGACAACAGCGAGGAAAGAAAACTTCGTAGTCGACTTTTAGCTAAAGTTTTGAATTTATGAGAGTGTATTAGTACACACAAGTAGCTTGCAACCCATTCGCCAGATGTGTTTCGTCGTCAAACATAAATAAATATTATATGCCATTTCTTAAGCCTAATCCAGATAGGGTGGGATCAATAGACCTAATTTCCACTTACAATTTCAATACGTCAATTAGGGAAAACAATACTTCCCTTATTGATTAATTACCTGATTTATTTATTATAATAAAACAAATGTTTGCAACGCATTGGCCCAACTAAAGCAATTATATTTTATTTATATCTGTTCTGGTATAGATGGTACATATATACCAAAGCAGGTAAACCTCAATGCGCCTTCCTGGCCAATTAAAAACATCGCAGCATTATTATGACCCTAGTGTTGTACCCGATGACATATCATCCCATGGGTGTTGACATATTAAGTTATTAAATAATAAAAAAAAGGCAATGTGTCGGTTCAATCCGCACGTGGTCGAATTTTTTTCAAATACCTTTTAAATATATTTAATTTAATATTTATATTTAATCGCTTAATCTGAAAAAAAAGCTAAAAACTACCTACCTATCTACATACAAACAATATAATACACCAATAGAAAAATTAATTAATTAAGTTATTTTAAGTATGCAATTTTATCACCAAAATACCTTAGCAGACGCGATCCTCTGGTTGAGTATCACGGCTCTAACGTGAGACATTATTTTAATTGCTATAAATAAATTATTTTTACTTTTAATCAAAATAATACCCGTATAATATAAAACTAAGTCAACTTACTTATTTATCTTTTTCAAAGTGCGATTTATTATTTTGAATTTATATTTTATTTAACCATTATAAATCATAGTATTACTTTTGTAATCAATAATCTTTCATACAATACAATAATAAACAATAAAAAATTTAAAAAGCAGGCCGATATACGCAAGTAGTACTGTATCCGTTTGTTTTACAAATTTGTAGTATCCGTATTAAGTGAAGAAAATAAATTTTATATAATTTTACGTATATTTTTATATTTTTTTATAGAAAAAACAGTGTGTGTGTATCGAAAAGACTTTCAAATTTTATACCGTATCTTAGTACTCCCTCGAGGGACTTTTCCAAGGATGCGCTTCAAATATTATCACCAAGTTCCGCCCCAAAAGACTTTAAATTAATCTCGAGCAAAATACGGCACGATATATAATTTAAATTGCTCTCTTAGTATTTTAAATGAAAAAGGAAACGTGTTTCGCCGGCGGGGCTATCTTCGACGAAAAAGGAAAACTGTGTAGCTCACTTTAAGTTCTCCGCCAAACCGCAACGTAATTTATAAACATTCGTACGCATTTTCTCCCTTAAAAAGAGTTTTAATGCCGAAGGGGGAGGCTTGCTCGCGGTTGATGTATTTCCGGATCCGGAAAACGTCGTGCGTACAACGGAGGCGTGCATTGGAAGTCGCGGGAAAAGCTCCACTGGAATACCTGTCGATGGGAGGGTGAGAGGAAAAGCTCTCGCCGAAGCCTTTCTTCCACGGAAGCTGCTAATGGAAGAATTTAATCTTGCTTCTGAAAATCAAAGTGACGACAAAGCTATAAGCAAACACACACACACACATATACATATATAGCTAATACTTACAACGGGAAACATTTTGTATCGTGACGTTTTACAATTTTTCAAATATAATTTGTATAAGGCTTTGCCTTCTGATACAAGTAGCTTTAAAGCAACACCATAAATTAGTATTATTAAATTAAAATTATTTTTATTATTACTTACCTCTTATACAGTTCACATGGTTTTCGTGTTAGTGGTCATTTTTTATATCTCTTATCTCTTATCCTATCGTTTTCATACTTTGCCATATTGCTCATTTTGGTCATCAATATACGTTAATGTTTCGTCTGCCATTACGTTGGAGATAAAATATCGTATACAATGCGTATCAAATATCCAGAATCTCGGGTACGGTGACGTCTATGACGGTGACGGCAAGCTACCATAATTTATCTTCAACCTTTTCGCCCTGATATGGCCATATCAGATTTTAATTGATAAACGCCTATAATTCACTCTATATTTTATGAAATTTGCTCTATAGGTTCTCGTTATCTCTAATATTTAAATATTTATAGTTTTAACTCTCATATGTATATATAAATTTCAAATTTGGCGTCTAGCTTCATGTAATGTAATACACGATATATATTGATTTTTGGCCAAATATGTCAGATCTAACATTTTACGGCTAAAAGTATATCTCTTCACGGAGTTTTATCTGTGAGATAAGTATTCAATAAGAAGTTATGTTGTATATATTTTTTAATATGATTTACAATAAGCTTACATACATTTAGTTTTTTACAATAAGCTTACATACATACATCACATACAATTATCTTTAGTTATCAGCTGATTTAATTTATTTAATTCTATCAATTGATTAATACGAGTAGTATTTGGTGCATATTCATATGTATTTACGTATTTGCCATATGATATAGATGATTTCATAAGTTGGTGCCCATAAGTTGGCGTAAGCGGTAGGAAACGCTCTCGAAAGGTAAGTGGGCATTAACTTATGCAATGATATAGTAATATTTTATTTCAAGGAAACACAATATTCATTATTGTACATATTTATATCTGTGCTATTATTTATAGATGCTACACAAAGTCCAATGCACTCAAATAAGTATGGGATGCTGTATGCTCAGCATAACTAGGAAAGACAGGAAGTGGAACACGTGGGTGAGAAGAATAGTGGATAGTGATAGACAAGGGTAGTGGACAAGGGTATTGGACGTAATGGATAGAGTAAAGAGATTGAAATGGAAATGGGCGTGCCATGTGGCTAGAAAAATGGACGAAAGGTGGACAAAAGAAGTGCTCGAATGGTACCCGAGAAAATGCAAAAGGGAAAGCAGGGAAGATGGCTAGACAAAATTAGATAAAAATATGTGGGGCGAGAGTTGCGGTAAACAGAGACGAGTGGAAGCGTGTTTCTTTTTCAATGATTTTTATTCATTACTATCAACTATTGATTTCAATACTCACTTTTGGAACAGAAGATTTTGAATTAAAGAATGCAAACATTACGTTTATAAAAATTACACATTTTTTTAAAGGCTCATATCTCATTAACGAGAAGTAGCCAACAAAATTCATTGTCATATTCGAATTTAGTGGGTAAATATTGATTGACCTCCTCTCTGGTAAGTAAATGACGTGATTTTATGTTGCTCAGTGTAATTCTCAGTAAATATATTATATATATATATTGAAAATATAAACAATATGATTTGGTATTTAGTTTCGATGATTTAATTATGTATGTAACGTTATGTATGTTATGTATGTAATGTAATGTTATGTATTTCTCAAATTCAAATTTTTATCGAAACTTGAATTAAAAACGTATTATTTAAAATTTGCCAAACTTTTAATCGGCCTGTATTCGAAAGGAATTCGATAGGATTCGTTTCGGTAGTCGACACATTTCTTGGAAATTTCGCATTTCACCAAAGACGACTTTCGTCTCGAGAGATTTCATTTTCGGTTCAAAGGAGAGAAAGCGCGAAAATAATTTCACCGAGATGCGATTTTTCACAGTTTTGTCCGACCTTTCTGTGTAATTGAAATGTTTTTTTTCCTTCGCATTAATATTATTATTTTATTTCCTTTTTTGATTTTTCTTTCGCACCGAAGCTTTTATATTATATTTAATCGCATATTCTGTAAATTCGTCCCGTATTATTATACTGTGTTTATTATGCATGTACATAAAGCTCAAGTCTAATGACATTTTTTTAATTTAATATTTAAGTACGCTTTTGTCGATGCTTATACGGAAACACCCAAAGCTTACGATGGGGATGGCGTAATTTTAAAGAAATTCCCTCTTTGGTAAATAGGCGAAATGGAACGTCAATTTCGTCTCGAGACGTTTCAAAGGCGAGCAAACATAATCCGGTGTCTCTGACTCGGGGCGTTGCATTATCCGGCACAAACCGTTCCATTTTTCCGGAAGGTAGTTGCGGTGCCGCAAAGTCTTCAGTCGAACTAGGGATTTGTCTAGGCAAAATCAACAGCCAATAGTTGAAACGAAAGAACAGTGGCGCATGTGGTGACAATCTACATACATACCTATATTCACAACATTTCTCAGGACCAAAATGTATTGTAGCATATGCTAAAAGGAGCCGCTATTATAATTTTTTTTCAAGGATTATCTCCAGGCTTAAGTACTGTCGGCTAACAATGGAGACCCCCGAATGGACTTAGTGGTCGGTAACGGCACCCAGACAATTCTCGCTAGAGTTCTCAGAACTGACAGCGCGAAACCGTGGGACTGCATTACTGGTACGTGACTATAACAATAGGTAAACAAACGTGTCGAAGAAGTTGCACTGGGCGACCTGCCCTTTATAAGCAGGTACTTAGACCATATGAAGGCATTCTGGACGTAGCACTGACAGTGCGTGGATCTCCTTAATCACCCAATAAATGCTGTGAAGCGACTTTTGTCTTTTATTTGGATCCTCCACCCACCCCTACGCAACAGTATCATATTCAATTATAAAGCAAATTGTACATTTAAAAAAAAATAAAAGTTTTCCCCAACAGGACTCGTTCTTACTTCTGCTTCAATTTTTTCCTGCATTCTATTCTTTGGCATTGTTTCATTTCATGCTTTGCCGGTCGATATCAGGTAAACGTTTCCCCGGTTGCTGGCATTTCATTTCAATGCAAATGCTTTTCCATTAGTGAATACTCCGGTTGCGTTTGGACCAAGTCTTTTTAACAAAAAAATAAAATAAAACGTGAGAACTCCTAGACAATCTTGTGCGACCAAAAAGGCGACGATGGTTTTAATTTGATTTGGAAAAAATATTACGTTTCTTACATTAAAATTTTCCTGGTTTCGTTCTAGTCATAAAATACACAGTGTTTAATCTTCAAGTATATTAAAAAAGCACTGGTACTTTCACTATACCTTTAAAATACTTAAATGCATACTTTCAAATTTAATTATAATTTATTTTACTTGCTTTAGTTATACAAACGGTAACTTTTGTGTGAAATCCTCATCTTTAAGCTTTCATCTTCCCTTCCTTCTTATGCATACACTTTTGTGCCATTAATTTTATTATTACTTTAATATTATCTCTCAGATATAATATTTTACATTCTTCTAAATCAATATTCATAATAATATATGGTATTGATTTTTTACCCATTATTTTAATTCCTGGAAAAAACCTGATTTTATTCAGTATATATCAGTGGCGTACGGTGATGTTGATGTTGGGTGTGCTGTGTATGAAAAAAATAAAAAAAGTGTTATTTCTTAAGCTGAACATTATTTATACATTAATTTGATTATTCGCTCTTTAGACATGAATTTTCAATTATGCTTTCGTAAAATCAGTTTTAGATACACAGCACACTCAACACCAGCCCCCACCATACAAAGTCTCTTTCCAAATTATATATTAGATTATAGATAGTTATAATTTTAGTTGTTACTTTTGTTATTTGTTAAATATTCATTAGCAAATTGCTACTAAATAAATAAATAAGTATCATCTTAATTTCATCCTTCGTCTCATTTCAATTCCTTTGTTGATTGTTTACTCGTACCAGTCAAATGGTGTATTTTTCAAATACCCAATTTTAGGTTTAAGTGTTATGAAAACAATAAAAGCGTTATTCCAACAAAAAAATTAAAACTTATTCAATCGAAAGCATTCAATTCCGTTCAATCTACATAGCTATGTTCAGTGGAACTATTAAGCGAAAAATTCTACTTATCAAAAATCGCCTCAACCTTCAAATCGAAGCATTTTTCAGACACTTCATTAAATAAGTATCCGCCTCGACTCGATCGCATTAATTCCGAAACGTAAAGCAAACTCGCCCCTCTTTATTTTTTCATCTCGATAATTCCAACAGTGTCGTTACATCCCCCCCCCCACCTCCCCCTCATCCGCAACGAACTCGTTAAATCGGCAGAACGAGAACACACCTTCGAAAACACGGGTCATTGCTCAAAGGCGACGAATTAATTTAATTCGGCGAAAACAACGTTTACACTGCTAATGTCTTTGTGATGTGCGCGAATCAATAATCCGCGATACGCATCAATCTCATTACCGCGCGCCAAACCGAACGCGGGGATTTTCACGCAGCTTCCCAAACTGCCCCGTCACAAATTTTCATACATAGGATGTATGAAAATCTTCGTATTTCAATTCGAACAGTTTGAGAGGCGGGGGTCGTTTATGCGCTATTGCCCCAGCATCCGGCCCGGTGAGCGCTGTCATCTTCGGCGAAGACACGCCACATTAGGCCATCGATCTCTACGTACTCGCATCTATCTCCGTGTATATATGTATGTGTGCATAGACTCCGTACATATTCTAATGGGGTGGTTTTCGTGGGTGAGGGGGTGCGTTTAACGCGTGAGTGGGCTTCGTTCCCACCCCCTGCCAAGTTCGCTCGGCTCGAACCGAAATTACTTTATTATTAACGCGGCGAACTTGAGGTGCTTCATCCTCACCTTGTCCCTCCGTTTCCTCTCGTTGTTTCTGTATGTATCTTTCGTCCCTCCCCCCCGCCACCCCCTCCCCCTTTCGACGTTGTTACAAGTAAATTAACTTTGATGATGGAGGACGATTGAGGCGTGACGACGGCGATGTTTGAACATTTCGACTCGTCAGTTTTGAAATTTTGTAATATGTGCATCTACATATGTATTGCAATTATAAGCAAAATAAGCGTTTGTTTTGTAACAATATGTAAACAATAAATTATGAAATCGTACGGTAAATATCTAAGTTGACGCTTAACGTGATATTATTAATACTAACCCTCCCTCACCGAAGTGGGGTATGCAAGTGCCCCAATTTTTACGTTTTTCCTAATAAGTATTTGGTTTTCAAAGCTATACACCCTATATTTCTTGTATTCTTAGAATGAACTACAAGAAATTTATTTTAATAGATTTTATATGATTTATAAAAGGGGTACATTGTAAAAAAATACATTTATACATTTCTACGTTCCAAAGTATGATTTAAAGGCGGTAGCGATAAGTCATGTTTTTGACTGTTCGCTTGCATATTCTTGTTGATCGATGAATCAATGCGAGAGAAAGAGACAGCTATATTTTCGTAAGCCATTGTTTTCTTAGCTTTTGGTGCGTGGCCATTGAGTCATGCAGTCACCTGTTGGTCTTACCTATGTGCGTTTACATGTTGATGCTTTTCGTTATTTTTTAATACAAAAATAGTCAAAAACATGCTATAGGACTAAAACTTTTTTATGTTGATGTATATAATGATTAAAAAGATATATATTGAACCCATTTGTATTGAGAAACGCTGTATTTTGATTAAAAAATGCTGGGGTCTTACTGGCCCCAGGTTCGGGACACTCGTTCGATCTCGACGCTCCGTCCTTCAAAGGTTAAAGAAAATAATAAAAGGAGTCGAAATCGGTTGATTTTTTACGATTCCGAATCCAACTCCACAGCCAGGTTTATTATTATACTTTGCAACCTGTAGAGTTACATTTTTTTCTCTCAAATGCCATAGATATGTAGGTACTTAAAATAATTTGATTACCTAAAACTTTAGATCGTCGATTTTAGAGTCTTTAATTAATATTTTGTATTAGATCATAGCTCATGCTCATAATAATGAGCATTTATAAGAATTGTATATAGGTTTTTGAGCTCTTTTTCCTATTATGCTGTAAATTAACATTAGAATAATATGATACTATGATTCCTAATAAAATAAAATAAAAATTGTAAAATAGAAAATGATCAGTAGATCAATAGCTATTAAAATAGATATACATAAGATGTATTGTGAACATTATTTAATAATAATAAAAATCATTTAAAAATCAAAAATTAAAAATGATTCAATTAATTATTTGAGAGCAATATAAAGATATATGTAGAAATATGACAAATAAACGCACTAACTGGGATATGTTCAGAAAAAAAACTAGACCAATCAATAAATTTAATAGTGAAACTTAAAACTATAGAAGATCTCGAACTACACACTCAAAATTTTATTGACTCTGTACGAGAGGCTGCGAAAGAAGCTACACCTGTACCAAAAGAAAAACCAGACCAAATCATTAATTACCCCATGGAAATTAGACAATTGATTAAAGAAAGACGTAGAACAAGACGAATATGGCATAGAACCAGAAATATTGCAGACAAAAGAGAATTTAACCACATAAGTAACAAAGTTAACCGACTTATTAAAGAGCACAAACAAAATTGTTTTGAAAAATATTTGGAAGGTTTGGGCCCTGTAGCTGATAAAAATCATTCACTATGGAAAGCAACTAGGAAATTCAAACGACCAATTCTACAAATACCACCTCTGAAAAATGCGCAAGGAGAGTGGATAAGAAGCAACAAAGAAAAAGCTGAGCTGTTTGCACAACACTTAGACAGTATTCCAACCACACAATATTCAATCTGATGCTGATTATACACCAATGTATCAACCACAGCAACTAATCAAAACTGTCACCCCTATGGAAGTAGCTAAAGAAATATATGACAATATAAATCCTAAAAAGGCACCTGGAATTGACGAAATCTCACCGGGACTATTCAAGGAACTTTCGAAAAAGGCTATTATCATGCTAACATACTTATACAATGCATGTTTCCGGCTCAAGCATGTGCCAGAGTGCTTCAAAACTGCTCAAATCATATTGTTGAAGAAACCAGAAAAGTCACCCGAACAAGTAACATCATACAGACCAATATCCTTGTTGCCTGCGATCTCTAAGCTATTCGAAAAACTATTATTAAAAAGACTCAAGCCCTTAATCGATGTTCCCGACTTCCAATTTGGATTTAGGTCGAAACATTCTACCATCGATCAAGTGCACCGCTAGAGGAAAAAAAGTATTGTCCGGCTGTATTTCTTGATGTCTCACAGGCCTTCGACAGGGTATGGCACGAAGGATTTATCCACAAAATCAGAAAGTCATTACCTGGAAATTATGTCAAATTACTGGAATCATACTTATCCGGACGCAAATTCAGAGTTGCTCATGAGGAGGCATTCTCTAACTTTTCCACAGCCTCTGCAGGAGTACCACAGGGAAGCGTAATAGGGCCTATACTGTACCTGATATACACTGCTGACATCCCGACAAGCGAAGAGACATTCATTGGAACATTTGCAGATGACACAGTCATTATGTCATCGAGCGAGTCGCAGGAGGAAGCATTTGAACGCCTGCAGCGTGCACTGGACAAGATCAGCAAATGGACCAAGGACTGGAAAATGAAACTCAACGAGCTAAAATCAATTCAGGTCACATTTGCACTGCGACAAAATAGTGTCAGCACTCAGACTTTCATAAACGGAATCCAAGTTCCACAAACTTTGTCAGCCAAATATTTAGGACTGCATCTTGACTCAAAGTTTACGTGGAGGCAGCGCATTAAAAAAAAATAGAACAGATTGGAATGAAACAAATAGAAATGCATTGGCTTATAGGAAGAAACTCCAAATTAGACCTACAATGCAAAAAACTGATATACCAGGCAATCGTGAAGCCAATATGGACATATGGCATACAACTGTGGGGATGCAGTAAGCCATCCAATATCGAAAAAAATCAAAGATGTCAAAACCAGTTTTTGAGGATTATCACCGATGCATATCGCTTCGTCACAAATGAAGAGATCCACAAGGACCTTAAAATCAAAAAAGTAAAAGAAGTCATCCGAGAATGCGCCGGGAGGCACGAGTTGAGACTGCACCGTCCCCTAACATAGAAGCGTTGCAGCTATTGGACACAACTCACCAGCAGAGGCGTTTAAAGCGAAAAAAGCCTCACGAATTGGTGTTCTGAATGTGAGAGATTCAGAAGCCCAATTCACAATTTTGGGGACGGAGTGATGATTCCGTAGTGCCCGTACATGATCTGAAGAGCAACGATATCGCTGGTGATGATTTATCGGGAATCGATAAGATGGCACCAAAAAAAAATAAAAATAAATATGATACAATTTGAATCAACAATGTTATCATTTCTAAGTTCTTTCGACTGACTTTCACATTCGTTGGTTTGAATTGGATTTTTATTTAAATTTTCTTTTCATATACAAAGAATTCGATTCTAAAAATGAATTCTTCGTGTATGAAAAGAAAGCACGAGTGTATCATTGGAATTTCCAAATAAAATTCGATATTCAACATCGAGCATTTGTTCAATCGTTCAAATTGAATACGTATGACACGTGTCAGTATTCCCCGTTATAAAAACACCCACATGCATTTCAAAAGTGAAATTAATTTCACGATTCAAAAATTTGAATAGACGGATACCATTCGATAAAAATTCAATCGCGTATGCGTTTCCATTCGGGATATGGAAAATTTCAAAAATACATACGTACACACTGCTTAAAATTCGCTTGCTCTCGCAAATGATTCATTTCGGTAAATCCTGCCGTTTTCCATCGCACGAACGATACGGGAAGGTAGTAAAAAAAAAGAAATAATAAAATGCAGACACTGGAGGCAAATCTTACATTTTTCCGTAACGGGAAGCCGTAAAAATTGGGTATCTCGTATTTTTCGCCGACAATTGTCGATATGTCAGCAGAGGGTAAACCGTAAGCTTTCCGACCGGTAAGGGTGGCTTTATATTTACATACGGTAAACCCCTTCTGCGGAAAACTCCACGGGATAAAAATCCCTAACAATCGAAGAGGAAAAAGTCATAACCGATAATAGATAATTCCGTTTGTCTAACCGTATACGCATGAACATACACTCGTGAACATACATATAATCTCATAAATTCTTCTATAATCCGTGGAAATTGTATCTAATACGTATGTATGTACGTGATATATCGCCATGTAATTAATATTCGCATACGTAGGACAATCTCTGGAGATAGTTTGTAAGACACGACAGTAAACTTTGCCCGGACGTAAAATTACACGGTCAACACATTTTATAGGGCCAAGGTGTTAAATTAGTACCGAAACTCATTAAGGGACGTCCCTTATATAAAATCACACATTCACACTATTAATAAATCATATTGTGTGGTTGTGTCCTAAATAATATACGAACAGGTGTGTATTTTTGATTTTTAAATGCTTTTTATTATTATTAAATAATGTTCATAATACATCTTATGTATATTTATTTTAATAGCTACTGATCGAATGATCATTTTCTATTTTACAATTTTAATTTAATTTTTTAGTAATCATAGTATTATATTATTTTAATGTTAATGTACACCATAATAGGAAAAAAAGCTCAAAAACCTATTTACAATTCTTATAAATGCTCATAATACATCTAATACATAATATTAATTAAAGACTCTCTAAAGTCGATGACCTAAAGCAGATTGTGTTTAGGTAATCTGTGTGTCATATCTGAAGGGTATAGACATTTTATTGTAATCACCGAGACTCTTCACAAGTGTGTTAGTATGGTTATTAGTGATTCTGTCATAGAATCTACTGGTTAGTTTGTTAGTAATGTCTGTAACAAACGGAATATTATTTATGGCATGCAATTTTTTCACGTTAGTATAATATACATATATGGGTGTGTTATAAATTATTTTTAAGGATTTATTTTGTATTATTTGGAGCTTGGAAAGGTTAGTATTCGAGGACTTATTCTCACAGGTGTGTATGATTATAGTATATCTAATATTTAAATATTTACTTAACACTTGGATTTTGTAACTATGTATGTATGTGTATGCAAATATTTCAAAGCGTATTCCAGGAAAAATCTATGCGTTTTGCATATTTAAAGCTTGTCTTGATATGAAAAACGAGTTCATTTTCATGCATATGCATGATGGTATTAATTCATGAATAGGTGCATATGTAATATCAAATGGATTTAAAATGTTTAAATAGATATACCGTGAAAATATTCCAGGTCATGAAGTTCACGTGAAAATTGAATGTGCAAATTTTCAATTCATCAAACAAGAGTTTTGGCTATATTTTTAATAAACATATGTATGTATGTATATACATAGGTAGTAAAGTTGACTCATTGTATGAGTTTAATTGATTTGAGTAGTTTTTGTCTGTGTTTGCGAAATATAATAATGAAATACTAATCGCTTTATTTTATTGTTATTTTTATTTTATATAGATATATGTATTTATTTATTTATTTTACAAATATACCAGGAAGGATTAAAAGGTAATACCCCAAATGCGCCTTCCTGGTCCACATAATTATTACATAGATACATGTAAATCTAAACAATATCTGACATCTATGGTCAGATATTACAAACATCGTATTAATACGATAAATAACGATGAATAACTTTCATGTAACAATACGAATTTTATATTCGATAAACAACCACAGAGACATCTATGGTGAGCAATATGGCGAAACCTAAGATATAACAATAACTAAAGGTTCGCAACAGAAAATTGGGAAGGAAACGCCAATTTTTACAAGAATCATTTCAATGAAAATCAGAAAAATTGGCAAATTCTGATAATAAACGATCGACCTTGACAAACCAAGGTCTGGCCAACAGCGAGACTTAGCGGGAATCGAACTCGTAACATCAAGTACGAAATAATTCAACATTCACCATGAGATCACGCTGCTGGTATTTATACCAGGAAGGCCTAACGGGTTAAACCCAATACGCCTTTCTAGAAAATTGCATCATAAATCGCTCTATTTCGAGGGGTTGAGGAACATGAAATTAACAATTAATTAATTTATTAATTAATCCAGAGACATCTAGAGATTTAGACTTGTACACCAATTTTTAGATATTGTTCATAAATCAAATTCAGATATTTGACATAGCGGGTAGGATGGATTTTGCCAATTTGATGGAGGAACCGTGTCAACAATGAAATCAGATAAATTGGCAAACTCTGATAGGAAACGATCGACCTGGATTCACAAATCCAAGGTCTGGCCAGCAGAAAGCAGTGCGATTTGAACCCGTGACCACTCTGTTCAAAGCATTATATGCTAACCACTAGTCTATAGATATAAGAACAAGATCACATTAAGCCATAAATGTCTTAACTATTTTTTTATTTATATACATACATCACTGTTGGGAAAAAGGCATAAGTTGGATTCGAACTGATTTCATCTCAAATTTAAACAACACTCTATTTTACTACTACATACGTGCATCAACCGTGCAACATTCATAAAATGCTTTACTATCGCACATTCGAAAGGTAAGTACGAACGTCGATTTTTTACGGTCAATTTTCCGCATATCGCTTTTCCGATACCAGAAACGACCCTATTAACCTGCGGAAAATTTTACGATCAACATATACACACACACAGAAACGATAGTCATTCCGTTCGTAATTAGAGGCAGATTCCCGTGCGACTTTTCCCCCTAATGACCGAATTCTTCGAGAGCTCCGGTCACTCCTACCAATTTTCCCGACCGACTTGGCAATGGGTTTTTGAAAATTTCAACCGAGAGCTATTTTCGTGGGGATGTTGGCTTTCGAGTTTCGGAGCTTTCGGCGTTCGAACAAACAAACTGGAGACCGTTAAGCTTCCCTCGCGCACGCGTCATATTAACATAAGCAGGTTTAACGGCGATCAACTCGGCGTTAAGTAGCTTTCGACGCTTACAAGCGGGCTTTGTTTTGGCTACGCACTCTCGTTATCGTTACCGTTAATTTGCCACGGCAACGACAACGGTGAATCGATAGTTCGCATCATACAATAGGAATCTTTAACCTTAAATAACCTTAAAAAAATCATGTTTTTAGTATGAAATTGAAATGATAACTTGCAATTTATAACCATAAAAGGACAAGCAACAGATATCGACAAAGCTGGAAATTTATTTTATTTATCTTTTACATACATATATACCAGGAAGGCCTTACAGGTAACCCCAATGCACCTTCCTGGCCAATTACAAACATTGTAGCATTTTTTTATTTATTTATACGAAAAACTAGCAAATTAACGAGACGTCTATGAATTGTACATAAATTTTATTGTACATTAATCAATCTCTAATAGTGGTGACATAATGGGTTTGGTGCAAACGATCGAAAAGCGCCAGACAGATTGAACCACAGATTAACTGGATGGCTGCTTTAAACGCAATTCTCGACTTCGCGAATGAAAAATTGCACATCAGATGACGAGTAACCTTTCGATGTGCACAGATGCAATTATTAAAATTGAGTTGGATCTTTCTGGCGAGTTTAATAAGGCAAAATTCGGAACTAAAGTATCAGAAGCACAGAGCGTATACAGGGTAGGTATGTCGGGACTTCGGGTAGATATCGCTTAGTGTAAGTGCGAGCAGTGCGCACGCATAAGGTACACGTGTCGTTAATCTGTGGTTCAGTCTATCTAGCGCTTTTCGATCGTTTGTACCGCATCGGACATAATAGGTAGAAAGGATATTTATCCAATTTTACCGGGAACCGTTTCAACAATGAAATCAGATAAAATTGGCAAACTCTGATAGTAAACGATCGACCTGGAGTCACAAATATCCAGGTCTGACCAGCAGCACTACTCAGATATACTCAGAAAAATTCTTTTCAATCGAGGTTAGCTCATGGGATCGAACCCGGCGCCTCTCGATGCTAAGCAGAAGCTTAACTACCGATGTTTGAAAGTGACATACATATGTCCACATTTCTTTATTTTGAAAAATATTACGCAAAACATTAAATATAATGTTTTGCCCTTTACAATATTTAATTAAGCTTATTGTTAAAAACTAAATGTATGTAAGCTTATTGTAAATCATATTAACAATTAGATACAACATAACTTCTTATTGAATACTTATCTCGCAGATAAAATCGACTGAGGAGATATACAGTGAAATGTCAGATTTGACATATTTGGCCAAAAATCAATATATATCGTGTATTACATTACGTGAAGCTAGACGCCAAATTTGAAATTTATATATACATATGAGAGTTAAAACTATAAATATTTAAATATTAGAGATAACGAGAACCTATAGAGCAAATTTTATAAATTATAGAGTGAATTGTAGGCGTTTCAACAATTAAAATCTTATATGGCCATATCAAGGCGAACAGGTTGGAAGACACGGGACGAACGCTTATTAAACGTCAGGAAGGTTTACGGGCCCCGTTTTTAAAACGCGTTGTATACGATATTTTATCTCCAACGTAATGGCAGACGATACATTAACGTGTATTGATGACCAAAATGAGCAATATGGCAAAGTATGAAAACGATCGGATAAGAGATAAAAATGACCACTAACACGAAAGCCATGTGAAACGTAAAGGAGGTATGGAAAAATACTGGTGGTTTGTAATAAGTTTATTCTGCTTTTCCAAGATTCTGGATGTATCCAATTAAAAGACGTGATAACAATTTGTGAATAAAGACAAACAGAAATAGTGTTTTTACTAATTATTAGTAACCTCTTCTTAGTTCAGAATCGATTTTGTCGTCCGATGAAGTTTGGGTTCTCATCTGATCGTTTT
Organism: Arctopsyche grandis; assembly: GCF_051622035.1. Classification (NCBI taxonomy): domain Eukaryota; kingdom Metazoa; phylum Arthropoda; class Insecta; order Trichoptera; family Hydropsychidae; genus Arctopsyche; species Arctopsyche grandis. The sequence continues at coordinate 30,101,154 of NC_135359.1, forward strand.
CAAACTTTGCAATTTTGCTCGGTTTGGTCATCTATATAAGTGGAAATGACGTTCGCCATTACCATGGTAATAGACACGTTTGAAAATACTGCATCTTCATTCACAGTTACGTCTATCGTATACACTGTCCCATTTGTCCACACTGTTCTGGTAGTTTTTTTCTCTTTTCGCCACCATCTCGCTATGGCAGATTGAGAACTTTGCCATACTTATGATACAATGTTTAAATAACCAGTAAATGTATTTAATTATGAAATATTGAATTGAACAGTATAAATGAAATTTAATGAAACTAATTTGAACATTTTAAAATCCAAAAATGGTCAGGTTTTGTCATTGAAAGTAAATCAGTCAAAATATCGAGGTAGAATTTTCAAACGATTACAACATGTAAATATAAATACAACAAAATCAAAATCATACGTAATTTAAAATACCTGGTTATAAAATAATTCACTTTTTCAAATAGGAGAGTTTGATAATATGCTGCAATGACTCGAATACCTAGAAAAATGTATTATTGTCTTCGTGGAATACAAATATTTTTTCAAATCGGGGAATTTTCATCTCGCTAAGCTTCACAATTTCCAATGGACGCTTCAAAAGATACAATAGATACATAAAGAGTTTACTTAGTTCTCTTTTCAATTTGTACTAATTTCATATTGAAATAAAATATAAAAATTTAGCACAACACAATTTTTATACATAAAGCTAAAATTAATCGATACTAGAAATTTAAAATAATACCGCACAAGCTTTTATCAGAAAATGTTTTCACTAAACCGCTTGTGGTATACATATGTAAAATATAAATAGAATATACATACATATTATGATGTGAATAAAATAAATAAATTTTATATGAGATTTCCTTTCTTTTAATTTGTATAATTTAAATTTAGTTTAAGTATTCGCTATTACGTAAAGCTTTTGCAAGACGTTGAGAACACCGCGAATTCCACAAAGCGTCAAAGCTTTTCCCGAGAGATTCTTCTTCAAAAATCCGTCGGAAAAGCCTTCACTTTACTTTAACGGATTTCAACCCCTTTCTACTTTCAGCTCGAAGGGGTAGACGGGGTGCAATTGCCAGTCGTAACGAGTTGTCTCAGCTCGATAATAACTATAATTTTCATACTAGCTTTTTTCGCAGCCGGGCGTTTCGGCCGTGAATCCTCATTACGGACGTTTTGCAAGGCAAAGAATAAGAATAAAATAAATAAAAGCACCGAGACGAAATGTGACATTTCGCCGTGTAAATCTTCATTTTGCGTTTTTGCGAGCGCAAAACGGCCTAAATTTTCTTTAATGCCGCGTTTCCGGCGCGTCGGTTTTTCCGAAGGGAAACATCGCGCACCGGTGTTTTCGTCGGCTTTTTCTTTTTTTTTGTATTTTTTTTTATATTCAAGCGCGCGTTTACATTTTTTAACTTTACTTTCCTTCATTTTATTTATTCGTTTGTTTGTATGTATTTTTTTTATTCCCGCCTGGCGTCGTTTGCGCTAAGCAAAATTTACCGAGGCGTCGCATAAACAAGCCACTTTAGCCGTTGCTTAAAAACATTTAAGTGTTGTTAAGAAAAATTTAACACGTCGGAATTATCGGTCGCGCGTGCAAGCTCCCTCGCAAAAAGTACAAACAAGTTGATTAAAATTGTTTTGTTAAAAATTTCTCCAATCTCGTCCGAGGAGCATGAGTGCCAATGGACCCCGCTTTTATTTGAACTACAACTTCCAAACTCGACGGGCTTTTGTGTTATGCTTAAGGGCAAAGTTACACAATCTGTGTCCGATCCGTCCCACCCACTTGAGCTACCCCTTATAAACCTGAAATAACTTCCGCTAAAGGCGGTTTATACGTACATATGAATGTACATATATTCTATTACCGCACACTTATCGTACAACAAATAAACAATGTTTCCAATTCAATGAGACTAATTTATGAAAGTACGTTATATTGATACCTGTTTTAATATTCAAACAATGTTCAAAGCTCTATTTTATTAAATCTATATACATATAGCTTATTTATTTGGGTTATGGTGGGTCGATCCTTATACAAGTTGCAGCATGGTCACCACGTGTTATGTGACCTCAATCCAATTCGTCGTGGTGATAAGGTGTTGTTTCGTGGTATATGGTTGGTCTGGAATGATGATCTCATGGTCGGAAATGACAACTCACGAAGACTTTGAAGATAATATTTTATTGGATGCGGTGCGGTGCATCCGCTCTAAAATCGCCAGACAAATTGAACGTCAGATCAACGGACGGCTGCTTTAAATGCAATTCTCGTCTTCTCGAATGATAGATTGCACATCAGATAACGGGTAACCTTTCGATGTGCACAGATGCAATTATAACGTGAGTTGTCATTTCCGACCATGATATGTGCAAACTATCATTCGAGAAGACGAGAATTAAGTTTAAAGTTGCCGTTCTGTTAATCTGTCGTTCGTTTGTCTGGCGATTTTAGAGCGGATGCACTAAACCCTATTTTATTGCGTATAAAGTATAATGCACGTGTTCGCCATTATAGCGAGGGAACAATTTGTAACGTCTTTTCCTGGTGAAAGTGAGACGCTGACTAACGGTGCGGTCGTTGAAAATGCTTATTTGCCATTTGCCCAAAATGTTGCCATGTGCTAAAAAGCTAGTAATGTTTAATTACACGATAATTCGTAATTGATTCCGATAATTCGTATATGGTTTAATGATGAGCAACACTGATTTTATCCTTCAGCTGTCAAATTGTTAATTGTCTCGAACACGCCTTCTTAAATAATTAATTACATCATTTTTCATATCATAAATCGCTGTATTCGGAGAAGCTGAAGAACACAAAAATAACAATTAATTAATTAATTAATTAATCCATAGAGACATCAATGGATTTAGACTTGTACATAATTTTTACATATTTGTACATAAATCAAATTCAGATATTTGTGACAAAGCGGATAGGATTGTTTTTGCCAATTTGATGGAGGAACCGTTTCAACAATGAAATCAGATAAATTGGCAAACACTGATAGAAAACTATCGACTTGGAGTCACAAATACCCAAATCTGACCAGCAATTTTAAATACTAGCACGGAATCGAACCCGGTAACCTCTCGGTGCTAAAAATAAACGCAACCACCCAGCCATACTATTGGCTGTATGTAACTAGATACATATATGTATACATATGTATGTAACAAGAAATCATTAGTTTATTAAGTAAGCTATTTTTAACTTTATTTTATTATATTAAACAAATTTAAATTACGTTTATTTAAATATTTGAATACTTTTTTTTGTGAAACAATATTTATATAATTTATCTTCTCCTAGCTATGTATACATATATCTATCAGATAATTATTTTACAAAATTTGACCAATTTGACCAATCACCATTTTTTTCATCTAAGAAATTACTTCCACTTTCATAATAATCAGCAAAAATAGCCAAAACAATTATTTAATAAAGTTTTACATTATTGAAGGCGAATACTAACGCTATGAAATACGTAAATACATACACATACATATGTACATATGTACATATATACATATGTAGGTGATATGACATTTCACCTTAGATTAAATACAATCAACTTTTAAAAATTTGTATAGGTAATGTTTTTTTACGATTTTGATGGGAAGCGCTGTTCTTTGGACTTGTCAATCAATTCATAGAATACTTCGAAAAATAAAACATCCATTACTAGTTCAAATATTAAAAACTCATTTAAATAAGAAATACAGAAATACTTTTTCTTTTGCTTTTTGATAAAACCTTGAAATTATTAATACAGTCAAATATCGTTGAAACGAAAAGCTTGAATGAAACTGGAAAATATTCGAAAATAATTCGTAATACCAAAATTTTCGGTATCCATTCAATGACAATTTTTTTAGAGAGATTGAAGGTCAAATCGGAAATTGTTTCATTCTATAAAATAAAAAAAAATCCAAAGGACAGAGCAACGAAAAAAAGCACTGTCCTCTAAAATAAAGGACGTCTGGCAACCGTAGTTATACATAGAAGCGTTTTACTGTACATGTACGTTTTTCAACAGCTGCATGTAGAATAAGAAGAAAATATTGCAAAAGTTCAAATATATATACACATATATATGTATATATATATATATATATATATATATATATATATATATATATATATATATACACACACATTTATAAACATTATTTGTACATCTAGTTATTTGAATAAAAAAAATTCCATTTATAGCATTGGAAGTACTAAAAAACCAGCACTTTGAATATCTTGTATACGAACGTCTCAATAGTAGAATTTTGAACATCATTATAAAGCATAAAAGCCTACAACCTTTCGAATATACACTGAAAATACGTAATGGTCTTTTTTACACGTAAGAGACCCAAACCATGGGCTTAGGAATTTTTGCACACGTCGCATTTGAATTCGGTACTAAAGGTATTTCCGGACGCACGCACTATCACCGGAAAGGATTTCCACCGATGGCGGGAAAATTCGCCGGAAACCGATCGCAAAATTACAATACAACAACCCTGTCGGGAATCGAAACACCCTGAAAGGAAACGACCCTCAATTGTATATGAGCGGGGCGAATGAATGGAGGGTTAGGCCACGTGAGAGCCTCACACGTGGTACAATAATAACTACTCGTTAATAACGCGAATTATTTATTATCGGTCCGAATCAGAAAATCGTTACGTTTAGCAATATTATCCCATAAATTTGGGGGCCGGGTAGGCTTTTGTTGGCCTACCCGCGTAAAATAATAACGAGGCCAAGATTCCTCTCACCCTTGACGAGGGATTGCAGACAATGTTTGACTCTCGTCTCCTTTGTGCTTTGGCCCTAACAATAAGGATAAAACCCCGCCGTACAAAAGTGCAAATTCATGCTACATACACACGTATTGTGGGTGTATATAAATATCAAACTATGAATATAAAATAAGAAGAGGCGAACCCTATCTATCGACAAACTATTTGTTGGAATTTTTTCCTAACAATTAGTACTCTATGTATTCTCTACCTTGAAGATTACACAATGGCTTAATATGATCCAGTTTAGTAACTTACAAATCCACCTCTGCGGCTGGAGTGGTTTCAATGGAGTCTATTGAATATTCTTCCCGAAGCTGGAAACCCTTGAAGAAAAGCTCGTTATTTCCTGAAGTGTTACTGCATCGTTATTATGTCTATAGGTAAAATAAAAATTATACAATGTAATGATTGGTATTATACATTTACTAGTGTTCTGCCGATTGATTTCAACAGATGACTTCGGAAAGGAATTGATACACGAATTTATTTATTTTGTAATATTTAATTTATACCAGAAAGGTACCCTAATAGGTAACCCCAATGCGCCTTTCTGGCCAGAAACATTGTAAATTTGATACAAATATTATTATTATTATACAAAATATAATACATAAATATATATCAATTAATATCCACAGAGACATACATATATGGTCAAATTTTTTAATCTGCAGCATTTTAAGCAAATTCAGTAAATATATATCAACTAACAACTACATAGACATTTATGATCGAATTTATAAATTTTCAGCATTTTATACAACTCAGCAATATTTGAGATTGCTAAAAACTCGAGATATTGCGAGAAAATGGGTAAGGTTGTCAATTTGTTGCAACTTTTTCAATGAAAATCAGATAAATTGGCAAACTCTGATAGGCAACGATCGACCTGGAGTTACAAATCCAAAGTCTGGTCAGCAGAAACCAGTGGGATTTGAACCCGTGACCACTCTATTCAAAGCATTATATGTTAACCACTAGTCTTTTCTGCTGTTATATGTTATATGTATATGTAGGTATATAAATATAGTGTAGGGTCATTTATAGGCGCGCGCGCGCGTATTAATGCGCTGTTTACCCGTTCAAAATAATGAATGAATGTGTGTGTGTGTTTGTGCCTTTGTGGATGTGTGTATGTGAGTACGCTCCTGCACAGCGCATCTGACGGTAACGTCGCTTAGACTGACGTTGCTCGGCGCTCAATATCAGGAGCACATGTCAGACGCTCAGGTCTCTGCTACACACTTCCCCGCTGCCCCACTTCCCAGCTTATCAGACCCCATCCCTATAGCGAATGCTTTAAATGCCCGCATTAGTCAGAATGTATCGCTGTTGCTCTCATTGGTCAAACGGTTCAGTCCACGTAGACTACTTCACGCTGATTGGCTGTGCACTTCGTTCGCGTGTATTTATTTTATTAAATATCTCTGAACACAACATATACTTCTGGTATTCTAAAATTTGTGTTTTTGAATTCTCCATTCTGGTCGACGTATCCGCCACATACCCACATACATCGCGTTCGTTTTTATATATATTATTGTAAGTCCATACATAAAAACGTAATTATGTATTTGATTTGATATTCGATTATCTTACAATTTTAGAAACATTTTAAAAGTCAAATCGGCATCCACCAAACCACACTTTATGTATTGGTTTATTTACTGCACATATACACGAGTACGAGTATAAATTCTCATATTTTTGTAAACGATAGTAATAAATCTGAATTGTCGTGTCGTAAAGAATGAATAAAATTGATGAAATACTAAACCTTTACATCATAAAGTCGGAGATAAACTCCAAGGCTCTCTTCCTCCGAATGTATGTACATATGAATGTATTTCATACGCGTACAAAACTAATGTTTGTACTTAAAAACGATGTAATTTATCATCGGTCGTAAAATCATTTTCAATTGGTCAGTTTTAATCGAGCGAAACGTTATCGATCAAGTATGGGGTGCGAAATTCTAATATCGGCCCTGTAAATTTTCGCTTTTACGGCGTTATTTTATTGAAAGTGCTAATTAATTACACGTATACACCGTTAATTAAAATTTATCACGTAAACGAAAGACCCTAATTTTGAAATTTAATGTATTTACATGCAAACACTTTGTATAATATTAAGAGGAATGACATTTGGCCCCGGGAGGGCTTTAGCTTTGGAACTCGCGCCGAATTATCATTGTTATATTTGGTGTATTGAATTCGTTTTATTTTGATTTTTGTTTAGTAAAATTAATTTTGTGTATAATTTTGTATATATTATATATTTTGTACATATTTTGATAATTGCAAAAAAACATTTTTTATTTTGTAACAGGATACGTTTATAGTTTTATGATAGCAAATTTTATGATTTAATTTTTATCACCTCATAATACTTTATAATTGTAATCATTCAAAGAAGATTTTTAATACATTTTTTACCTTTTTTTTATTCTTACTATTGCATATCATAATTGACATTTATCATTCACAGTTCAAACATATTGTTCAAAAATTTATACTTCATTTTCTGTCTTTTTTTTCCTTCCTGTGGGTTTTTTTTTATACTGACGAGATATTATAATATGTAAGCCACAATAGTTCGAATTTTAATAAATAAATTTGTTACATTCAATAACATGAATGACAACAAAATGCTCGCTTGATATAAATAATATTTTAATTCCTAGGAGAAACTTTAATACTCAATTTGGTTTAAAACTCAGTGGTTTTTTAAATTCCCAAAAATATTTTTTATTTTATACCGCAAAATGTTTGTAATAATTTCCGAGAGCATTCAAATATACAGTGCATTACTTTTTAATGAATTTCACAACGTTGGAAAATGCTTTAATTGAAATCGAGCACTTTCGAGCGAATTTCCCCCTCAAAAATGACGATGGGGCGCTTGTTTAAACAATAAATCAAAGTATTTTTAATGTTTAAACATTGAAAGATATTCATAAATGCTTTCGAGCGGAATCCATTACCGACGGATTATTTGTATTGAGTAAGAGGTGGCCATTGTACCCGATATTCGGTACAAGTTTTCCCGGAAGCGCTTTCAGAAACACGGCATAATATCTCATTGATATAAATCAAAGAGATAATTCCGAATCGCTTCAAACGAACTCTTGCAAAGCGGTCGAGATTAGAGTGAAGCGGAAAAAAATATCAAAATATAATATGAATGCGGAGAGGCTTTTGAGGAGAGTCAAGGCTCCACGCGACGGAACTCGAGGAAGAGAGAGAGAGTATCTTTCAGACCGTTTCTGAGGGATCGCCCTTAAAATGAGCCATGAAAAATGAAACCGACATTATTTTTCGTCGTCCCAGCCCTGCTCTTCACAAAAATCACTGCGTACATTTAATATTACATACAACAAGTAAACCGCAAGAACCAGATAGCCGGAAAAGGTTCCCCGGGGAGGTGGCCGGCTGGGGGAGATAACGTGGTCCGGGACTTAAGCCTGGGTCCTCGAGACCCTCCCAGTGGGTGGTAGTGGGAGGCTCTGGCGACCGGCTTTTGTACGAATGAATAATAAACAGTTTAACTGCAGGGTATACCTACATACTCGCCCACACATAAACAAACAAAAATTTAATGCGGAATTTGTAACAAAACGTGTATTCCGTAAATTTAATTTGTCATATCTGTAAACATTTTTACAAGCTTTTTATTAGTTTCACTCTGTTAATGTACATATGTAGTGACATTCCTGCCCGTCAAAAAATTGTGATCTGATTTTGAAACACTCTTCAGGTCGCTTTTGATATCATTCCGACATACATTGAAGTAAGTTCATTTTATTTCTTAGAACTCGATCACTCGCCTTTACAGGCCGCTCCAAAGCGACGAGTGCACTCATACAGATAAAAAAGATCAATCAATACAGTCAATATACACAAGCATTTTATTTTACAAACATATTTTAAACTAGATCATGAAAACGTGATCAGTAATCGATTCTGTGTTCGAATCAGTCAAAATCTCGAGTTCGAATTTTCGCATGATCACAAAACTTCATCTATTGTTACTACGTACATAGATAAAGTAAAAATATGTATCGAAAGGGTACAAAGGAGAATTGCAAAGATTCCTTCGGAACTTAATTCACTTTATTTTAACGAAAGATTGAAAAGAATGAATCTCACTACACTGGAAACGAGAAGAATAAGAAGCGACTTAATCGAAGTCTTTAAAATACTAAATAATCATTATAAATGTCATATGTCCAATCTTATTACATTCAACGTAAACACTCGCCCAGAGGTCACTCGCTTAGACTCCAAAAAGAAAAATCAGAAACAGAGTGGTTTCAGTTTGGAATAGTCTTCCCAATAATACTGTAATTTCCGATAACCTTAATATGTTTAAGAATAAGCTTGATTCATTTCTTAAACTTAAAAGATTTCTGTAATTCTTCTTTCCCAATATCTTATTTCTGTTTCTTATTTACTTTTTTCTCTCTTATATTGTCATTTTGAATGTATTTTAGTTTTTTCTCATTTAATTTACGTATATGTATAAATCAAACCCCTTGAAAAACATATTTTAAGGTATTCCATTAATTGAATATGATATTTGTAATGAATTTGTATTTATCATCTAATATCATCTTTCGAATGTACATAATATGTTTTGTTATAGAAAATCATAACTTTTGCCTAGAGTTGGAAATATGTGAGATAAGTTGCAAATATATTACTAGGGAATTAAATGTAGAACATACGACCTTGTATTGGAAATTTGTAAATGAAAATCCTAGAATTATTCATTTAAATCATTTTGTCACCATTGTTTGGTGAATTTTCTACGTGGACAAGATTAATAATAGAACTAACTAGAATTCTTGCAAAATATTTTCTTACATTTAAATCGGTCATTTCATTTAAAATATGGCAATTTTCGATATAAACAATGATACTATAATTTACTCTATAACCTTAATCCTAAAATTAAAATTCTATCTATTTTTGTTCAGTTAGAATTCTCAAAATGGTTTATCGCATAAGTTATTTAAGCAAATTTATAGATTTTTATCAAGCGTCACCAAATTTGGAAAATCTTATAGCTTTCCAAATCAAACTGTAGAAAGATGAAAGTGCTTGAAGCGTACATTTTTACTCCTTCCCTTCAAACAACTCTTCACAGTTCAGCTACATAGATATTTCATATTATCAATATAAATGTTTCACTTTATGATTTATGAAAAAATAGTTCATCGATATCATTATTCAAATGTTGAAAATATTCTGAAAACATTATCTTTCACCCGAGACTTATATCGAAGAGCGAAAAATTGATATAAATCAACATCATAGCCAATCGACTCAGATCAATAAAAGCTCGTCTAACAATGGAAGCTTTCGTGGAAAATTTATACCTCTCATTGTATTGAAAACTTTCGACAATAATTCTCGTTACTTTTTAGCCATATTTGGCTGATGTACGAGCCGGTCGGCACCGCCAAGTTTTCCCACACATTCGAATGATGAATGGTGATAACAGCTGTTTCCCTCGCAAAGGTCAACTTTCGGTTTTCTATCTCGAATCAGGCACACATTTATTTGTATTTACTCGTACGAATGCCGTATCCTTGTAAAAATAACATACGTTATACATATGTACATACGTAAATAAAAATATTTTTCCACAAATCGATTTCCACATAAATATTCATACATAAACGTAGCTATTCCGTATTCCATATATCATATTTTGGAATATGTAATACGTACTCCGAGGAATATAAGTGGAAACGTGTAGTATTATATGTTTTGAGGATGCTTGAAATTGTTGAGTTATGTATGTATATGCTAGATTGCTTATACTGATGAATTCGTTAGTGGCAAAGTTGGAACGTTATGGTCAGACATACGACTACCTGTCTAGTTGTCTGAAGAGTTAATACACCCGACACCTTAGTTGAGAGTATTTCTAGATACTTGAAACTGATAGAGCCAATATGAGTACATATGTACATATTATATGTACATATATATGTATAATATATTCTGCAAAGTTAATTTCACGAATGCTATTTATAAACTTATTTAATTAAATATTTCGCCTAGTCGATATATACCAAAGTTAAATAGTTTTCTTTATGTTGATATTTTATAATTGTACTAAACATTTAATATAATTCGTTTCGTTCTCCTGCTCTTACGTGGTAATACGTCATGCCCGTTGTTGCTGGAGCAGTTGGGACTTTATGTCCCTAATCACTATGTGCGTGGTAGACATCATCATTTGCTGGCTGTACCTCCTGCCCGCACAGTTCTTTTTCGAATGGCTCCTATTCCAAGAGCTATTCGACTTCTTAATGAAATCGTTGCTGCCGAGACTGAATGTGATATTTTCCACCTTAGTGAGCGTAAATTGTCGGAAATTACTCTAACCCATTTATCTGGTAGTCTGCGCTCATCATTGTTTTCATGATTTATGAGTGAAATTTTGATTAACTCTCTTCCATTTGGGCCTTACAGGGATGTTTTGTATTTGTAGTTGTTTCTTACATATTTATTGGAAGTGGCTGTAGGTGCAAGGCATTCCTTATGCTTTATTTTTTATTTGATATTTTTACTTTATCTGTTATTATTAAATGCTATTTTTTATGTTTATGTATGGATGTATTTATGTTTATGTTCAAATGTATTTTTTTTATGTATAATTGATGAGTATATTATTTTCGTTATGTATTAATTTATGTTTATTTGTCATTTTGTTTTTTTTGTGTTATATTTTTTGACCATTGTGGCGCTTTAGGAATTCCTGTTATGCCACAATGGTCTGTTTAGAATAAAATAAATATTTAAAAATTATTTAATTACTATCTGAACCCAATTGCAATTTCACAATAACACATGCAATTCCCGTTCACGAAAAATCCAAAACATTCACCATAAATCCACTCGAAAACTCAAAAATCCAAAGTGTAATTAAAGATACTACATAAAGCCTAGAAATGATATAAATGCGAATGAGATCTATAATGCAAATTTAATAAGATGAAGTGTGGAAAAGATAAATTTATAGGCGATTAAACAATTAAAATCTGACAAAACGAGTGGATGGAAAAAATTAAAATTACTAGCTACCAAACGTCAACATCTTCAAAATTTTCGCAATTTTAGACGTGTTTATTGCGATTATTTTTCAACATCAAACTATCAGAATCGATTTAAATTTCTATCGGTGACGAAATCGCATTTTCAAATCGGTCGGAAGAATGTAGGAGTATTGCCTGAACGATTACCGAAGTGAAACAGAATACTCTTGCTAAAATATGTGGTTTCTTTTTACTTAAAATAAATCGGAATGGACCTTTTATGTTATTCAATACTCTTATTTATGAAATCATTGAAATATTATACAGTACAAAAAATATGTATTCATGTAGGTATAGAAGAAATTCAATAGTCCGGAAAAGTATCATAATATCAACAAAAATAAAATAGCAGAATTTTATTTGTGTATTATGTGTGAATCCGATACATTTTTCCTTTAAGTTAAAATTAAAGTATCCAGATAAAGTCTAAAAAAAAAGAATGTCGATTCTCAGTTCGCAATTTAAGGTATTGTCGCTGGGACTATTTTATGCACAAAGTTTTAAATAAATTTGCGCGCCTTTTCGTACTATTTACAACCCGATACGTATTCTTAGCCGGCCGGGCAAGTCCAACTTGGAAAAATCGCACGAACTATCGATACAAAGCGCGAGAGTTTTCCGCGACACTTTTCCTCGACGGTGAAATATATGCGCCGTGCAAGCCTGAACCGGTCGGAACAAAGCTTTTACGCTAATTGTCCAACTTTTAGTCCGGCGTGATAAATCGCCGAAGGTTTTTTTCCACCTCCCTCCCACTTTGCCACCCCCGCCCTAGACCCACCCCCATTTTCCCGGGTTTTCCGGGCAAAAAGCGCCACTTGCAACTTGGCAAAGCCGAACGGAACTTGGCCAGCTCTCGTCCTCCTACCCACCCACCCACTCCATTCGAAATGTTTTCATGCGGCGCCGTTTTTATTTTCAATTTGCATTTGTTACGCGCGGGATGCTGCGAAGATTTACAACGCCGGCCGCCTGAAAAACCTGTAATAAGGTCCGTTCCGTTCTCACGCTTTTCCCCATCTCCTGTTCTGTTGTTGGACCTCGTGAAAATATTATATTAATAAATTCCGTAAATTTTTCTTTCATACACCTACATAGCCGCAGGAAAAGTTTAGTCATCTGAGCATTTGTTTACATGCATATACACATGTATGTTTGTATTTAGAGGGATAGGATAAGGTTCATATCATGAAACCCAAAAAAATTTCAATAATTTCCTGTACTATTTATGGTTGGAATCAAGAATTTGTATGATACATATTAGCATTTTTCATATAATATATACATACATATTTAGTTCAACTTAGCTGACGAGATGAATTTTCCTTGTATGTTCCATAGCCAGCAGCTTAGCTCCGTCGTTAAGCTTCTGCCTAACCCCGAGAGGTGCAAGGTTCGATCACATGAGCTGACCTCGATTGAAAAGAATTTTTCCGAGTATATCTGTAGTGCTGCTGGTCAGACATGTGACAATGTTTAAATGAAAACATATTTAAGACTAACGTCCGGGCTCAGTCTTATCCATGTATAGTTGCGATAGCACATTTTGAACTCCTCACCATTCACATCTGCTTAGACAAAATAATTTAATATTTAATTTTTGAATTCTACAGTCACTAAAATTTAAGTAATAAAAATTCATTTGTTTCAGATTTGTCCTATGAAAATTTTAATGTATGAAAAATATAATACAGCGTGGAAATTTGACTTATCGCAATATATACCAGAATCGCAACATTCTGAGCAAAAAATGTGTCCACAGCTGGTGAGGATGAAGGCGATTGTACGTCTAGGGCAGTGGTTCTCAAGTGCGGCCACTAGTGGATTTTTCTGCGGCCACCAGCGACTTATTAGTAAATAATACTAATATCTAAAAAAAAAATGAATTTATTTTAAAAACTACAAAAAAGTAACTTAACAATAATAGAAACCATGCTCATCATTGACAAACTAAAAAAATAGCGAAAAGCCTTGTGACAGAAGTTGAAAATGACAATAAGGTGAGAGACACAACTTAATAATAGTGCCTTAAATCTCTGAATCTGGAACTTGATAAAAGGTTCGAAGAATTTAAATTTTTTTAAATTGTTTCTTTTGTATCTTCCCCTTTTATTATGATGACAAATGAAGATTTTATAGTACTACAAAATATATTAAAATCATTTTCAGTATTGAGATTAATTAACTGGGCTAACGTAAAATATGCATGATCAAGTACTTAATAACCATTTTGATAATATTTCGGTTCAAAAATTTTGGTCGGAAATATACGTTGACAATGAAACAAACCAATATAAAGATTTGGCAACAATTTTTTTATTAATATTGTCTATTTTTCCCACTACCGTATATTGCGAAAGATCATTCAGGGTAATGCACTTTATTAAAAACAAATTTAGAAACCAGCTGACAGACGCAAACTTCTGTAGAAGCAGCAATGCGGCTCGCATTGGAAGAAAGGAGTATTGAGCAATTTCCATTTGCATTATTATTAAATAAATAGATACCATGTTAAAATTTATTTTATTTTATGAATAAATTGATCCACTTTTTTTGTAACTTTAATTTATTTCATTAAATTTGGTGCGGCCACCAGACATTTCCATGGGACCACTATTATCACCTGTGCGGCCACAATAAAATTTCGCCTGAGAACCACTGGTCTAGGCTGTCTCCAGCAGGAGTTGCAATGAATCCAATCCACTATATTCAAAATTAGCGCACCTCCGTTGCTATGCCATAAACAAATGTTTGGATACAGATTGAAGAATTTATGACCATATGTATGTATATCTAAAATGATACCAATTTATAACTTATTGAAATATCATACATGATTGGATATAAGCCAGAAACATGGCTCGGTGGTTGGGCTTTTGCCTAGCGCCGAGAGGTTGCCGGGTTTGATCACGTGAGGTGACCTCGATTGAAAATAATTTATTCCGAGTATATTATCTGTAACGCTGCAGGTCAGACTTGGATATTTGTGCCTCCGAGTCGATCGTTTCCTATCAGAGTTTGCCAATTTATCTGATTTCATTGTTGAAACTGTTCCCGATTAAAATTGGCTAAAAACCTTCCTACCTACTATATCACCACTATTTGAGTATGATTAATGTACAATAAAATTGATGTACAATTCATAAATGTCTCGTTAATTTGCTTAAGTTTTCAGTGTCTTTTAATTCGACGACTTGTATAATAAAATGCTGTATTGTTTGTAATTGGCCTGGAAGGCGCATTGGGGTTTACCTGTAAGGCCTTTCTGCTATAAAATGTAATAAAACAAAAAAAAAAACAATAGTTACGTACATGCATATATCTTGAATAAAGATTACATTTTACATACATATGTACATCTGTATATATACCTGGAAGGCCTTACAGGTAAGGCCTTCCAGGTATATTGCAAACATCGATATACAATTTTTGGAATATTTTTTAACAAAGCATCATAGAGACATTTACGTATGTGGACTTATTTCAAATATAACGGCTAATATACATATAAATTGCACAATGTCGTATATTTGTTTGTCTGTGGTACTGCTATTAGATAAAGAGTATAATATAAAACCAAACAAATATATATATTTAATTTTTACAAACATACATATATAAATATATATGTATACCAGGAAGGCTTAAAAAGTAAACCCCAATACGCATTCCTGGCCAATTACAAACATCGATATACAATTTTTAGAATAATTTTAATATTTTCAAAGCAACATAGAGACATCTATGGATACATTTTTGATAAACCTACATCTTCAGAGCATTTTTTATATATAAATCGTCAAATTTTGAGATGCTGAAGAACTCAAAATATGCAAGATATTTATGGACAAATTTGCAGCTTTTTTATATGAATCAGCGAAATTCTAGATGTTGAAAGAAAAATACGAGAAAAGGGTAAAGGTTGTCAATTTGTTGGAACCTTTTCAATGAAAATTAGATAAATTGGAGAACTCTGATAGGAAACGATCGACCCGGAGTCACAAACCAAGGTCTGGCCAGCAACAACCATTGGGATTCGAAGCCGTGACCACTATGTTCGAAAGCATATATGCTAACTATTAGTATTTTTAAGGCTCTTTTATTGAAGTGCTCTTTGAACATCAAAAGGCTGTACTTTTTTCTGTACTCTGTAAGGCTTTTAAGTTTTTAAACGTCGTTTATGTTGGGTATTGTTTCTTGTTCCGTATGCAAATTTATCGGTATAATGTGAAGACTTATTGTAGTTCTGTAAATTTATTGGTCTGCTAATGTAGACTAATAAATTCAATGCTAGTGCACTTAGAGATAACGGAAACATTTAAACTGTTTCAGAGCACTTTTTAAGTCTGCATTTTATAAATAGATTTATTACATTACACGAAAAATTTCAATTGAAATTTCTTTGAATATAAATTAGACAACATACTCATTGTACATTCTATAGGTATTATAATAAAAATATATTAATTAAATTTAAATATGTTACATGAGCTATTGTTAAATTTAATTTCAATATACAAATTTCACCGGAAAATATATTTTTTTCTTAATTTGGAAAAATTTCTAGCAACCTTTTTATAGCAGCATCAAAAGAAAATATCTGACGTGTCATACTAGATATATAGTTTCCATTTTGTAATTAAATTTCGATTATTTGTCAAATATTGTATGATTATCCGCATTCTCAAAGGCCACAGTTAGGTTTTTGATCTCTTTTACCTTTTACGCTGTACATTAAAATTAGAATAATATAATACTATGATTATTAACAAAATTAAATTAAAATTGTAAAATAGAAAATGATCAGTAGATCAGTAGCTATTAAAATAGATATAAGATGTATTGTGAACATAATTTCGTAATAATAAAAAGCATTTAAAAATAAAATAAAAATATAAATATATGTACGTTGCTAAAATCTGAACTATTTTCAAATAATATATGTAGTTATTCGGCAAAATTTTCTAAAACCATAACTCTTGAAAATTATATTCCCATTACCTGCTTGTTATTTCAGTGTAGTTGGTTCAGGAGAAACGAAGTTTTAAAACCACATCATTTAGATAAATGCGAAATAAAATAATAATATTAAGAGTTTATCTCCAGAGTTTTCCACACTAAAGGAAACTACTGGAAAAAGTTTACAATTAGTTAGTACATATATGTAAATATATTGGATAACATTGCGTAATTAGTAAATCAATTATTGAATATCGAATTTGATATAATAATACTCCTGTAGTTATGTAACTAACAGGAAATATCGATCATTGGAAATCATCTATTTAAATTATTCAATTCCGACATTCAGGGATATACATAGTTTGCCATTGAAAGCTCAATCAAATATTAACTCATCCCAAAGGTGCAGTTTTAGCGCGACAAAACCCATAAGTGGATTCTATAATTTATATACAATATGTTCATACCGCACTGAATAGCTCTATGTATGTATGTGCATATGTGTGGCATATCATTAATTATACATCAATTACGTTCCCAGATTTCGATGTAAGATTTCGCATTTCCCGGGCTTCATACTACACGTTACACGTTCGCGATACACAAAAGCCGCGAGATTTGCGCTGCTGAAGCATTTCGTCTTTGTGTGAGAGGAGGGTAGTTTTGCGGGGTCTCGCAAGGGGTGGGTTACAATTATTTCTCAGGTCTGACAAGCTTCTACCGTCAGACGTTTCCAATGAAACGATCGTCGAATATGCTATATATGTAGGTATGTACGGATGTATTTATGTAGACTAACAAGTTTCGTCGAAGCTCTATAAGTAATTACATATTATCGTCTAAGGGAATATGATAGAAGCACAGTTTACAATTCGAGATAAATCGATTGATTGGGGGCACAGGACATTATTTAAAATCAATGATTTATTTTTATTTTTATCGTTTTCTTGAGATGACAAAAGTTTTCAATTAGGTTCATCGATTAAAATCCGAAATTCACGCTTTTCGCTCCATCCTAATTTACATATATTATATGTATATGTATATTATATGTATTATTATATAACCGTAGACAGCGTGGTTAGCATATACATATGCCTTCGAGTTCCACTGGTTGCTGCTAGCCAGACCTTGGTTTGTGACTCCAGGTCGATCTTTTCTTATCAGAGTTTGCCAACTTATTTGATTTTATTGAAACGGTTCCAACAAATTGGCAACCTTTAAACATTTATTGCAATTTTCGAGTTTTTAGCATTTCGAATTTTTCGCTGATTCGTATAAAAATGCTACAAATTTGTCCATAAATGTATCGGATATTTCAAGTATTTCAGCTTGTCAGAAATTTGACGATTTATGTATATATAAAAAAATGCACTGAAAATGTAAGTCTATCAAAAATTTGTCATAATTTATCCATAGATGTCTCTATGATGCTTTGTTAAAATTATTCTAAAAATTTTAATTGGCCAAGAACTGGTTTACCTGTAAGGCTTTCCAGGTATATATTTTTTTATTATTTATATATTTTTTATTTTTCAATGAATCATGCACACTCGCTTAAAAGATTGCTCCAAAGCAGCGAGTGTGCGAAACAGATTGAGACTCAATAAATTGTATATATTAAATACATAATTATTACATAAATCGAAACAGTATACAATACGAATGTAACAATAATTTTTAATTCAATAAACATCCACAAAGAGAATCCTGG
Source organism: Arctopsyche grandis (assembly GCF_051622035.1). Classification (NCBI taxonomy): domain Eukaryota; kingdom Metazoa; phylum Arthropoda; class Insecta; order Trichoptera; family Hydropsychidae; genus Arctopsyche; species Arctopsyche grandis. The sequence goes on from NC_135359.1 coordinate 30,119,773, forward strand.
GATATAACTCAAGGTTTGCAATAGAAAATTGTAGAGGGAAAGCCAATTTTATAGGAACCGCTTCAATGAAAGTCAGAAAAATTGGCAAATTCTGATAAGAACCTTTCCCTCTTCAATTTAGAAGACCTCGACAAACCAAGGTCTGGCCAACAATGAGACTCTAGTGGGAATCGAACCCGTGATACCCTGCACGAAAAAATACAACACTCACCACTAGACCACACTGCTGGCTATATATATTATATTAGCCAGCAGTATGGCTTAATGTTAGCGTGTATGTTTATCACCAAGTGATCAGTGGATTCGATACGCCATACTGCTGGTTAGATTTGGGGGTATTTGTGACTCCAAATCGATCGTTTCTTATCAGAGTTTGCCAATATTATCTGATCATTGTTGAAACGGTTTCTCAAAATTCATCTTTCCTGTTGTCACAAATCTTCTGTATTTATTGTGTGTAGAATTTGTAAAAATTATGTACAAAATCTAAATACATAGATGTCTCAATGGATTAATTCTGTAATTACTTGTTATTACGTGTTCTTCAGCTTCTGGAAATACAGTGATTTATGTAATAATAAAATGCTGTATTGTTTGTAATTAATTGTCCAAATTGGGTCTTCCTGTCAAGCCTTCCTGGTATATATCTATGTAAAAATAAAATAATAAATAATTATATGTAAGTTGAAATCAAACTAAAATAATCATTTGGAAGAATTTCTATTCTCTTATAAGCATAGTTCTGTTGTGGTGCTTTTTCTGATAAATTTTTACAGGAACATATGCGTCCGATTTCAATGAAATAAATATTTAATAATATTGTATTCTATCGGTGAACAAATGTACCGCACTATTGTCGAATATCAATCGCAATAGCTATGAATAATTGATAACAGTTCGGAAACTATTGAACGATTCCACAGTGGCAAAATTCATAATATATGAACGCGGTAGACCCAAGTCGGTCTTGACCGATAAATTATGAACGATCCCCTTCAGCTGTAACGATTTTCAACAGAATCAAAACGCGAATCGAAATTAGCGCGACCGAGAATTTAGAAGTTGGATGAAATATGTCGGCAATAATCTAATAATAATTGAATAAATTTTCATACAAGTTCGATCAAAGTGCGTGCCCCATTTCCGGGTTCCGAATCGACCCTCGAAAGAAAAAAAGGGGGGCACTAAGTGTAGGGGTTTTGTATAGGGCACAAAAGCCAATTGACCCAATGGGTTCCCGAGGAAACTTTCACGAATAATTTTACCTCACTTTACGATCGCATCGGTCAAATTGGAGAAAATTAGTCTACGAATACCAATTTTGCCTAACCGTATAATATATAACGTAGATGTGACATTAATGTTCGAGCATACATCACTTATATTTGATGAATTGCATGAATTATCCGCATACGCTATTTAATCAACATTGTTATCGAAATCATTATCGTCACCCTTTCACTATATATGTACATATTTTACCATTGAATGAGACTTATTGCATATGTTTTTTATTTTTTTTAAATATCTATCTACTTTAATTCATAAAACTAATACTGCATGTAAGTACAGGTATCCGAACATGTATCCCCTGGACACATACCCTCGGTCAAAAACCCCTGGACATTAACCCCCCGTGCAAAAAACCCCCTCCATGGGTAAAATTTGTTTAAAAATAGTAATTAATAATTAATAATAAAGTAAAGTAATAAATACGAATAAATTAAGTGTGGTAGAGCATATTGAATTTTAATTTATATACAATATTTAATTTTAATTTATTGTTGTAAATAGAATAAATATCAATTTAAAAGACCAGTTAGCGTTTGTGTGCTGAGGTATTAAAAGTAAATTTTGATAGAAGTACATATGTATCTATTATTGTTATATTATTATTATTATATTTTAAATATTTTTAGACTATCCATAGTGGAATTTGTAAAATCGAGAAAAGGAAAAGAAAAAGAGATTAAAATACAATTGATTTTAGAGTTTTGTTTATTTTAAATTATTATTATTGATTACTTTTTTTTTTATTATTGATTATTGATTATTTATAAAGAATCTGATATATGTATTATTAATATCTGTATTTCTTAATCTGTATTTTTTGGCTGAAATATATTAGCATTGATACTGACTTTTTATTAAAGATATTGTTAATTTTTATAAAGTATTTTTATCCTTGATGAGGGGGGGGTGGTTTATTTGCACGGGGGGTTAATGTCCAGGGGATATTTGACCGGGGGTATGTGTCCGGGGGTAAGTGTTCTATAACCGTAAGTACACATATATGAATTATATGTTCTATTAGATAATAATCCTAATCGTCAATTTTCCATTTGCAACATTTCACTATTAGCTATGCCACCCTTTCCTTTTGACCCCTTCTTGGAATTCTAGCTATGCAATATTATTTCATGCTTCTCTGAATACATACCCATGTATATACATACATACATATGCACATATTTGCTTAGTTATAAGTAGGCATTATATTAACATTCAAAATTTAACACACTAATTAGAATTAAATAAATACGTTCTTCAAACTGATAAACCAGAATACATACATAAATATATGACATTCTTGTTTTCTTCTACATTTGATACCATTACAATAAATTTTTACAAATCTGACCTAGATATATATAATTCCATACAACAAAGTATCATCTTAGCATCCAACGTCAAAGTAAATCACATTTTCCTTAAGCAATTCCCAATTTTCCAGAACATTTGAAAACTTCTAAAAATATGTTCCTACCAAATTCTGATGAACCAAAAGTCACGCTTTTTCACTGGAGCGGAGACTAACTAATTTTGACCCACGGAATTCAAATATTACAATGATTTTTACTTTCTTCTTTTCGTTTATATTTCGTATATTAAATATACCCATTTAAAATGTTAAAATTTTCTTTTACTAACTCTTCCAATATCTAGTACTCCACCCATTTTTGTTTAATTTCCTCGATTCTGAACTATTTATAAGATAAAGGTTGCAAGCTTCTGATCCAAGGTACAAATCTACCACCAGTGAATTTTCCTCCGCGAAGTTTATATTTGTTAAATGGCGTACCTAATAGAGAGTTCGAATTTAAAGGGAGCTCCAATTCGGCGTATCGGCCTGATCTTTTTTCCGGTTTCCCGATTTCCCGGGCCGTTCCGGCGCTAATGGCCCACCATCAGCGGCCACCCTCTCACGGTTGTAATCAGCTTCTGGGAGAAATATTAGCGAGCTAGATAGCAGCCAACGTCTGCCGTCACTGTCGGCAAGAGAAAATTACCACTGGTACTATAGTATGCCATAGCCTAGTCGGCTTTGGCAACGGCTGTGCTGTTTCGTGCCGTGAAACCGTTCCAGCTGATTTATAGTAATCGCCGGTTTAAGCCAGCAACCTTCCTATCCTTTTGCTCAAACCCTCAAGTGCCCCCTTCACTATTAGAATTGTTTCAAACCAGCCGACAAGAGTTAAACGGTAAACGACTGACTACTGATGGCACAAGTTTTGGCTCGACGTCAGTATACATACATATGTAACACATCAATCACCCCTCTTATGACAACGAAATGCAAGACGATGCGGGGTATATCCTCAATATACCCAATATTTAATCGCCATAGTTCTTTATCAACTCAAAATAAAATACAATTATATCGCGCGCTCATATTACCACTATTAACCTATGTTTCACCTGTATGGAATAACGCCTCGAATACTAACCTTTCCAAGCTCCAAATAATACAAAATAAATCCCTAAAAATAATTTATAACACACTCATATATACTAACCTGAAAAAACTGCATGCCATATATAATATTCCGTTTGTTACAGACATTACTAACAAACTAACCAGTAGATTCTATGACAGAATCACTAATAACCATACTAACACACTTGTGAAGAGTCTCGGTGATTACAGCAAAATGTATGTATATACCCTTCAGGTATAAACACAGATTACCTAAACACAATCTGATTTAGATCATTGACTTTAGTGAGTCTTTAATTAATATGATGTATTAGATGTATTATGAGCATTTATAATAATTGTAAATAGGTTTTTGAGCTCTTTTTCTCATTATGTTGTACATTAACATAAGAATAATATAATACTATGATTACTAAATAAAAATTTAAAAATAGAAAATGATCAGTAGCTATTAAAATAGATATAGGATGTATTGTGAAAATAATTTAGTAATAATAAATAGCATTTAAAAATCAAAATCAATCAATATTATGATAACTTTTATCGACATATTAAAACATAGCTTTGGGAAAACCTATAAAAATATTATAGCTTTACCAGATTTGCTACATACATATGTATGCTTCGTCAACATACGGCATACGGCTAGTTGAAAGTGTTATTTTTTTACTCCAATAAACGAATCAAATTTTTTTTATCTGTTAATTTACATCACGAAGGCCTAGCAAATAATTTGATACAAATATTATTAGTATTATACAATTAAATAATATTCACAGAAATATCTATGGTCAAATTTGTGAATGTGCAGCATTTTTAAACAATTCAGCGAAATTCAGTAAATACATATCAATTAATTCAGAGAAATTCGATATTGCTAAAACTCGAGATTTTAC